>NC_039360.1:31751801-32069667 GCF_003573695.1 Papaver somniferum
AAAAACAAAAAAAAAAACAAAAAACAAAAAAAAAATGATGTATATATTCAGAAAAATATCAAAAGAAAAAATCAAGTATTTATCAATTCCATCCAATCTTGTTCCAAAAATAAAAGAGAGTAGTCAATGTAAATAAGAGTCATGTAAAGAGTCATCTTTTGTGTTTTTGTGTTATAAGCAAGGAAGGGTGTATGCCATTGATGTACAACGCGAGTAATTGTGAAATACCTCCAACTCATTCACAATTCTCGTAAAGTCCGGACAGCTAGCTAGATTTCGACCCCGGTTCTTAGCCTGAGAAACTATCTCTTGGTGATTAGTAGTCATAACGTCCGATCTTTCTTTACACATGTGTAGATACACTTTACACTCTTATCACATGTCTTTATTTGTTATCAGTGCTAGGATTGTGCCTTTGATAGCTATTGACATATCCATTTTGCTGTGAGCTTAAATTGTCTTGCACATGTCACATTTCATGGAATCTGAGATTATATTTTGTCCTAGAACTTTGTAGGTACGTTCTAAGCAAACCTTCACGAGACTTCAACTCGTCTACTAGGGACACTTAGTGGTTTAAAAGGCTTAGTGCATACCCCAAATGCATTCGAGAGACCAGCGACAGTGGTATAGGTAGGATTTCCTTAGTTTTGATTTACTTGAGGACAAGTAAAATTCAGGTTTGGGGGTATTTGATGAGTGCTAAAAAGTGCATATTTCTATATATTTTTCTTGGCATTTAACTCATCTTTTGAGCATTAATTCTACATTTTATCCCATATTCTGTATTTTCATTGTTTTCAAGAATAAATATTTTTATTAATTAATTTTGCATTTTTAGGTTGTAAATAAAGTTTGGATGAATTATGGAGCAAAAAGAGCAGAAAAGTGGTGGAAGCCAAGAGGAATCACACAAGGAAGCCGCGAAGAATGTTGTGCGCAAGACCAAAAGGCTAGAACTGGGCTTGAAGAGGAAAAATTGTTCTTAAAGAAGATATGGGCTTGGCATACCCAAGGCCCAAAACCCTCACCCAAACCCATTTCCAATATCCATACCCGCCTTCATCTTCAACCGTCAGATTGGATCATCTCAACATCCTACGGTCGCTTCATCATAGTGCATCAAAATCTGAAGCTTCTGTCAAACACTATAGCACCTAACTCCATCTTGAGCCGTCAATTTCGTTGTACTTCCGCATCCAACGGTCGCTCCTCGCTTCCTTCCATCTCGTCGTTAGATCGATCCACCATCTCCACATCCCACGTCTCATCCTCGCTGTGCATCAACATTTGCTGTCCCCGACACACACCATAGTACCAAACACCTACATCCCAAGTCGAGCAGCAAACCAAACACTCCCTTCTTCCCAAAACCATCGATCTCATCTTCTCCCTCACCTATGCAGAACCACCACTCCCTGCCACCACCTTCTCCACTGCCTCAGCCACCTGCCACAGCTACCATCACCATCCTACCACTCTAACAACCAAAACCCATCATTACCCTAGCCTTCTACCCATCTATTTCATCAATCTCTCCTCTTTTCTATCTCTGAAACCCTAGGTGAGAGATTGATGAATTAGGTCGAGTTAGAAACGCAATTGGAAGGCATGGAGAGGAGTAGGAGAGTCAGAGAAGAAATGGGTCGACCTTCTTGAGTGATTTTTCACGTCAAATTAGGTAAAGTCGAACCGTAATTTCAACTGTTGAATTTGGGAATTTGGGGAAACCCTAAATTGATAAATTGGGTATAAATATGATTGTGAGTGTGTGTTGTAACCATGCCTGGGCTAGCCAGAGCTTCACCCAAGAGGAATGGACTAGCCAGTGCCTCAACTGTGTTGTTTTGATTTGTTTTATCAATGCTCTGTTTATGTTCAATGTTTCAATTCCAGTTATTTAATGTGTTAAAGATGTTCTAGTTTAATTTACCAGGGTTTAGATGAAACCCTAGCTTAACATTTGTTATTCATGTTCTTGTCAGTAGCCTTGATGTGTTTAAATGCTCATAGTGAAACTCCATCTTAGGGCTTGAACACTAGCCTTTCACATTGGATGTCAGGCATCCATTGTAGTTAGAATCATCTAGTGTTGCTGAACTGCAACTCATGCTTAATTTTATATATTGTTCTTTTGATTAATTGTGCTTTAGCTAGACAGTTAATGCTTAGGAGGAGTACCTTAGTTGTGATAGGAGATTTCATATCAAAATGACCCTTGCTATATAGAGGATTGACATCCCTCTTGCTAGTGGTTATAGAAAAACAAAGTTACTGTCAGTGATGAATAATAAGTGTGAGTTAGAGGTGGATTCAAAGACCTTGGTATTTTGTTTACATTTGTTTCCAAATTCTTGCTTCACTGTTTGCTTCTAAATTCTATACTTCACTGCCTTTGGCTCATTGCCATTGTAACTGTCATTTGCCACTGTCACTCTTTGCTTCATTAGTTCACTTCTCAGAGAATTAGCTTAGGAAACTTCAACTCACACCCTAGTCCCTGTGGATTCGACCCGTATTTTCACAAGCTACAACCGACACCGTGCACTTGCGGTATAACCATGTAGGCTTCTTATTCTCTTATTTCATACACATTCCCAAGCCTACCACTGATCCAAGGTACAGTTGTACTCCCTACGCCTCTGATCCCAGCAGGATAATGCGCACTTGATTCTCTTAGCTGATCTCACCCACAACTAAGAGTTGCTATACGACCCAAAATCGCAAGCTTTGACATAAACAAATCTGTCTCACACAGACAAGTATATCAAAGGATCAATCTGTCTCCCACAGATAAACCCTAAAGGTTTTGTTCCGTCTTTTGATAATAATCAAGGTAAACATGAACCAATTGATAATCTGGTCTTATATTCCCGAAGAACAACCTAGAGTTATCAATTACCTCACAACAATCTTAATCGTATGGTAGCGAAACAAGATGTTGCGGAATCACAAACAATGAGACGAAGATGTTTGTGATTACTTTTTATATCTTGCCTATCGGAGATATCAATCTCAAGCCAATCAATCTGATTGTACTCATATGATAGAAGATGCAAGATCAGATCACACAACTACGATAAAAGTAGTATCGGTCTGGCTTCACAATCCAAATGAAGTCTTTAAGTCGTTAACCTGTTTTTAGAAGAAGAAAACCAAAGGTTAAAGGAGAATCGACTCTAGCACGCAAACTAGTATCACACGTAAGGTGTGGGGATTAGTTTTGCACAATACTAGATGTTTCCTTTATATAATCTTTCAAATCAGGGTTTGCAATCAATGTTAGCTTAGTAACAAAGATTCAATATTCACCGTTAGATGAAAACCTGATTTAGATTCAAGTTAATATTTCTCAACCGTTAGATCGAAAACTTAGCTTGTTACACACACTTGATAATGCACGCTTCTAGGTTTTTTAACCGTACCCAAACGTATGCACTTGTTGGTTCAACAATAGTTAACCAAAAGGTTAGCCATATGAGCATTTCATATCAACCATGTTCTTCTTCACCATAACTAGTTCAAATGAACTAGTTAGAGAGTTGTTCAATTGCAAGAAAATGTTATGTACTACACAAGACACAATTGAAGCAAAGATGATTTGATTCACTTAAATCGGTTCATGAAATTTTATAGCCACGGTTTGCAAACTGCATTCCTTAGTCTTTTTAAGTTTAAGTTCAGAAATCGTCTTCAGATATATAACCTTCTCAAGTTCGCAGACTAGGTTCGCGGACTTAAGTTACCGGGAAGAGTTTACAAACTCCAGCAGAAATTCTCGGATATGAGAACTTCGCCGGTTCACGGAATGGGTTCGCGTACTTAGCTTCACGCAAGTAGTTTTTCAACTCCAGCAGAATTCTCGGGTTTGAGAACTTCGGCAGTTCGCAGACTTGGCTCACGCCATTCTTCCGGTTCTCTTGATCAACAAAGTCCGCAAACTTTGGTTCAAGGAATAGGACTTATACATAAATGTATATCCACAGCAATGCTTATGTCCACCTTTGGTTATGTAATCTAAACTCTCATTTCAATCATTGAAACATTCTTAGAGGACGTTATATAATTATTACACCATTTCTCGTCAAAGCAATTTTCAAGATGATTGAAATATATCATGACTTTCATCACATGGTAAAGATAAACTTGATCGAAGCGAAAAGCTTGCCAACACATATTTAGAGATATAGATAGGCGAGGTATACTCGGCTCGAAATACCAAATGTGTATAATCCAAGTCTATATATATAGCATACGACTTCTTGTCTCAAAGAGTAGGAATTATAGTAGATAGACTTTTTAGTGATAGATAAGTTCAAGTCTTCATATACCTTTTTGTCGAGAAGTTCCACCGGTTCCTTGAGTAGTTCTTCTACTTGTATGATGAATCGCCATGAAGTCCTTGAGCTCAACTACACTTTCTATCCTAGTCCGAGACTTAGCTATAATAGACTAGAAATCAAGACTTATAGTTTTGATCACTAATATTGACAAACATGCTTGAGATAGCAACGCATGAGAGTTCGACCGAGCAATGCTCTAACAAAATCAACATCATCATCATTATCTTGAAAGGGATTTCCATTTTCATTTTCAGTTTTTTGAGCCTTTGGACTTTGATTAGATTTGAAGGAAATGCCTTTATCCTTCACCTGTTTATACAGAAAGCATGATCCAAGATCTTTATTTTTCCCACAAGATTACTTCTTGACAGGGTTGACAACAGATCGTTTGCTTCCATAATGACGTGCTTCTTGGAATCATACATATATGATAATGATTTAAAACCTTTACACACTATATATAACTTTGAAATGGTTTTACCAAGAGAAAAAGAAGCGTTCACTATTTCAGAAATTTTAAGGAATTTATAACTCTCAGGTCTCACCTAACGAAGTTTACTTAAATAAGAAATTCACCTAATCTTGACAACCAACAGAGATTTTTCTGCTTCACAGTTTTTCTCGTTAACAAAATTTCTGGTGTGTGTTTTATTTTACTTTTGACTTCCGTATTATAAGTACAAGCAAGTTAAACGTTAATTAATCCTCGATTCTAAATCTCTTTCAGAGATTATTCAAAGTAATTCTCCGCCAGCGCATAACCCTGTCTAAGGTCTCTAACCCATGGAAAGAAATGTCATCCTAAATTAGTTAATATTTCTTATTGCAGAGATTTCAATCTCAAGTCCTCCATTTATTGCATAATGTCAAAATGATTCACGTCAAACTAAATTCCAACAAGAATCCTATTCAAGAATAGGACCCTTCTTCAAAAAATTTAACAGATTTTGTTTGATCTCACCATCTAATACAAGAAGAAATATATGTACACTTAGATGTTGAACTGATTTTCTGTAACATGTTTTTTTTTATATTTTACAATTTGTCACTGTGATCTAGCTCATTGAAGGTTTTCTACCAATTCTCTGTAATATACCAAGAGCGTCTACCACTTTGCTTGATAGAAAAAGCTACCTGAACCAAGATTAAAAAATAATAATTATAGTTCATATGTGCCATCATCATATAACCTTAGAAACAACATCCCAAATCTCATGAGAAGTATGTAAATGAATATACCATTTCATTATATTTGGTGACATGGACATTAATAACCATTTCTTCACCTTTTGATTGTTTGTCCATTTATCATATGTAGCATCATTCTCAAAAGGAAATCGAGATTTACCACGAATAAAAAAGACTTTCTTCCTCTCAGATATATGTATCACCACGGTTTCAGATCATAAATTATATGTGGACTCATAAAATGTAATTCATATTTTGAACGATGATCCGTCAGACTGTATAACTATTTTGTCAAATATATTATGCCATTCGAAGGTTGTGCATCTGAATTACCCACTAATACCAAACACAAGAAAATTACATTTTTACTCAAGACCAACTTATAATTAATATCGGCACAAAAGAAAGAATTGGTTGATTTGGTTTATTTTTTCTAAAATACCATGACTACACTATTTCTCTAGATGAGCTCACCTTTATTTAAGCTTCAAGAGTATTTAGATGTCAACTATTAACTGCTTGGTTTCCAGGTTTATATCATTTGATTCCCGAGTCTTTGCTATTTTGTTGTCAAGTCTAGATCACTCGAACACCAATATAGCATTATTCATTTAATTTTTTGATGAAAGAAAATGATTTATTTGTTAAAGGACTAACATTTACAAGTAGTAGATAGCTAAAAAAAACAAATCTAAAGAGGCGGAAGAGGAGAGTAACATTTATAATTGGTAGATTTTATGTTTGTAAAATCTCAAAAACATACTTCTATTTGTTAGAAATAATGAACTTTTTCGTGGACGATTATGAGGATTTATTAAACACTAGTACTATCGGTTAAACCCATTCTGAATCAACAAATCTTTATATTCTACGATTGAACACAAACTGACGCATCGTAGTGTTATGCCCGTTAGCCATTCTCTTACTCCCTTCGTCCATTTTAAATTGATTGTATTAGAGTATTGATGCATTTTTAGATGTATATATAATTTTTTTCCCTATTTTTCATCTTCACTTTTTCTAATTCTCATCCACATTAGTTCTCATCCCCAATAATCCTAAGTACCACCCATATATACTTTCATATATTTTAAATATCATCTGTTTGACATTTTATTTACACTCAATGATAAAACCACCCTACAATGAAACAACAAAAAGAAACACCTAGGTAACAAATCACCTCTTCATATCCACTACCGACTACTATCTCTTCTACCCCATCATTATAATTCATCACCACCTTAATTCAATCACTTTTTCTTTAATGTTTGCTTCTAATTTTTGGTGTCACATCAAAAGATTCATCCTAAGAAAGTATGGAACGTTAAAGAAAGATCAAATCCCAAAATGAAGTAAAAACTAAACCTAATTGTAATTTTTAAAAATATGATTGGATGTATAAATTCATTTTTTTGGTACTATTTTGATGAAGAATTTGTTATTTAAATCGGGTCGACTTGCATTACATGGATTGATCGATTTTGTAAGCTATTTTATTTTTATTTATTTCTTCATATGAGCTTGTCGTTCATAATTGATATACTTGTTGGTGTTCCATTCGTTCATTTACAACCAACGGATAATATTTGTAGTCATTATAGATTTCCGACCTCAATCAGAATTGTAATAGATTTGCAGTCATCTAGTCTTGGCGACTAGTACTTGTTATAGAAACTGTAGGGCGATTGTAGTTGTCTAAAATGATAGATACTAAAACAGTGAATATTAAAAAGGAGAGAATTTGGTGTATGATGTAAACTAGTTCAATTTGATTATTTAATAGATCTATTGAGCTAGAAAAAATTTGGTAAATGCTCACAATAATGGTGACAATAACGCTACTAAATGTTATGACCCCAAATCAAATATAAAAATCACTTGTATGTTTCGTTTACCTTCTTGCAATATATTCCTATTTTAATAATTTATATCCAGAATTTCAACCATAATTTGGTTGTATTTACAGTAGAATAACATCTAATTCGCTTTAAAATATTGTGTGTACTTATCACGCGATTACAAGTTCGGATTCCAAAATGTTTCACTTCATTAGTCCATACATATGCAATAAATTTATTATTAACAAGTACGCCCTCACATATATATATTTAATTACTTCCGGATACCGTTTCTCATATTTACACATGAAGGATTCTAACCCCATGCTGAATAAGGATAATATTTCCTTCCTAACAACGTGCCCCAATCATCTTCTAAGTACTTCATACGATCCTCTTCTTTCGCTTCATATTCTAGAGTAACTTTGTGCTTGTCTTTATTATAAATTGTACCTTCTCTACTATTCATCTATTTTTCCTTGAGTTCTAGTTGATTCAAGGAAAAGAGAATACACACTCTTTTGAATATGCCACATGCATAACAATCTTCGTGCATCTAGGAAAACGATACCAATATTTCTAATCAAGGCTCTTTCTTTGTTGGTGAAAATAGCATAAGGTAAGTTTGTTAGAGAGTAAAGTGATCACAGATATTGCAAGGAGCAAAGGAAAACAATGAACGGATAATGTAAACTGGGGATCTTCCAAAATGATATTAGTCACCCCACTTGTATCTAATTTCGCATATCCCATGTGACATAATAGGCATCGTCCAAATACTTATGTAGTTGCATCCTCGTCCAACCTTCACCTTCAAATTTATTATGATTTTTTGATGCAGTTGTCAATGGTCTTCACAGTTGAAAGATTCTTCTTAAATATTTTCTTTATAACAATGATAATTTATCTAGGTAGCATACTGTGTTCGTGAAATTTATAACAAATTTTTCTTCTTCCTATGACAATCTAGTTGTGAACGAATGCCCCAAAAGCGTATTTTCCGGAGGATTGATGTGATGTCTGACTATGAAAACCAAATTCCGTTTTGAAGAAGCTATACAAATCGATCACAACTTAAAAGGATACTCTTTTCCATGGCATTTCCTTTCCTACATTTCGAAGGACTCACTGTATACTTGTTTTTCTATATTTTCCACCTCTTTCGCATCCAAATACTATGGCGGAACCCTTGCCACCTTAATTCTCATTCTTATTCACCATTTTTATAATCACAACAACTACATTGTTTCTACGATCGATCTCGCAACACCATTCTATAATGTTTTCATTTGAGTCAAATATCTACATACAATAAACAAACCATATATCATTACCATTACAAAAAAAAAAGAATTAATATATAATTTTCAAAATATAGCACGCATTACCTTATTCGTGATAAAGTATTCAGTAGAGTTAAATCCAACAACATTAATTGGTTGTGGTTTCTCCATATTATGCTAGTATACAACATCAAAAATCACCTCATACTCTTTTTTCTTCATTACAAGTAATTTCTTCAGCTGATTCAACTTGTGGATGAACGATGGACAACTATACAAGTAAAAAATTGTCAAAATATATGTTAAAAGAAAGTTAGTCGCTCACAATTAGTTGACTGTCGTCTCTTGTAACTTTCCGTAACTAGACGACTAAGATCGTCAACAGTCGTTTATAACTGGACGACCAAAATTATTATATGTAACTGGACGACTAGTTAATTAAAAATAATAATAATTACTGGCCGAAGATGGGTGATTAATTAGGTTACTTACTAACCTCTAAACAATTAAACCTTGTTCACATAATGGGTTTTCAATAGCATTAACATAATCTTTTTGGAAATTTGATTAGAGATATTTTTCCCTAAAATTTTAAAAATATAATCTTCTATATTAATGGTTTACCAATTAATCGCCAATTAATTCATCTATTTCTCGACGAATTAAATGACAAAAGATAAAGAAATAAGTGTACTACAATAGTGATTAATTTGAATCTAACCTAGTGTCTCTAACTTGATAGTTTTTAGCTTTGTTTAATGAAAAAGAGATATTTTTTAAGAAAAAACAAATAAAAGTGGTAATAGCCATAGTCATAGTCAATTTGACTTTTACATGTGGTACATAAGAAAAACCAGAATTGCAAAGTAAATTGATTTTAGAAACTGTGAAGGGGATCAGAAATAGGAAAAATGGGGATGAGAGATAGGGAAAACTATTATTTTTCTTTTCTTTACCCTTGAAAAAAGTCTTCAACTATGACACAAAAAAAAAACCTGGCTAATTTTGGGCTTATCCCAATCGTTTGGGGACTATCATTTTCTACACCCACATAGATGATAGATACAAGGGGTGTATAAAAAGGGTGATAGTAATAGCGCTAAGTTATCCTCACTACTAAAACTTGAAAACTTAAACCAAATATATATTAAACTCCATCGTCTTGAGTACTTTTTAGTCAAGCCCATTCCTATAAATTAGGATTTTGATTCATTGTTACATTCAAAATTGAAATTTCTGGATTTATTGAGATCGGCTTATATAAATGTCCTTACTAGACGATTTTGCACAATCAATTGATACGCACATACACGTTGACCGATTGTTCTTGATGTTCTTCGTCGTCGAAGAACATCTACCCAGAATAGGTCGATGTGGACTGTTAGATCACTGCTCGGTCGAACTCGCAAGCGTTGCTATCTCAAGCTTGTTTGTCAAGTTTAGTTGATCAAAACTATAAGTCTTGATTTCTAGTCTACTTATAACTATGTCTCAGGCTAGGATATAATGTGTAGTTGAGCTTTAGACTTCAGGGCGTTCATCGATTGAAGACGAAGATCTACTGAAGAAAGCTTGGAGGAACTTCATCAACAAAAGGTATGTGGAGACTAAAACTTATCTATCACTCAGAAGTCCATTCTATTCTATATCTTATTGTGACTAAGTCATATAGCTATATAGACTTTTACATTATACACATTTGATATTTCGAGTTGAGTTTAACTCGCTTATATCTTTCTCGAAATATGTATTGCAATCTTTTTGCTTTAGCTACGTTCATCATTATTCTTGACGTGTTTAGTTGGAAACAATTTATTTGTTGGAAACTAAATAATGATCGTGTGAAAATTGCCTTGAAAAATCTTACATGATTTGTCTGAGACAGTCATTTGATGTAGACTCGGATTGTTTCGTATTGATCATTCGATCACTTGAAAATTACTTATAAGATAATAGTTTGTGTGAGATACCTATTGTCGTCTTCTAAGGATGTTTCAATGATTGAAATGGAGTTTAGAACAAATAACCATTGTCTGGATATAACACAGTATGCATACCAGTATGCAAACTGTTGTAGTATGATTCAGGTCCGGGAACCAAGTTTGCATACCAGTATGCAAAAAAATTTAACTGTAAAAGTCCGGGAACTAAGTTTGCATACCAGTATGCAACGGTTTCACCTGAGTTAGGTACGGGACGACAGTATGTATACCGTTTTGCGAACTGTCGGACATGTCCAAAGTCCAGAACTTAAGTTTGCGTACCCGTTTGGCAAACTGAGTTGGTTTAAGTTCTAAAATCGGTTAAGTATGATTCCATACTCATGAAAAAATACATTTATAAATTAAGGAATGCAATCTTTGCAAACTGTGGCTAAATGTTCATGAAATTGATCCCCTTGAATCAATCCGATTTTGTTTCAATTGTGTCTTGTATACTTCTACGATAATATAAACAATTGAACAACTCTATGAGTAACACAAATATATTCATTTGATTAATATTTGATCTCGAAGTGTTAGATGAATGTGGTGTTCATATGGCTAACTTCGGTTAACTATTGTTGAGCCAACTCAATATACACGTTTAGGTACGGTTACCCATATCTAAATGAAGGTATATTTCATTTGTGTGTAACAAGCTAAGACCATCTAACGGTGGAGAGATATTTCTTTGGTTTTAAGAAAACTTGGATTGAATCTTAAATCAAGATTTCATCTAATGGTGAATATTGATTTCTATGTTTCAAAGCTATCAAACCCTGATTTGAAGACTATATAAGGAAAAACTCTAGCAACTGGAAAACCCTATCCCCACACCTCCTGAGTGATACTAGTTGCGTACTAGAGTCGATTCTCCTTTAACCTAGGTTTTTACTAAAACCATTATAGGTTAAAGACTTAAAGACTTCATTGGGATTTTGAAGCCGCACCCAACTATTTTCTCTGTAGTTGCGTGTCCTGATCTTATTTTTTCTATCGTGTTGAGTACTATCTTCTCTAATATTTTCTCTATATTTATCTCTGATAGGTAAGATATAAACAGTAATCACAAATTTGTTCGTCTTATTCTTTGTGATTCCACAATAACTTGTTCTACTACCATATAGTTAAGTTATTCTGAGGTGATTCATATTTCTAGGTTGTTCTTCGGGAATATAAGACTGGATTATCAATTGGTTCTTGTTCACCTTGATTTATCAAAAGACAGAATAAAACTTCATAGGTATTTCTATGGGAGACAGATTTATTTATCAGAATAAACTTTTCTGTGGGAGACAAATATGTTTATAATGTCTTCGACTTTGGGTCGTAGCAACTTTTAATTGTGGGTGAGATCAGTTAAGGGAATCAAGTGCGTGTAGAGTCCTGCTGGGATTCAGAGGCGTAAGGAACGCGGTTGTACCTTAATCAGTGTGAGACTTGGTTAGGGCTCAACTACATTCCAGTCCGAAGTTAACTTGTAGTAGGCTAATGTCTGTAGCAAGTTAATACAGTGTGATGTTCAAATATGGACTAGGTCCCGGGGTTTTTCTGCATTTGCGGTTTCCTCGTTAACAAAACTTCTGGTGTATGTGTTATTTTTTTTCCGAATTATATTTGTTTATATAATTGAAATATCACAGGTTGTGCGTAGTTCAATCAATTGGTAAATCCAACCTTTGGTTGTTGATTGAAATTGATTGATACTTGAACATTGGTTTTTGATATGTTCAAGTTATTTCTCATATCAATAAGGCTCACAGATTTCTATCTGTTCGGTTGCAAATTGTATTGAGAAATTGAGATATAACTCTTCGATATATTTCCTTGATTGAGTCTGACTGTCTAGTTGATTCTCTTGGAATTATATTGGAATTAGTCCATATAGATTGCCGAACGAAATATTGGGTGTGGTTGTTAGACCCCCGCTTTTTCAATTGGTATCAGAGCGGGCGCAAACACGATAAACCTAATAAGTTTGTTTTTGTTTGATTCTAAGGATTGTTCCTATGGGAAATCTATTTGGGAAACTTGTTCTGTGCATCTGTAACGCACATTAGAAATCCTAAAAAATTGTTCAGAGTTTGTTTTTTTCAAGACTTTTGGTCTCTCAAAATAATCTCACATCATCTAAGACACTAGAAATCTTAGATGATGGAAAACAATCTAAAGGAAAAAATAAAGATTCCTTTAAATAGGTTCGTTGCAGGAAACATGTGAACAAAAGCTCAAGGATATGGAAACTCTCTAGATTTCTTATCAATATTTTTTAGGAATACTATCATGATGGATCTATTGAAAACGTTTTTAAATCTATGGAACGACTAATTTCGATTAAGGTAAAAAATTTGATTCTGTCATTTGTAACGTTCATTCGGGTCTTGGCAACAAATCGGTCATAATCGATAAAAAGATCTTTACTGGTGGTGTTGCAAGTTCCAGTTATCGAAAAAATCCTTTCTTTAATCATAAGAAAAATGAGTCAAAAATTTCAATTAACCCTGAGTATCATCATTACTATGATTATACTTCTGGTACATTTCACAAATATCGACCGGAGAAGGTGCATGAGGGTCCCTCTGCCTATCTAGCCTCTTGGTAACGAGATTGGCTCCACCCTATTTGTATATAACTTGAAACGGGGAAAGTAACGAGCTGATTAGTTCTGTTTCTTTGTATTATGGGTTAGTGCGCAAACCTCTTTGCTCGGGATTAGGAATTAGAGTCTTATTCCCTATGAGTTACCGAACCAGTACGGGTCCAGGACCACTACCAGTTTTTTTAAGGGTTTCAGTATGCTTACCCTTACTCTTCAAATATTTTTCCGCGTTCGTGAACAATGGCGTTTCAAGTGTTCACGGACTTACTCCATTAAATCTCATTTTGGAGGTCATAAAGGGACAAAGGCTTGTCATCATCTTCAAGGAGCATATCAAGTAAGTTTTTCTCATTCTTATTACTCTCAATTTTAGGGTTCATAGGGAAATCAATAATGATGATAAGAATTCTAAGAAGATGTTAAAAAATCATAATTCTCCATCTCTTATGAGTATGAACATACCAAGTGACCAAGATTCTATTAGAATTAGATTCATCAATGATTCTAGTAGTAAGAATTTTGAAAAGATTTCTTCTAGTGGTTTCATTCTAGAAAATAAATTGGTAGAGGAAAGTGGTCATAAAGAATACTTGGTATGTTTTGAGAAATATAAACTTGGTAACATCTTTAATGGTCTTGGTGAAGGTTTTGACACTCTCACAAAAATATTTTATGCTAACATCCATGATGTTAATCTTGATGACTTAAAATTTAAGACTATGATAAATAGAAAAAGGATTCTTGTTGATAGAGAGTTGGTTTCAAAGATTACCAAAATTCCTTTGGGTAATCTTCGCCTTCCTAGGCCAAGAGGAGAAAGGCCATCATGTGAAACCATTTCTAATAGTCTTTGTCGCAAGAATGTTGATTGGTTTGAAGGGAAATTTCCTGCCCATGATTTTAGTCTTGCGTTGATGATTTTCGGAAAACTTGGCATTTCTAATCTTTGTTCTCTACAATTGAGAACTCTCGGTGGAGTTGTGAATTTGCTGAGTTAGTCTATTTCCTTGAATCGGGTGCTCAAGGTCTTGATATTTATGGATTTATCATTCTTCAAATGGTCCCGATGACGTCATCCAACAAGAAGTTAGGATTTCCATGCTTAACTGAGAAAATATGTCGTGTACATTCAATTGCTCCCATTGGCAACTCTATTGGAACTCCCAAACTTGTTCGTCCTTGTACCTTCAAACGTATGAAGATGAATGCTTGCAAGAGACAAAGATGCGATTCCCTTGGCGGTTCTTGTGATCCTGTATTCTTCATTAAATTTGCAAGGGTGTTCATAAGATCAATTCCAAGGTAAAATGTATGCACGAACAATTATGTGTGATTGCTACAAAGTTTCCCAAAATCCAGGAAGAACTGGAAAAGGTTCAAGCCTCTTGGATGGAGTCTGATGATGAAGATGATTATTGATTTCTCAAACTCTTATTTTTCATTTTTATGTCTAGGAAAATTCTTATGAGAATTTATTATAGCGTTTTAAGAAGGATAGCTAGGGTTTGGAATAGCTAATATTGTGGTTACACATAACTATTGCCAACGATTTTCATCTTGCAATGTTTTAGATTTATTTATTTAAATTCTAAGTTATTTGGGAGATGATTTTGTAGTATCAATCTTTATGGTTTTATGTATTGCAAAAATATTATAGGATATGTGTGTTTATGTCCGTGAACTATGATTATCTCATATGTCAAAAGTTAAGTCTATTGTGTCATTAAGCAAACATTGATAAAAGATAGAATGGACTTTTGAATATTCCGTAATATTGATCTTTCCATGATCCACTTCTATGTAAAAGTACTGTATGGCTCTGTAAGTTTTCTTATGTTGAGCGTTTCCGATTAGATTAATCATTAAGGTTCTCTCGTGGTTAATTTATTCGAGTTTACTGGATACAAATTCATGTTTCATGTGATTTGTTAATGTCCAAAGAAATCCTTATTTTCTCGTAAAAGTAAGGTCGGTCTTATTGTTCTCTTGGGAATGACATTTATGGGTGAGAGTTCTTAATTGAACTTGTATTTAATTGCCAAATCTCTGTGGGGGAGTGCGGCTGTGGAATATTGAAGGAGTTATCTTGTATCTTTATAAACTCCTTGATGAATACACTAAGTATCGACTATGTGAAATCATCGAAACAAAGTTGATATGTTCTCTTTTAGTAATGAATAATCTCTTTGAGAATTTCATTATGATCCCGCCAGTTTTCGTACCTTTGCCAATTTATATTGACAAAAAGGGGGAGAATTGTTTTGTATTTCACACTATATACATATGGTTTACGGATCATTATGTAAGGGGGAGTGGTTTTCATTGTGAGATGAAGTATTGACTAAGGGGGAGTGATACATATCACCGTAGTATTATTATCAAAGTTGTGATACAATTGAACTTTGATGTTGTGTAATAATATTATGACACTGTATAACAATAATTGATAACAATTGCTTTCTTATTGTTATAGCTACGAATTTTCAACAACAATGATGCTGAGTTGAACACGTTCAGAGTCACTGAAGTACTTGGAGTGACGAAGAATTCAAGGAATATTGAAGAACCAAGGAAATCAAGAATGCTGGATGAGAAGGTACAAAGTTTATTTATTTTGTAATTCATATGTATTGATAGTTTTGTCACTAAAATTGACAAAGGGGGAGATTGTTAGAACACTTCTCGAAAGAACTCGCAAGCGTTGCTATCTCAAGCTTGTTTATCAAGTTTAGGTGATCAAAACTATAAGTCTTGATTTCTAGTCTACTTATAACTATGTCTCAGACTAGGATATAATGTGTAGTTGAGCTTTAGACTTCAGGGCGTTCATCGATTGAAGACGAAGATCTACTGAAGAAAGCTTGGAGGAACTTCATCAACAAAAGGTATGTGGAGACTAAAACTTATCTATCACTCAGAAGTCCATTCTATTCCATATCTTATTGTGACTAAGTCATATAGCTATATAGACTTTTACATTATACACATTTGATATTTCGAGTTGAGCTTAACTCGTTTATATCTTTCTCGAAATATGTATTGCAATCTTTTTGCTTTAGCTACGTTCATCATTATTCTTGACGTGTTTAGTTGGAAACAATTTATTTGTTGGAAACTAAATAATGATCGTGTGAAAATTTCCTTGAAATATCTTACATGATTTGTGTGAGACAGTCATTTGATATAGACTCGGAATGTTTCGTATTGATCATTCTGAAAAGGCGAGGGTACCCAAATATACCAGAAGCTAAAACTTTTCCTACCTATAAGTCTTTTCTCCGAAAGTGATTGTCAATGGACTGAGTCGAGACAATACAACTAATCGGTTCACACTTCGTGTGATCTTATATGGATACGAGATCGAGACAATACAACAAAAAAGTATGTTTACTTGACACAAAGGTTCGGACTTAACCAAACACAATAGGATTGCTTATCAAGTAAATAAGAATTAACGTTTGTGTAATTTACTTTAATTATAATGGGGAAATAAAAAGTAAATGACACAGCAAGATTTTGTTAATGAGGAAACCGCAAATGCATAAAAACCCCGGGACCTTGTCCAGAATTGAATACTCTCAGGATTAAGCCGCTACACAAAATTACACCTAACTTCGTATAGTTGAGACCAAGCAACTAAACCTATAGTTCACCTAGTTCCGTCTGTATTCCCAAGCCTCCAACTTATAAAAAAGTCACGTACTTGGAACAATTCTTTTGGTTCGTATTCCAAACAGTAAAGGAACAACAAATCTGTTTGGTATCAACTCTATTCAACCAAGTGATACAAGTCGGACAAAGGATTTTCCGTTTATCTTAACATAAACTTGTTCGTCAGGTCCTTAGATCTATCTTATGTTCAATTACCGAAGTAATCGTTTAAGATTAAGCCAACAACACTGTTAATCCAAAGAATTGTGTTAAGCCACTACACAAAATTACACCTAACTTTGTATAGTTGAGACCAAGCAACTAAACCTATAGTTCACCTAGTTCCGTCTGAAATCCCACGCCTCCAACTTATAAATAAGTCACGTACTTGGAACAATTCCTTTGGTTCGTATTCCAAACAGTAAAGTAAAAACAAATCTGTTTGGTATCAACTATATTCAACCAAGTGATATGAGTCGGACAAAGGCTCTTCCATTTATCTTAACATAAACTCCTTCGTCAGGTCCTTAGATCTATCTTATGTTCAATTACCGAAGTAATCGTTTAAGATTAAGCCAACAACACTCTTAATCCAAAGAATTATGTTGATGTCGATCTACTCAATTAATCAATCTAATCTACCACAAGGATAAACTTATTATTAATTGGATCCTATTTTACCAAACCAAGTATTGTGCACACCAAAGATTATAAACCCAAGTCAGATCTTCAATATCTTCTTTGTCTTCAAATCTTCTAAAATCTTCAATAAAAACTTGCACACAATCACTTGGATCTCTTGTGATCAATCACGCACAGAATGGAGTCTGTTAACAATGAATTATCACAAGATCGTCTTTAGAACTAATAAAAGTCTAAAGATCCCCGTCAAAACTCTGAACTAGTTTGAGTGAATCTTATATCATAAGAGAAGATCCTCAAGTATAAACAAACTAGGTGCAATCGGATTTCAACTACCGTAAGTCAATCAAATCAATCGAAAACAAAAGATAAACTGCAATTATCTAGTTTCCCACCAACGGTACACGCTGGAGCTTCTCAATCTCAAAGAAGACTTTAAACTGAGCGGCCGTAATAGATTTCGCCTAATTAAGTTACTCTCCTCTCCGAATAGGCGGCTACACCAGTAACAACAACAAAATAGGAAGTATGTTGTTACGAAGGATTAGTAATCTAGAAAGGCAAACTTCAAGTATTTATAGACAAGGAAGTTTGGACACCAAGAAATTTCCAAAACCGAAAAGATTATCAAGATATTCATTAAAGCACAAATTCGGTTTCCATAATTCCTAGAAATGCTCTGTCTAAAAATAATGATCGAAATCTCTCGAAAAATCTAATTAGTAAATGCACATTACTAATTCTTATATTTCCCTACAAAATGAAATTAATAACCTTAATTAAAAGATTCTTAACTTACTTATGTTTTGATACTGGGATTTTCTTCCTTTAGCTATTAAGGAATAACTTTGAACAATTAAAGAAATAAACATTCACAACACGTGTTCAAAGTATTTCGATATCCTTACTTTGTAAGTTCTCTTTCATACTTACAACCTTGAAACCGATTTGACACACTTCCAAACAAGTTTAGAATTGGTTCATCTGACTTTCAAGAACTATGTGATTGATCAAACAAAAATTCAATCACAATCATGGGTTTGACGGTTCTACCAAAACAAGTTTCGGTTCTACCTTCATGTGAGTAATGTGCATAGTCACACTAGCTTTCCAAAATTAGGTTGACTAGGTACTAGGATTGGTTCCCCACATATATATGGTATATAACTTATATGTGTTGCACATGTACATAGGATCGGTTCCCCCTTGCCTAAAAACCTTGTTGCACCTCATACAAGGATCAGTTCCCCTTTGTGATGTACTGCACCTCTTACTAGGATCGTTTCCCCTTTCCCAAATTTGGTTAAACATAACACAAACCCGATCATACCATCTCATGTGATTACTTAAGATCGGTTTCACTAATAAAAGTCATACCAATATATAAGTCAGGTCTTTGTGAATAGTTCTACCAAGAACACAAACAAGTTGTGAGCGGTTATACTCCATCACACATATTGGTTGTTCATAAGATATGCAATGAATAACAAAACCAATAACACCTGGTAATTTCCTTTTCGGTTCACAAACAAGTTTATGAACTTACTTCCTTAGAACATATGTAAAACATTGTTCCCTAGGATGAAATCCTTACCTCATAGCCATACATAATCACAATAGCATTCAAATGATTATGGCGATGTCTTATCTACAAAGTTTAATGGTTAAGCAATAAAATTCGTATTATATTCCTTAATACTATGTCTATATAGAGTTAAAATATGCTTCGCGATCATGTTTTCAATATGCACGACTTGAAAGATACGTTAGGTAATGAAACAGTTCAAGTCAAATATCACTAATCTCAAGTGGAAGGATGATTGTTTCCGTTGTAGCTCCTAGCTTCTTCACATCTTCAAGTCTTCGCAATACTTGTAATGTATGGTATCCTAATACTTTCAAGATAACCTATACGAAGTTGACTCTAGTACATAATCAAGCGACTCTTAACATGAGTTTTGATTCACTAAAATATGACAACCAAACTTGACATACCAACGTTTGGTAGGTTCAACCGAGCAATGCTCTAACAATCTCCCCCTTTGTCAATTTTAGTGACAAAACTCTCACATCATATGGATAAACAAATTACAAGAATTCATTACACATACGCTTGATTCCCGAATCCAACAGCACATTAAAACTGCTTACATTCAATCCTTAAAAATGCCTCTGTTGACATTATAATAACAAAGATATTACTCCACCCTAAGGAAGATAGGTATATATTCAATCTGCACGTCTTTGTTATACCAATTCATATGACATGTTACTCCCCCTTAGTCTGTGATTTCACTCTTTCGTTAGATAAATGTTCAAGCATCATTGTTCTTTTCCTTAGCGATACCAATCAATATAAAATCAATGCCAGTATCACTTGTTTACTCCATATATTTCTCCCCCTTTTTGTCACAAAATGACAAAGAAACGAAAAAATAAAGGACAACACGAAAAGAATCTTACAAATCTCAAAATAGACTTCCAATCTGTAGAGTTAGGCACGAGGGTTCCACTCATCATGTTCTGATAACCAATATCAAAACCGAAACTATAAGTAGTTTTATTTTGATATGTTACCAAGGAAATAATTTTCCGAAATAATTTTTCCAATTTAGTTCAACAAAACAAAAATCAACGAAGCACCTTAGTCCTTTGCTAAACCGATTGTTCAAAAACAACCGCTTAATTCGATAAGACCAAAATAAAGATAACTCTATTTTTCTCACCAGGTTCTAATTATCCATGAACTTAGACCTTTAGATTTTAAACAAGACAAGTACTAGGTTAGTTAACTAGCATTTCTTGTTAAGGCATTCGATTAGACTTGAATAACTGAAACCTCACTTCGATAACTCTAACTAAGATCAGAATTAACTTAGTTTCTCTTATCCGGAATCAAATTGGACTAAACAACTCATCCCGTACACATTTTATTTCGTTAAGCCATAAATAATTCATACAAACTAACATAAATCATCTTGCATAATTATTCACCTCAATCGGAAGCAATTGAAACAACATAGACATTAAAAGCACCGCAATTGCACCAAAATTTTGTAAGCCTAAACAATTGATACCATACAAACGCAAGATAACAATATTTTTTCTTAACCGGAACCAATTGAATCACACACGACATCTATTGTACCGAAATTTTGTTAAGCAAAAGAAATAAATATATATGATATAAACTCAGGCTTTTCTTAAACAGGAAAACAATTAACTAACAAGATTGTTACCTAAAATTTCGTATCAACTTCTCCAATATGTTTGCATCTTCGTACATGGAGAATTGATATTGAAATATCATCATGTTGTCATCCTTATGTATAAATAAAAGAATAACAACAACCAACCTTTACCAGAGAAAGGTTGAAAATCGGTTTTGACAATTGCAAGCAAAAGTTGAAAACCGTCGAAACACATACGCTTTTATGCTAAACCAAAACCGATTCAATATATTGTGACTTTTTCACATATTGTTTCTACCAGAATCCCTCATGATTCTTTGATAAAGGCTAAATCCTGCTAAATCAAAAACTCACCCAAACTACAAGGGTTCACAATATATGAGATCGAATATTAAGGTAGTAAAACCGAAATCAAACATCCCATTAACATACATAGCAACAAGATAAAAGCATTCAAGCACAGGCTATGTAAACCAAAAACTATCACAAGAAAAATTACCAATCAAATAATTTTATTCATAATAGACCAATAAAATCAATGAAAGAAATCAAAAATGATGTCTATTATTCTAAATTAAGTAATACAACAAATAACTTAATCTCTACTAACCTTCAGAAAGGTGTTTTTCAAAGATCATCTTCAATTTCCTCAAATTTTTCAGGATCTTCATCAACATCATTTCGACTAATATCTCGGATTCTGCATACAGTACCTTGGTTATGTTCACAGGCTAAAGCATTAACCTTTCGATTAATATTCTGAGCATACTTCCTATTACCTATTACAATTTTAATCAGTTTCCCTTGGTTACGGATAACAGTTCTTAGTAATGCTGCCTGTCTATGATGAGTTTCGATTGTACTGGGGAGGACTTGACGTAAATTGATAATATCAACCTTAGCATCCAAACTGTTTTGGACAAGGAGATGAGTCATATCATCCTTTTCATTATCGATATTTTCACAACCAGATTTCTTGAAGGTATTATCAAGATGAACACTTTCCTTAGAAGTCATTACACTCAAGGCTTTCAGAAGTTGTGCTTGAGATCTGGTTTGAGAATACATCCTTTTGTTTAAGTTCTCAGACACGTTGAGTACAAATACTTGAAATACCTTTAACACATTCCAAACATAGATATCAGCCATAAATAAATAATTCTGACAAGATTTGAAAAGATTTTCGCATCTAATGTGTTACAGAGACACAATATTCTCCAAAGAGATTATCTCCAAGATAGTCATTAAGAGATACTTAAATAATTAACTTATCCTTTTACACAAGTTGCTGTAAGACAACCTTTCTACACATAAAGATGTTTAAAATATCCTTAAGATAGATTGTGTAATCTCTCTATGTTGAATAAGAGATATTAGTAGGATACCAGCAGCCCAGGTATATGTGCTTCCTTATATATGAAGATTGGGCATTGTAAGGATGCACAGTCCAATGAAGTTACGCACTGGGATGAGGATATTCCTCATCATATACCTCATGAGGATATCTTCCTCCCTTTTGAACATCTTCATGTTCTTAATCGTGGGTTCTGAACCCATCCTCTTTGTTAGGAAAATTGCGTGACGCAATATCCTCAATTACATCTTGAGCCCAGGGTGGTATGTTCCTTGAACTTGAACCCGATTTGTCTAGATCTGCCAGTCGACAGTTTGCTAATGCTCTTGTTCTAGACGCTCTATATGTCCTCTTAAGGTATCCATTCCTTGCTGGAAATGTTTTTCTAAACATTGGTTTAGATACACCTCTCGACATATTACAGTAAGAAGTTTCTCAATAAGGACTTGATTCCTTAACTGTGAATGTTCTAGTGATTGAGTAAGGATTTCACACTCAGTAGTTTGTTGATGAACTTCATTGCACAAGGCCAATTTTTGTTACAGATAATCTGCCAGATTATTTTGAAGACTGAATGTTTCTCTCTTTCCTTCACATATTATTACATTTAGTTGAACAATAAATTCTGTGACATCATCTAGACAACCAATGGTTTTTCCCTTTTCTGAATAGTTTTCAGCATGCTTGAAAAATCTTTCCAACACCTTACGAAATTCAGATCTTGGGCAGGTCACTGAATCGAATCTCTTTTCAGACAATTTTTCACTAGGAATTGGAGTCGGAAAACATGATTCTTGAGTTTCAGACTCATTCTTTTCTGATCAGGAACCTGATTCGCAATCAAGTTATTAGTCATGACTTTTTCTTTGATTTACGAAAAGACTTTCGAGACCAATTTCCATTGGTTTTCCTTGAGATCTTATTCTCATTATCTTGACTTATGTTAACTGAATCATCCTTTGGATTCATTCTTATAGGTTGGATCGCACCAAACACAGATTGTTATATCTTTTCGTGTTTGCCTGCACTGATACCAATTGAAAAGGCGAGGGTACCCAAATATACCACAAGCTAAAACTTTTCCTACCTATAAATCCTTTCTCCGAAAGTGATTGTCAATGGACTGAGTCGAGACAATACAACTAATCGTTTCACGCTTCGTGTGATCGTCTATGGATACGAGATCGAGACAATACAACAACGAAGTATGTTTACTTGATACAAAGGTTCGTACTTAACCAAACACAATAGGATTGCTTATCAAGTAAATAGGAATTAACGTTTGTGTAATTTACTTTAATTATAATAAAACAGTTATAATACGGAAATATAAAGTAAATGACACAACAAGATTTTGTTAACGAGGAAATCGCAAATGCAGAAAAACTCAGGGACCTTGTCCAGAATTGAATACTCTCAGGATTAAGCCGCTACACAAAATTACACCTAACTTCGTATACTTGAGACCAAACAACTAAACCTATAGTTCACCTAGTTCCATCTGTATTCCCACGCCTCCAACTTATAAATAAGTCACATACTTGGAACAATTCCTTTGGTTCGTATTCCAAACAGTAAAGGAACAATAAATCTGTTTGGTATCAAATCTATTCAACCAAGTAATATGAGTCGAACAAAAGCTCTTCCATTTATCTTAACATAAACTCCTTCATCAGGTCCTTAGATCTATCTTATGTTCAATTACCGAAGTAATCGTTTAAGATTAAGCCAACAACATTCTTAATCCAAAGAATTGTGTTGATGCCGATCTACTCAATTAATCAATCCAATCTACCACAAGGATAAACCGATTATTAATTGGATCCTCTCTTACCAAAACAAGTATTGTGCACACCAAAGATTATAAACCCAAGTCAGATCTTCAATATCTTATGTGTCTTCAAATCTTCTTATATCTTCAATAAAAACCCGCACACAATCACTTGAATCTCTTGTGATCAGTCACGCACAGAACGGAGTTTGTTTACAATGGATTATCACAAGATCGTCTTTAAAACTAACAACAGTCTAAAGATCCCTATCGAAACTCTGAACTAGTTTGAGTGAATCTTATTCAAAAGAGAAGATCCTCAAGCATAAACAAACTAGGTGCAATCAGATTTCAACCACCGTTAGTCAATTAAATCAATCGAAAACAAAAGATAAACCGCAATTATCTAGTTTCCCACCAACGGTACACGCTAGAGCTTCTGAATCCCAAAGAAGACTTTAAACTGAGCGGTCGTAAGAGATTTCGCCTAATTAGGTTACTCTCCTCTCCGAATAGGCGGCTACACCAGTAATAACAACAAAAGAGGAAGTCTGTGTTTACAAAGGATTAGTTTGCTAGAAAGGAAAATTTCAAGTATTTATAGACAAGGAAGTTTGGACACCAAGGAATTTTCAAAACCGAAAATATTCTCAAGATATTCATTAAAGCACAAATTCGGTTTTCATAATTCCCGGAAATGCTCTGTCCAAAAATAATGATCGAAATCTCTTGGAAAATCTAATTAGTAAATGCACATTACTAATTCTTATATTTTCCTACAAAATGAAATTAATAACCTTAATTAAAAGATTCTTAACTTACTTATGTTTCGATCCTCGGATTTTCTTTCTTTAGCTATTAAGGAATAACTTTGAACAATTAAAGAAATAAACATTCACAACACGTGTTCAAAGTATGTCGACATCCTTACTTGGTAAGTTCTCTTTCACACTTACAACCTTGAAATCGATTTTCCACACTTCCAAACAAGTTTAGAATTGGTTCATCTGACTTTCAAGAACTATGTGACTGATTAAACAAACATTCAATCACAATTAAGGGTTTAACGGTTCTACCAAAACAAGTTTCGGTTCTACCTCCATGTGAGTACTATGCATAGTCACACTAGCTTTCCAAAAATTCGGTTGACTAGGTACTAGTATCGGTTCCCCACATATATATGGTATCTAATTTATATGTGTTGCACATGTCCATAGGATCGGTTTCCCTTTTCCTAAAAACGTGTTGCACATGTCAATAGGATCGGTTCCCCTTTCTGCTATAAACCTTGCTTCACCTCATACAAGGATCGGTTCCCCTTTGTGATGTACTGCACCTCTTACTAGGATCGGTTCCCCTTTCCCAAATTTGGTCAGACATAATACAAACCCGATCATACCATCTCAGATGATTACTTAAGATCGGTTTCACTAATAAAAGTCATACCAATACATAAGTCAGGCCTTTGTGAATAGTTCTACCAAGAACACAAACAAGTTGTGAGCGGTTATACTCAATCACACATATTGGTTGTTCATAAGATATGCAATGAATAACAAAACCAATAACACCTGGAAATTTCCTTTTCAGTTCACAAACAAGTTTATGAACTTACTTCCTTAGAACACATGTAAACATGTTCCTTAGGATGAAATCCCCACTACATACCCATACATAATCACAATAGCATTCAAATGATTATGGCGAATTCTTATCTACAAAGTTTAATGGTTAAACAATAAACCTCGTATTGTATTCCTTAATACTATGTCTATCTAGAGTTCAAATATGCTTCGCAGTTATGTTTTCAATATGCACGAGTTGAAAGATACGTTAGGGAATGAAACAGTTCAAGTCAAATATCACTAACCTCAAGTGGAAGGATGATTGTTGTCGTTGTAGCTCCTTTCTTCTTCATATCTTCAAGACTTCGCAATACATGTATGTCTCGTATCCTAATACTTTCAAGCTAACCTATACGAAGTTGACTCTAGTACATAATCAAGCGACTCTTAACATGAGTTTTGATTCACTAAAATATGAGAACCAAACTTGACATGCCAACGCTTGGTGGGTTCAACCGAGCAATGCTCTAACAATCTCCTCCTTTGTCAATTTTAGTGACAAAACTCTTACATCATATGGATAAACAAATTACAAGAATTCATTACACATATGCTTGATTCCCGAATCCAACAGCACAGTAAAACTGCTTACATTCAATCCTTGAAAATTTCGATGTTGACATTATCATAACAATGCAAATACTCCCCCTAAGGAAGATAGGTAGATATTCAATCTGCACGTCTTTGTTATACCAAATCATATGACATGTTACTCCCCCTTAGTCCATGCTTTCACTCTTTCGTTAGATAAACGTTCAAGAACCACTGTTCTTTTCCTTAGCGATACCAATCAATATAAAATCAATGCCAGTATCACCTGTTTACTTCATATATTTCTCCCCCTTTTTGTCACAAAAATGACAAAGAAACGAAAAAATAAAGGACAACACGAAAAGAATCTTACAAATCTCAATGTACTTGCAACCTGTAGAGTTAGGCAGGAGGGTTCCACACATCATGTTTTGATAACCAATATCAAAACCGAAACTACAAGTAGTTTTATTTTGATATGTTACCAAGGAAACAATTCTCCGAAACAATTTTTCCACTTTAGTTTAGCAAAACAAAAATCAACTAAGCACCTTAGTCCCTTTGCTAAACCGATTGTTCAAAAACAAAAGCTTAATTCGATAAGACCAAAATAAAGATGACTCTATTTTTCTCATCAGGTTCTAATTATCCATAAAATTAGACCTTTCAATTTTAAACAAGACAAGTACTAGGTTAGTTAATTAGCATTTCTTGTTAAGGCATTCGATTAGACTTGAATAACCGAAATCTCACTTCGATAAGTCTAACTAAGATCAGAATTAACTTAGTTTCTCTTATCCGGAATTGAATTGGACTAAACAACTCATCCCGTACACCTTTTATTTTGTTAAGCCATAAATAATTCTTACAAACAAACATAAATCAACTTGCATAATTATTCACCTCAACTGGAAGCAATTGAAACATCATAGACATTAAAAGCACCGCAATTGCACCGAAATTTTGTAAGCCTAAACAATTGATACCATACAAACGTAAGATAACAATAGTTTTTGTTATCCGGAACCAATTGAATCACACACAACATCAATTGTACCCAAATTTTGTAAGCCTAAACAATTGATACCATACAATAAAGCAAGATAACAATAATTTTTCTTAACAGGAACCAATTGAATCACACACATCCACACACACATCATGGAATAAATATCAATTGTACCGAAATTTTGTTAAGAAAAAACAATAAATATATATGATATAAACTCAGTCTTTTTTTTAAACAGGAAAACAATTAACTAACAAGATTGTTACCTCAAATTTCGCATCCACTTCTCCAATATGTTTGCATCTTTGTCCAGGGAGAATTGATATCGAAATATCATCATGTTGTCATCCTTATGCATAAACAAATGAATAACAACAGCCAACCTTTACCATAGAAAGGTTGAAAATCGGTTTTAACAATTGCAAGCAAAAGTTGAAAACCGTCGAAACACATATGCTTTTATGCTAAACCAAAACCAACATATTGTGACTTTTTCACATATTGTTTCTACCAGAACCCCTCATGATTCTTTGATAAATCCTACCAACATGGGCTAGAATTTAATCAAAGGGGAACTTGTGTGATTGACTATGGATACAAGATCCTTATATTGACTACCTTCTTGTGAGTACTGTGCATAGTCACACTAGCTTTCCAAAATTCGGTTGACTAGGTACTAGGATCGGTTCCCCACATATATATGGTATCTAACTTATATGTGTTACACATGTCCATAGGATCGGTTCTCCTTTGCCTAAAAACCTTGCTGCATCTCATATAAGGATCGGTTCCCCTTTGTGATGTACTGCAGCTCTTACTAGGATCGGTTCCCCTTTCCCAAATTTGGTCAGACATAACACAAACCCGATCATACCATCTCATGTGATTACTTAAGATCGGTTTCACTAATAAAAGTCATACCAATACATAAGTCAGGTCTTTGTGAAAAGTTCTACCAAGAACACAAACAAATTGTGAGCGATTATACTCAATCACACATATTGGTTGTTCATAATATATGCAATGAATAACAAAACCAATAACACCTGACAATTTCCTTTTCGGTTCACAAACAAGTTTATGAACTTACTTCCTTAGAACACATGTAAAACATTGTTCTCTAGGATGAAATCCTCACCTCATACGCATACATAATCACAATAGCATTCAAATGATTATGGGGATGTCTTATCTACAAAGTTTAATGGTTAAGAAATAAACCTCATATTGTATTCCTTAATACTATGTCTATCTAGAGTTCAAATATGCTTCACAATTATGTTTTCAATACGCACGACTTGAAAGATACGTTAGGGAATGAAACGGTTCAAGTAAAATATCACTAACCTCAAGTGGAAGGATGATTGTTGTCGTTGTAGCTCCTTGCTTCTTCACATATTAAAGTCTTCGCAATACTTGTAATGTCTCATATCCTAATACTTTCAAGCTAACCTGTATGAAGTTGACTCTAGTACATAATCAAGCGACTCTTAACATGAGTTTTGGTTCACTAAAATATGACAACCAAACTTGACATACCAACGCTTGGTGGGTTCAACCAAGCAATGCTCTAACACATTCGATCACATAAAAATTACTTATAAGCTAATAGTTTGTGTGAGACATCTATTGTCGTCTTGTAAGGATGTTTCAATGATTGAAATGGGAGTTTAGAATAAATAACCATTGTCTGGATATAACACAGTATGAATACCTGTATGCAAACTGTTGTAGTATGATTCAGGTCCGGGAACCAAGTTTGCATACCAGTATGCGAACGGTTTTAACTATCAAAGTCCGGGAACCAAGTTTACATACCAGTATGCGAACGATTTCACCTGAGTTAGGTCCATGACGATAGTATGCATACCGGTTTGCGAACTGTCGGAAGTGACCAAAGTCCGGAACTTATGTTTGCGTACCCGTTTGCAAACTGAGTTGGTTTAAGTTCTAAAATCGGTTAGGTGTGATTCATACTCATGAACAAATAAATTTATAAATTAAGGAACGCAATATTTGCAAACTGTGGCTAAATGTTCATGAATTGATTCTCTTGAATCAATCCGATTTTGTTTCAATTGTGTCTTGTATACTTTTATGAGAATATAAACAATTGAACAACTCTATGAATAACATAAATAGATTCATCTGATTAACATTTGATTTAGAAGTGTTAGATGAATGTGGTTAATACAAAAGTGTTCATATGGCTAACTTCGGTTAACTATTATTGAGCCAACTCAATATATGCGTTTAGGTACGGTTACCCATATCTAAATGAAGGTATATTTCATTTGTGTGTAACAAGATAAGACCATCTAACGTTGGAGAGATATTTCTTTGGTTTTAAGCAAACTTAGCTTGAATCTTAAATCAAGATTTCATCTAATGGTGAATATTGATTTCTTAATTTGTTTCAAAGCTATCAAACACTGATTTGAAGACTATATAAGGGAGAACTCTAGCAACTGGAAAACCTAATACCCACACCTCCTGTGTGATACTAGTTGCGTACTAGAGTCGATTCTCCTTTAACCTAGGTTTTTCCTAAAACCATTATAGTTTAACGACTTAAAGACTTCATTAGGATTTTAAAACCAAACCCAACTATTTTCTCTATAGTTGCGTGTTCTAATATTAATTTTTCTATCGTGTTGAGTACTATCTTCTCTAAGATTTGATCAATATTTATCTCTGATAGGTAAGATATAAAAAGTAATCACAAAGCTCTTCGTCTCATTCTTTGTGATTCCACAATAATTCTACTTCCATATAGTTAACTTATTGTGAGGTGATTGATATTTCTAGGCTGTTCTTTGGAAACATAAGACCGTATTATCAATTGGTTCTTGTTCACCTTGACTTACCAAAAGACGGAACAAAATTTCATAGGTATTTCTATGGGATAAAGATTAGTCTATCAGAATAGACTTTTCTGTGGGACAAAGATTTGTTTATAAAGTCTTCGACTTTGGGTCGTAGCAACTCTTAGTTGTGGGCAATGTAGTTGATCTCCGATTCCGGTTTGTCTCGGTCCCGAGCGAGACACTGGTACAACTTTGTCTCGGGGAGATTCCGTTTCTAAATCTCGGTGTAATCTCGGTTTCAATTTTTATACATAATATATATATATTACGACATAATGAAATACTATCAAATTAACTAAAAGAAAAAAATATTCATTAAGAAAATACAAAAGTGGAAAATTTTTACTGATGAAGATAAACTGAATGAAGTTGTTGTATTTTACAAGAGTGTACTAAATCGGCGTAGCACTACTCAATAGCTTATCAAAAGAAAAGATAAACAAAAGGCATAAAATTTTCATATAAAATTCTTTTTTATTGACAAGTGTTGTATAGTTAGTGTTGATCTTTTTGGTTCTGCATTGCACTCCATGACAAAGGGATAGCACTCAGGTCATCCAATGCTCTTATCGTCAATCTGAAGGAGAATAATTAACCCATTTCTCATGCATGTACTCAGATCAAATTGGTGCGACTGACTGATGTATGTACCCACTGGCACTAACTAGTGGACTAAGAGGAGGCTTCCATTCATGATATATGTCAAGCATGCATATGTAAATCATTATGGTCTAATAATTATGGTTAGGAAACTGTAAATCAATTCCATAATCCACATAATCATGTTTCACCCAAATGAACATGCATCCACTTCTGTGCTCATTAGGAATTCAGGATTAAGAAAAACAACTACTCACCTTCCACTGATTCAGTAATCTTCACACTAAAAAGATCAATAACAACAGAATAATTCTCTACTAATTCTTCATTAGACAAAATCAAGAGAAAATAGCGAATCTAAAAAGGGGGAAACAAAATTGATTTGAAGCTTTAACACATCAAAAATTAAATCAAATCAAACAAACAACATCATCAGAATCTACAACTAACACCTAATCCAACCACACATTCATGAAATCATTACAACATAATCACTTAATCGTATAGAATTGAAACCCTAGATTAAATCCATATCAAAAAAGTAGAAACTATTACTTGTATATACATACCTCCTGTGAGTAGAAAGCTCTAGATTATCTGAGAGAGAGGTGGGTTTTTGGAGATCCAGAAGTGAAAAACGGAGACTGAAGAATTGTAGTCGATTTTAAGGATTTTTATCCTTTGTTGATATTAATTTACGAAAATATCCTTATTTCTGCGACTCGTTTCGGCTTCATTATCGGCCGAGTCAACCGAGTTTTCCGGGACCTTTCCATCTCGGCGAAATCATCTATTTCGTTGCTTGGTGATCCGAAAACGGAAATTCCGCCGGAATTCCGGCCGAGATGTCTGAAATTGACTACATTGATTGTGGGTGAAATCAGCTAAGGGAATCATAGGCGTAAGGAACGCGACTGTACCTTAATCGATGTGAGACTTGGTTAGGGCTCAACTACATTCCAGTCCGAAGTTAACTTGTAGTAGGCTATTGTCTGTAGCGGCTTAATACAGTGTGGTGTTCAAATCTGGTCTAGGTCCCGGGGTTTTTCTGCATTTGCGGTTTCTTGGTTAACAAAACTTCTGGTGTCTATGTTATGTCTTTTCCGCATTATATTTGTTTATATAACTGAAATGTTGTGCGTAGTTCAATCAATTGGTAAATCCAAACTTTGGTTGTTGATTGAAATGATTGACACTTGAACATTGGTTTTTAATATCGTTCAAGTTATTTCTCATATCAATGGGGCTCACCGATTTTTATCTGTTTGATTGCAGATTGTATTGAGAAATTGAGATATATACTCTTGGATATATTTCCTTGATTGAGTCTGACTGTCTAGTTGATTCTCTTGGAATTATATTGGAGTTAGTCCATACAGATTGCCGAACGAAATATTGGGTTGGTTGTTAGACCCCCGCTTTTTCATGGACGTTTATATAGACCGGTTCTGGTTAAAGATAATGCCCAATATTTATGCATGTTTTATAGGCTATAATCGGGCAATATACACCTCTACATACGCCCATTGTCGCAATCGGTTTCTATAAGCATTCATATCCACTGATTGTTATAATCGATCTTTTTGTAAATAAATGTCACAATATGTTTATAAAAACATCCACAACCACCTATTCTTACAAATCGTTTATATATTAATTATTAACATCCATCGATTCTAGGTGTTTTTCATGAATGAAGAACATTACCAAAAAATCGGCCAAGGAGTGCATGAACATCCACCTACTCTTGGTTGATGTTATTACAAAAATATTTTTGTTAGAGCGAGAGCAAAACACGCAGTCAAACTCGCTTATTGAGACCAATTCAATGTATTTCTCAAACTCGGACTAAACTACCCCATAATAATCACCATTGAGTCGTTGAGTTCTCATTACCACCACTGCCTATCACCATCTACTAACCAACGATCAAAATGAAATACTAAAAATAAGTCAAGTAATATCAATGAAGCTACTAAAAAAATAAAATAATCAAGGATCTCTTCCATTGAACCAACGTATGAATCTCAATTTTATTGAGAGTTTCTCCAATGATTGTTGTATGTGTTTCCAAGATGGAAACACAAAAAAGACATCCTCATCCCAGTTTCTTCTTAAGTCTCAGGAAAAAAATTATTTATCTCCAATGGTTTTGTTTGTCATCTTTTTTTGATTAAATGTAAATTTTATATTTAGTGATTTTAAGATTTTATTAGAGCTAACAATGGTTATTTAATATTTTGATTATTTTAGTTGAGAAAAAGCTTAGAGCTATTGCAATGGTCATTGTGTGCGTTTCCTATGTGGCAACACAAACAAGGCATCCTCTTCATATTTTTTTCTTAAAATTAGGGGAAAAAAATCCATATCCAATGGTGCTATTTGACCTAGTTTGTTAATTAGTATAGACATGCACCTTGAGGATGTGAACCCAAAATTAGCCACGTCATCTTTACATTGATTAAAAAAGTTAGGGTTGGGAAGGATTTTAGAGAAAATGGATCTACGTGGACTTACACATTTATCCTTACACACATTCCATTGGAGAAGCTCTTACTAGGATAGCTTGATATCCTTAATATAAATGTCTAAAACTAGACATTCACCTTGAGGATGTCTAACAGAATTAAGCCATATCATTTTCACATTGATTTAAGAAGTTACGGTTGGAGAAGAATTTTGGAAAAATGAATGTCTATCATATGCGAATTTAAACATTTATCTTCACATACATTCTATTAGAAAAGCTCTGATGTAACTGCAATCACCGATTCACAAATCTATTCCTTTTTTTGTAATTCTTAATTTTTTCTGATGTTGGTCGCACCATTGGTTTAGGGATTCATAAATGGATCCCATCTCATTTAAGTACTGAACATGTTGTCCATGAATCATGAATGTTATTCGCATCTTGCCAATTATTTGTAGATGATCGTGAAGGTAGTGTAACTACTAAAATCATTCATTAATCGTCTTGTTAGGGATGGTAGAGATGCATAAGTTATCTTTAGTAATCGCCAATCATTAATATTTTTGTAAACTATAGTGGTAGTTAGCCTTTATTTCTCAGAGATGGGGCGTCGATGGAGTTAGGCTAACCCCTAGCTGCTAGATATCTAGCAGCTAGATTGGCCATCCACGTCAGGTATGGCAACTTTCTAAGTCCTATGGTATTTCTAATCTAGCAGCGAAACGCTGAATAAAACAGCGCTGAACGCTGAACCAAACAACGTCACATGATTTTATACTAATCATTACTATTTCTCTCTCCACCTTTTTCCTCTCTCTCTCCTTCTTTTCCCTCTCTCTCTCCCTCTTTTTCCTCTCAAATACGTCTCACTTTCTTTCTCTACCAAAAACATTTACCTAGCGCTGAATGGTTCAGCGTTTATGTCATTTTTTCAACGCTGAATGATTCAGCGTTTCAATCTCGCTTCTAGTTGAACTGCAGGCAGTTGCTAGGAGAGAGAAGTATCCAGAAGTAGTGTTAACTTTTTTCCCACATTTTTTTCTTGATTTTCAACACTTTTTGGCCAATCTAGCAGTTCAATCTAGCCCATAGGGGTTAGCCTTAGAGAGTGGTGGTGGAGTTTGAGGGATGTGCGTGAGTTCTTTAGTTAATATTAACGGGGTCATTTGGTCTGAGTTAGAAAAATATAATCGATCCCAATAAACAAGTCAGTTACGATTTTTGTGCTTCCTAGATCACGTTTTGCCCTTCCTCGAACGAAAATCTTACAAAAAAATCAAAAAGCTTTCATGTTTTGGTGATGATCAATTAATATTAGTCGATTGCTAGATTAACAAGATCAAACATCTATTAATACCCAAATTAACACCAATTTAGTCATATATTCCCTCTGTTTTTGCTAAAATGAAAAAGTGAAAGTATCCTTTTTCCAGAAACGGAGGGAGTATAAATTAGCCATCAGTCAGACTAATTGATTAATGGGTTTTTGAGTTTACTCTAAATATTTCTTTCAAGTGATGAGCCCAAATAAATGACATAGGGCCCAGAATTAGTCGGGCAAAAAAGAGGTAAAATGGGACGGAGGGAACATCAATCAAAGAAATCACAAAATGTCCCGCTGTTGGTATGTCCAGGGCATTACACTTCCGCTGAAACAAAATTATGCATTTTCTGACATGTAAATTCATTACCTATCAAATTGAATTTCAACTGTCAATTACAACTCTGACGCGTCAAACAATATCCTTGAAAATTCATCAAGTGAAGATTGTAACAAAATAGTAACACAATGATAAACTAAGAAAGACTGAGAAATCCATAATGGATGGACAAACTAAATATGAATTCTGAGGTTATTATGAATTCTGAGATCAGCTGATGAGATTCTTCCTCTCAAAATGGCAAACCTTATCTTGCAGCTCTTGTATAGTAACGGATGCAGCCTTCAATTTGTTAGTCAAGTTTTCTTCTACAGCATCTCGTCGAGTCCTTTCCTCTGAAAATAAATCGATAAGTGTGTCTTGCTCGTTGTCCAGTACCTCAAAGTTATCATTTGCTTCTTTCAATCGAGCTTCCAAGGATCGACATTTCTCCTTCTGTAATTCTGGTTTGCTCTTCGAATCACTTGATAATATTTCAGTCGTACGCTTTTTCTTGTTCCTCCATTCGAGATTCTCAGTTATCAAATTATTGCCAGAAGTTGTACCCGAATCAGCTACTTGTTCATTTCTTTCTGAAGCTAAGTTCTGATCAGCTGGCTTCTCCTTGACATTGACAATCACGCCTGATTCTTTTCCATTCTCCACACTCATTCCTGTACCCTCATGATTCTTACATCCATTCCCCTGCTTGCCTTTCCCTCTTCGAGCAGATCTAAGAGTCCCTCTTCTAGTACTATCTGAATGAATTGAAAGCGAATCACACTTCTCCATAACTGGGATTGTAGTCTCTGCATTGACCACTGGGATTGTAGTCTCTGCATTGGCCAGGTAGTTGGGTTTAGGCAAGTAACGTCGAGCTCTACCACTGCGTGACGTGCTTGGAGTGTTCATATGTTTCGGGTCAAAATAACCAATAGCACTTTTGTGTTTATTCCAGTATTTTTTTAGTACATCTATCAATTTCGTTTCCAGTCTTGAAAGCATAATTGTTTTCTCAAAATCTTGTTTATCATGAGCTGGTTTGATAAAGTTAGCCTCCACCACACCGATAACCCCACGCCCCCCACTTGATGGAGTGTTCTAAACCCTCCAGAATGGCTTAATTAGTCTGTTCCTGTGATATACATTAAACCCTTGGATGCCGAGGTGTACTTTTGCATCCTTATGGAACCCCATTTTTCCTATCACACGCTTCGCGTTCCCTGTAGCACTATCAAGACCAGTTGGTTTGTATCTGATATTTTCTAACTTGTACATATTGCTCACAATGTTATGGTGCACAACATCTTGACCGCGCAAAATGATCCGAAATCCTGGTGGAGGCTTAAGATATAGAATGGAAGAATAACTCCTTAACGAATGCGTATAAGTCAAAAATTGCTCAGATTTAGGATAATCCTTTGCCATTTGTATCTTTGTTTCATCTCGGTTGGCACCTCTAATTTGAATGTCATGGATATCAGACTCAAAATCAAGTTCTAGAGCTCCTTCCTCATCTTCCCAAAGATTGTATATGATTATCCGAGTACCTTGATCTTCAATAAAATTGAACTGCTCTAAAAGCTCAGCTTCGCTTGCATAAGGAGACCACTGCACTATTGTTTCTACATTCTTATTCCAATCGACTGAAGATGACGATGCTTGTACAATGTTGCTCCAATCTTCGCAATTTTTCTCATAATCAAGTATGGGAACTACAATATCCTCCTTGCCAGTGCACGTCAAGAACGTGTACGACAGTAAGCCAATGCTTTGCGTAGCCCTTCCCCCATCTTTTCCAGGATATCGCGAGAACACAATGACATCAGCTCCAACCCTCATTGTACTAGTTTTAAAACCATTCCCATACTGACCGATTGTATTCGCTAATTTACTTTTCGCAGAATACCCTAAAGACATACAGTGTCGCATTGTTCCCGGAGACATACCACCACCATTATCTTCTACAAGCAACATCCTAGAACCATCTTTCTTATTTAAAAGCATATTTACATGACAATATTTACCTCCATTGATGGCCTCATCTAGAGAATTGTCCAGCAGCTCCACAACAGCTCCAAGAACCCACTTATGACTGGTCGCATTAGAATGCAGAAACCTTGGATGCACCCTCACATGATCCATACCATCAATTAGTGTCGTTATCGCCTTCACGTCCCGAAGAACTGTCTTCATAATCCCCTGCCTTCCAGAACTGCCTACAATATGGAACACAAAATAACTGAGCAGTATTGGAATCTCCAGGATTCCATGAAGATAATGGTAAAGATGCTACGATTTTTTCTTCCTTTTCAAATTTATTCAGTGGTTCAAGAAAATCAGGGGGTAATACAAATTTAGTCTTCTTGTTGTCAGATGTAATTTCTTCTTCTTCTCCATTAGCCCTCCTGGCTCTTTTATAAGTTAACCAAGAAGAAGAGGAAGAAGAAGAAGTTGAATCAGCACTTTCACCATTCAATACTGATGGATTTTCCATTGCAAATCAAAGTATAAGGATTTTTGTGATGAAAATTTCTGTAACAAACTACACCCCAGAGGCTTAAACAGACTACCCACACTTTCCAAAATTGAATTTACTGATCCCAACAGTTTCTATTTTATAAGTTTGTTTCTATTTTCAATCAGATTTCAGTTATTTCTATCCTAGTGAATTTGGTAGGTTTGTTTCCTAAAAAGGGACTCCATTAATGAGAGTAGAGGCTTAAGTGTGATAGAGAGAAAGAAGTAAGAAAAGATCTGATCATTTCTGCCCTAAATCCTAATCTCTTTCATAAAAATTATGAGATTACGTAAATACCCCTTAACTTATTAGCTAAGCCAAGAATTGTTACGGTATAGATGATTTCATTTTATTTAGTTGTTCCCGCTTTGAATCTGCGCCATGTGTCATGTGGTATATTTAGCCCTCACCCTGAACTCGGAATGTGGTATATTGTTCCCGCTTCAATTTTAAACAGACTATACGGAATTTCATTGATTGAGTTTTTTTTTCTCTACAAGTTGACACTATTTCTCTAGTTGAGCTTGTCATTCATGCCCAGCTTGCAAATAAACTTCAGAAACACCTTACTTGGAACAACTATAGTCTGAATATCACCCAATCAATCTTTAGATAAAATTTTAGGTAACTCCACAATTTTATTGTTGAAAAACTTGTCTATATCCACATGTCTGTTCAATCATGATGAACCAGATTATGAGCAATATCACATGCCGATTTGTCATCACAATATTGATTTTCTAGGCAAATACCCCAATTCAGATAGGAGATGTTTCAACTACATCACTTTGCATATACTTGGTGCATGATGTATGTACCTCATCTCTAATGGTTGAAATATGGTTGTGTTAGCAATGGCCAGAGAGAGAGAGAGATGGATCGAACCTTATCTCTAATGGACATATTATGCGCCTTTCCCCTTCTTTCTTGGCTCTCTTGCAGTCTTCAGGATTATCTGTATGCACGTTTTTTACTGTAAGGTAGAGTTTTTTTCCACTTCCAGCAACTTTCTTCATCCTGAAAGATAGAGAGATTCACGATTCTCTTTTGTAAGTTACACATGTGAAAGACTTCAAAGAAAAAGATCAAAAGTAAGAACTAGAACTCTGAGACTTAAAAAGAGAATTTACACGTTGAAAATGGCTTAAAGCTGAAATAAATGTAGAAATATCTAAAAGGCACGGTGGTACTAGTAGAAGAATTACATGTTGAAAATGGCTTAAAGCTGAAATAAATGTAGTACTAGTAGAAGAATAAGGTTATAAAGAAACAAGTGGAAATAAGATGGGAGCAAAATTGACTATCCTTTCTATCTGTTGCACGTGTTGCCACGCTTGGACGGTCCCCGTGTACATCACTGCAAACAATGTTGCAGAGAATAAGTTATCACTCAACAACCATGGATTCCAATTATTAAGTAGAGATGGGAAAAGAAATATAAACATATAATGCAAAGAAAAATAAAGAACCTCATCATCAAATGAAGAAATACCTATACATCCTAAAGTCCTGAAAATGACAATGCTCATCAGATCTATGCTGGAACAGAAGGAAAAATCAGCATGTGCCCAGATTTTGAAGTTGGCAGACAAGAGAAAAACCAAACCTGAATCCCAACAATTTTCAATTCTGTATATACAATCGCATCGCAACCCAGTTTCTCGAGCATAAGAGGAGCGCTTCTTCTGATCTGAAAATCAAAAGATGATTTTAGTGGATAAGTTATGCATGCCCAACACACAACAATCTCAAAAATAAAATTTAACTAGGGAAGATTAATTGCTGATAAAAAAATTGACATGATCTCAACACTACATTACTCAATATGGCTAATCTCAAACACTTCTCCTCAAGTTGTTGCATATATGACATTCATGCCCAGCTTGCCAATAAACTTCAAAAACACCTTACTGAGAACAACTATAGTCAAAATATCAACCAATTGAACTTTAGGTAACTCTACAATTTTATTATACAACTTCTCCTTAATGAAGAACTTTTCTGTATGCACAAGTTCCATTCATTCATGATGAATCGGATTATGAGCAATTTCACATGCCGCTTTGTCATCACAATATCCATAAATTGATTCTCAAGGTGAATACCCCAATTCAGTTAGGAAATGAATCAGCCACATCGCTTCGCATATATTTAGTGTCATGCAAGTGCCTATTCAGCCGATCTGCATCATGAAGTTTTTTTCTTGTTTTTTGCTCATCCATGTAACAAGATTACTTCCTATAAAGGTAAAAGATCATGAAGTAGACCTCATATCATCGTGTGACCGGCCACAATCAGAATAAGTACACGCATTTACACTTGTAAATCTTGACCTTTCTTAAACAATTCATTTTCTTAGGGCAGACTTCAAGTATCTAAGGATTCACATTCAAGATCAGATCTTCTGTGTGCCAAGTACATTAGTCTTAGCACGGGCCTTTGGTATCTCCCTTCGAACCTACGTTAATCTATTTCAATCTTTGGTAAAAGAAACCAAAAACAAACTTCCTCATGGTGCAATGGGTCCTTAGTAGAGAGAGTGGCGGCTACCCAATAACACCACTTCATTCTTCTTTCCCGATAGAGAAACCGTAGTGGAGATAACAGTAGGTTAAATGGGGCAAAAAGTTTTGGGCTAGATTTCAACTTATTTTATATTCGTTAAAATCTAGCCCCAAAATTTCTGCCCATTAACCCACTATTAACTCCACTACGGTTTCTATAACGGAAAAGAAGAATAAAATGGTGTTACTAGGTAGCCAACTCTGTACTAAGGATGCACCGTGACAGTGTTTGTTTTTGGTTTTCTTTTACCAAAGATTGAAGGAGATTAACATGGGTATTGGAAACATCAATGTGTTTGAAAGTGGTAGCAATGCAGATCTTGCAAGAAATTAGGAACAGGCAATGAGTCCACCTCCAACAACTCCGGGTTCTAGTATCAGTAATTCTCACTTAATTCAAAATAAGTACAAGTAGCGGCATGAAATGGCACTCAGCATGCTAACATAAGTGTCAATTGATTAGCTAAATTAGTGGCACATCAAACCAATTATAATTGTTTCACTTTAAGTGATCTACGTTGGACAAGTTAATTCGCCAACAAATGAAACTAAGATTAAGAGTAGATCGTACCTAACAACCCGGACTGGATATCCTTTCTTGCAACTCACACACAAGGCTTCATAAGATTTCTCAAACTCTTGATCAACCGCTTGGACTTTGTTTGTGCGTTTGTTACCACTGAGGTTCCGGCCCCCACTGTTTGCCAGGCAAAATATTTCATCAAATTAGCCAAAGAATCAATGCAACTCAGTAAAATGAAAGTATATGAGGAAACTGATCAACACTAACACATAAAGCAAGTATCTATAATAAAAGGGTGACAATTTTAAAAATTAACCTTCATGCGTAGGGAAACCACTCTCCATGGTCACCATCTGCATATCATCTCCAGATAGAGCGATGGATAGCAAAGCATGCTTGGACTTTCCAGCAATTCCAACAACATGAGGAAAGTGGACTCCTCAATGGCTGCATTCCAACCTATCTTCACAGGAATCTCCTACTAGGACTCCCTAATTCTTCTCAGGGTCGTATAGGTCCAAAATGGTCTTGTGGGACAGTGGCAAAGATCTTTCCGCTGCAAGCATTGGCCTTTCTGGATTTCTGTGACCGCTCTATTGTATAAGCTTTATCTGTTTATTCTGATTATGAACATATTCATAGACTGTCTCCTAAGTCTCCCTTGAATCATCTACCTTCCCCACATGTATCGCAACAACGAGGGCTGAGTTAGGATTATTTGCCAAACTTGACACATTTTCTTTTCCCTTCTCTTGCTCATTTTCCAAGCATTTTAAACAAAAGTATCACCACACAGGGTCTGCAACAAGTAACAAATACAAATTGAGTTTCCACAACAACCTGAGCTCCAAATGAGAATTAAAAAAAAAAAACAATTTGATTTACCGTAAAATAATCACACATCAAACGAGTTAGGTGTAAATCTGAAAATTCAGAACACTAATGTCAAAACCTTTTGATAGAAACATTGTAATCATATACGAAACACCCATCGTCACAGAATAGTAAACCACATTTTCTATGCAAGAAATCAGGCTAGTTGTACAAATTACTTATCTAATTAAATGTCTGTTCTTATACAATCTCTATAGGGGTTAAAGGATGAAGCATTATTGACACACCATAAATAATTCATTTCATCAGTTCTAAATGATTATTGAGATTGAACATGTTGGGTAGCAGAATTGTCAAAAATCCATTTCAAGACAAGTCTTTTGATTCTCATTTAACTAATCACCACAAACAGCACAAACCAAAATTAGGGTTTTGAAAAAGGAATAAATCAGAATACAAAATTAGAGTAACAAGAAACTCACTTTTTGCTGAAGTTTGATATAGCTTTCGTAAAGTGCTAAGCCTTTGATGTAAGATCTTCAACTGTATCCATATTAATAATCTCTTCACCGTTCTGCATTTGATGATTGCTCGGGATAAACATAGTGAATTATGCAGATTTACGGTGTAAAATCATTCTAATTTTTCCTCTGCTTTCTTATTCCTCCATGACTGTAAAAGTTTCTGTCAATTTCTCCGCCCCCACCCATAAATGTAACGTCAACTTTACTTCACTGCCTTGTGTTAAAGTAACAATCCTGTTATAGGGACCGCATGTTCCATTAGAGGGGTGGCAAGTGTGATAACAATGTCCCTCTAATTGGTTAGGGGATGTTCTATAGGGGTGTAAATTGATTAATATATCTTTTTTTTTGGTTGAAAATACATAATTGTTCTCTCCTATTTCTAAACCTAATGAATCAAAACAGTTTTTTTTCATCTTCATCTTCTCTTCTCCTCTTCCATTAAAACTGAAATTTTCATCGTCCTCGATTAATCGGAAATTTGAAAAATTGATAATCATTGATTGAAAACTATATTAGAGATGCCGAAGAAGAAGATTGATGAAGATTGAAGTCAGTTTTGTATCAAAAATCAGGGCTTTGGAACAAAATTGAAATTGAAATTTTTGTGTAGCATGTAAGTTACGATTGGTAATAACGCCAATTGGAACCGTAACTATATATTTGGTTGATGCTACAGTTCATTTAACTCAAATACCAACCGTAAGTTCTTGATTTTGAGAAAGAATGTCCAGTTACGATTTTTTTTGCAACCGTAATTGATTTACGGTTGGTTTCAATACTTAAGTTACGAACCGTAATTCTTTCTGGATGTTTCATTTTTTTTACGGTTTGTATTTGCGTCATTGTTATCAACCGTAATTGAGTTACGACTTGTAACTCAAATAACCTTACCAACCGTAAAACATATTGTGTCTTAGCAATTTATCCGGTTCAAAAATTAGTTGAACTACCAACCGTAAGTCAGTTACGGTTGGTCTCGATTCATTAGTTACCAACCGTTATTTGTTACGGCTGCTATATGCTGTCATGTTTCAAACCGTAATTACGTTACGGTTCGTACCGAATTTTTTTTTACCAACCGTAACTGGTATTCCGATTGGGTTTTCCCCAAATTGAACCAGTTACGGTTGGTATTCGATAATTTATGAACCGTAACACAGAGTTACGGTTGGTCAAGAACATAATTCCAACCGTAAGTTCTTCTGAAAATGTAAAAGTTTTGATTTTTTGTACGTATTTTAGATAGTTTTGAGCAACAAAAAGCTAATGAGAACTAATTTAGAAGTATAACTGGTCATTTTCAGGCTTTGGTTCTTCACTTTATTGGCTAATTTCTTCAATTGATTGAGATTGACCTTGACTTTGGGTTAAAATATCTCTACCATCTAACAAATACTCCATATCCGGATCTCCATCAAGAGAAATGTAGTATTTGTTTTCTCTATCATATAGAGATTCACCCGTCTCAAATTTGTCACTGGAATCACTCATTTTGGTTGAGTGAATCAAAATCTACGGTTTCACAAATATCATAAAAGTTTTTCTTTTCAACACTAAACTTTTTTTTAACTCTAAAAATCTGATTTTGATTTGTTTTAGAATAAATATAAGTGAAATTTAAATAATTATCAAAACTAAACTAGATTATCAATACTAAACTAGATTATCAGCACTAAATTATGTAAGAGTTAATTAATCATTTTTGTTTTTTTTTATAAGGGACACTTCAAATTACCATATAATGATCTTTTTTGTCCTATTACCCGCCATCCCTCTAATGGAATCCGCCGCCCCTATAACAGGATACAGTAACCCTTATCATCACCACACAAATGCATCCTAGTCTGGGTCCCACCAACCAGAAGAAAACAGACACGTGGTAAAAGAAAGTAAACCCACGATCCTTCCGCCGGTCAATGTAATGGTGAGTTGGCTGGTACTTCAATTTGTGGGTTGACTTGGGAATCATATCCGAGTAAATACTAATTTTGATAGCATTTATTTAAAATCAGTGCACAGATTCAGAATTTAATTGGCCAACACCAGCAGGTCCAGCACCAGACTATGTAAACTTGACTGATTTACTCACAGTTGCTAGACCATTTCACACATTTCTCAGTTATCTTGAACAAGCCACAGTCAGTGAAACGTTTCAAAACCAAGCCAATAACACTGATGAAGGTATACCAATTTTGTATACGGAAGATTATGACCAAGTTTCTGTCGGGCTTTAGCTTTTGAGTTAGAGTTTAATTCAGGTTTATGCTGGTGCTGCTGATACGAAGGTGGTGGAAGGGTCAATCGTATTAAAGTGGGTAGAGTTAGTAAAAGTTGGATTTTAATTAGTCATTTCACATTTTTAACTTTAAATTGGATGGTCAAACAAAGTCAATAAATTGACTGAACCCCAATTTTAAATTTGGACAATGTTAGGCACCAAACACAAAGGTATACCATTTTTATAGACACCAAACCAAAGTCAAAATATCCCTTGATTTTTAGTAGTGTTGTTGATGTTGTAGATGGCACGAGATAGTATTAGCAGATCTCCAAATAAAAAAGAAAAACAAGAGTAGGAGCACCTAAGTGATATAAAGTAGAGGAGGGATAGTACACCAACCTCCAAAATAGTTAAACTTGGCAACACTGAAAGAAAATAAAACAGAAAAACAAACGGACGGACAAACAAGAACAAGAAAAATAAACTTTTCAAGACCAAGGATAGCGCCTCTTAGTCTGAGTTCTTTGCCCTCTCCTCATACCGGATCTCTCCTTCACTCTGCACGGCTCAAATTTTGTCGATGGTGTGGCAGCGTGACAGTCTCAGTTTGCCGATTCTTGTGTTCTCTCTGTCGACCAGATCCTGCCAGTGCAGAAGCACTTGATCGGCCCTCAATTGTCTGTTTGAAAGTTAGAAATTCAACTCTGCATAAAAAACTAAGATGCTAATCAATGTTGAATGTACGTACCTCCAGATGGGATTGAAGCAGTTCTTTACAAACATCGTCTAAAATCCCTATGGCGAAAAGCATCTCTCTCTTTTTCAACTAATCACCAGAAACAACAAAATTAGTGTTATGAAAAAGGAACCAATGAACTAAAGATTCAAAATTAGAATAACAAGAAATGACAATGATACTTACATTTTGATCTAGTAAAAGTTCAGAGAATTCTCCAAAGATGCTGAGCAGAGCCGGTCCTGGGGTGTTCAGAGTGTGCGACGTACAGGGCCCGGCTCTGAATTGAGGCCTTTTATTTTGGGACTTTCTCTTTGAAGTCTTGACTCTTGAGTAAAAAGGATTACGACGGAGGAGGAGAGTAGATATATTCGAAACCTAGACCCCTTACTGCGTTGAATAAAGACTCGACCACTGGACTAGAGTGCTAACCTGATAGCCATATTTTGTGTAAATTTATTAGATATAACTAAGAAGGCCTACCTGAACGCTCTTAATTGATTATAAATATCTCACTGCCTAAGATTTAATACAATAACCTGCTTTTGGATTTATGTATAAAATACACATGTTACATTTAAGTATTCAAAATTTTCTATTATTGTATGTTGCAATTTGATTCTCGAAATGAAAAACGAATTTTCCTTGTAATATTTTTGTTTTTCTTAGTTGTTGATAGTAATTACGTTTCCTAATGGTGTACATGTACTATGTTATTGGGGAAAAAAAATTAACCATATATAAAGGCCCTATGATTAAGTTCACACAAGGCCCTTCAAGACTCAGGATCGACTCTGATGCTAAGAGTTTTCTTAATGATTTAATATTTTTTAATATACAATCCATCTTAAATCTCTTCTTCGCGGTTCAAAATTGATGTCGATAAACAAAAAATCCAAATAAAAAGAAAAATAGTGAATCATAGCAATACTTATAGGAATGGAATGGAAGCATTGCGATGTTCCAAGAATAACTGATAACCCAAAACAGCGCAATGTTCCAAGAAAGTCGATATTAGTCAAGCGTTTTGATAACTTCCTTGGGAGTCGTGACTCCTCCTTTCTTTCCCCAATTGGAAGGGACGTGGGTGGGCAGTCCGGTGGATAGGTGATTGTTGAGGTCTTTTCGTTTTCGTTAAGTCGACGCATCTTTTTAGTACTTTCACTAAACATCAACCATCAAGTTGCGCTTACAAAGAGGTGTACATATATATACTCGACCGGCAAAGAGAGAAGCCAGATATTCTCAGAATTGATTGACAAAATATCTAGGAGAAAACGAAAACAATCCGTCTCTGACCATGAGGTCTCCAGCTCAGCTCCACTCACGAACCATTTTGTAATAAATGTATTCCTTTTATTTTAATTGTAAGCAACATGCTCTCTAAGTCTCTGACTCTCACTCTCTCCTCCGTAAAAATATACTATAGACTTTGGAGTCATTGTCTCGAACCATTTTGTAATAAATGTATTCCTCTTATTTTAATTTTAAGCAACATGCTCTATGAGTCTGATGTAGTTTTTTAAGTGGTAAATAAAGTTCGTTCAACTCGGACTTGTGTAGACTCAATTTCAGACTTAATAATAGAAAACAATAAAAATAAAGAAAATATATACACAAGGTTTGTCACAATGTCGAGAGATTACTGAGACTCAGGATTCCACCAAACCTCATACCATGTGGTTCAAAAATCAATTCTTAGACAATTATAGCTCTTGTTTATTGACTCTAATTCTTTGTCAGGGTAGATTTTAAAAAGATTAACTGTAAATCACTAGCATGATGCATCAAAATCACTTAGACCAAGCATACATCATCATACGACTTCACAACTAATTAAGAAAAATCATAAAACGATTAAATTAATGCAAAAAGTCATAAAAAGAATTAAATATAATTACCACACGTAAGAAATATGGCTTCCTCCGTCATCCAAGTGTTGGGGTTTAGCTCCTCATATCAATCATGATCTCAAAATATGTGTTTGTTGCTCAAAAGATGATTAAAAGAGTGAAAAGTAATAACACAGACTGTTTGCAACAGTGTATTGGTGTTGCAAAACAACTGTTACAATGGAACTGTTACAATGGAACTGTTACAAAAAAACTGTTGTTTTGTAACTGATTTTAGACTGCCCTGAACAGCTTATGTTCTTCAGCTGTTAAACAGCGACAATTTTCTGCGACTGTCTACCGAGGGTCAATGTTCTTCAGTTGTTCTTCTTCTTCAACAGCAGCAGCAGCAGAAACAGAGTTTGGTAAAGCTCTGATTTCTTATTCTCTGGCTCTCCTTAGGTTTCCAAACTCTCGACACCTCTTCTATATGACCCAAGACATCTATTTATATCAAAAATACCGATTAAATCTCTCCCAAATCTTCCAAAATCTCTTTCCTTCTCTTCACGACCAAGTTGCGACAATTTCTTGTTTTAGGATTTCTACGCATTTCTGAGCTTTTCTTTTTATTCTAAACTCTTCCTAAGATAGATACAAATCTTTGGGAAGGTTTACAGTGTTTTAATCTCTCTAAAATTCCCTAAAACAGGTCACACACGTGACTTTCCATATTTTCTCATTGTGAGAAAAATCCGTCGATTGAGCCCAATCTAATCGATTTAAACACCCATATCAGATTCCTAGACCCATAAGGAGTCTATCCTATGAAAATCAGAGGTTTAATCGACCTCAAACTCCTCCAAATCACGATTGTCAAAACTTCTCTTTAACTACACCTTTTTCCCGCCAAAATCCTTTTTTTTTTGAATGTTGAAGATGGTTGCCCCTTATCCAGAGTAGGGGTGCGATTAGCAGATGCCTGGAAATGGGATGCCCCTTAGTAATTAGGTTACCCCTTATCCAAAGTGAGGGTCCGAATAGCAAAGGTCCTCCCATGAACGCAAAAAACACTTTGTGAGCCAATTTCGCCGCAAAATCTTATTTTTCCAAAAACACCTACAAATACATAAAAAGCCAAAATAAATACAAAATCGAGCACTAACAATATATACAATTGAGATTATATCAGACACAAAAATGTGTCTATCAGAGTCTCTGACTCTCACTCTCTCCTCCGTAAAAATATACTATAAACTTTGGAGTCATTGTTTTTAACCATTTTGTAATAAATATATTCTTCTTATTTTAATTTTAAGTAACATGCTCTCTGAGTCTCTTACTCTCACTCTCACTCTCACTCTCTTCGAGTCTCTCACTCTCACTCTCTCCTCCGTAAAAATATACTATAGACTTTAGAGTCATTGTCTCTATGATTTTTCTTTACAAATATCCGAATTTTTACTAAGAAGGGAAGTGGGAAGAGATCCATGATTTTCCACTCGAGTGAGTTTAATCTTTCACTAAGTATATCATTTCTGTTTTAAATGCAAATACTTGGTTGAGTGCTCGATTTATTTTGAATCAAACAAGCATAAAACAACCAAATTGACGTTAATTTTGTGGCGTTTTAACAAAAATTTTGGTTTGGGTTTTCCTTATTTTGTTCCATTACCGTCGAATTGTAGAGGAACCTACTTATTCAAAACCTTTTTCTCTTGATTTTGGTAGTTTACTTTGCTTTACTTATGTTTACATGCATCTTGCTTATATGTATTCCATCCTGAACTTCATGTTTAACTGTTAGATTTATATTTTATGGGTTGTATAAATATATGCAGGTACACTACCTTCTATTTAGTTTAGGTTTATCCTTACCGAATTGCTTAAGTCTCGCTTTTAGCTGGTCAATGAGAGGCTCAGAGCAATAATAATAGAACGGAGTTGTCGTGTGCCAAATGTGATTGTCTGTTTTGAACTGGAATTGCATTGACACATATAAAAGAGGTGAGTTTAGCAAAAGGATTCTGAAAATCAACCGACTTCGGGTGCTCGATAAATTGCGTCTAAAGTCTAAACTTTTCCGCGGGTGGATTTTGGATCAAAGACAAAAAAAACGAATCAAAAATTAGTGAGAAATAATAGCTATTAGGTTTATTATTGTCTCCAAAACAAAGAAATATGTAAATGCAACCCAAGAGTTGTGACAGAACTTTCCATCAGTCGACAAATATTACTATTCTACTTGTAGAATTTTCATGACCAGAATTGGTGGAGAAGAAAGAAACCCAAAACTCCAATACACCTATATTGCTAAAACTTTATATTTTTTTCATTAAAAAATTAGCCTTTAAATAGACACTGCATACATGATGACCAAAACACTGACCATGACTCGACCCACTAACATTGAACTCATAAATATTAAGAATTAATTCCACTACTACTCCCTCCATTTCTAAATAATAGGCTTGTTTGTGTGTAAATTTGTATACAAAGCTGCCTATTTTTTAGAAATAGAGGGAGTATAAAATACATTTAACATTTCCTAATTGCCTGGACTACATTTACACATTTTTTATTTTATTAAATCTATCTCCCCTCTCTCTCTACATTCTCCAAAAAAAACAAAAAAAACAAACCCAACTTCATCTTCTTGCTCAGATCTAGTACATTTGGAGCTAGATATGAGCAAGGATCTTAGTTTTTTTGTTTAGTTTTAGAATAAAATGATTATTTTCTATTGGGCCGGTTGTGGCTTCTTTTCTTCACATTCATGGTGATTTTTGTCTTCACCTTCATGGTTATTATCTTTTATTTTAATGGTTACTTTATTTGATTATATGTTTGTTCAAGTACATCGCCGGATTCAAGTTACTCTCGATTCTCCGGTCAACAAATTTGCAGATTACTCATATACCGTTGGAGCATTACTTTGTCAGGAAGATGATTTATCAAATGGTCCACAACTATTATGAAGACCATCGTCTCTCTGATTCAATCGGTTCTTGCATTCTTGAATTTGTCAGTATTTGGAATTTCTTCTCTTTTCCTTGTCGGAATTTTCAATCATGTACCACTACCAGAGTGTTGTTTCTTGTTACTTTTTGAATTTGATGTACTTGAGATCCATGTAATCATAATTTCCATTAAAGAAAATTGAATTACCAAGATTTTTTTTTTTATTAAATCTAAGAAAAAATCTAATACAAATAAATATTTTGAATTATCTCCAACATCCTCCCTTAATTCAAAATATATATTTTAATCTGATCATTTCCATTATAAATTGGAAAAACATGATCATCATTATTGTCTTCATCGTTGCATCACCCGTCGTCGTCATCATAAATTTTAGCAAAATTTGTTTGTAACCGTCAATCATTATCATCATCATCATCATCATAACGATAACCGATCTTCATCACGGTCATCATTGTTAGCCTATCAACATCCCGCATTATTTGGAGTAACATGAGATTTTTGAATAAAAATTTAGAATCCCTCTACATAATTTGAACAAAAAAATGTTCTCCTAAAATATTTTCATAACAATTTTCTCTTTTCAACGGAAACTACAATGAATATCTTTTATCAAAAAATAAATAAATATATTTTTCAAATTTTTTCCTCCAACGGAAACCTTCTTCATCGCACTTTTTTTTATCTCATAGTTAGAAAACCTTGTTTTCTATCTTTTCTTCATTACAGCTAGAAACCCATGTTTTCCAACCTCAATATCATTTTTTAATGTAAACCCTTGTTTTCCGAATATTACCAAAAAAAAAAACACTTGAAACCCTAGTTAGCAATTCGGGATTCGGTAAACGTACGGAACGGCAAACGTACGAGTATTATACGGTTTTGTAAAATCCAGATTCGGTCCAAAATTCGGTCAACGGGACGTGATTCGTCATTAATTCGGAACGGCATACGTACGTGTATAATTCGATTTATAAATGTGAGTTCGGCTCTGAAAATTCGGTATCTATATATACCAAATAATTTGTATTTATAAGGTCATAGACCAATTTTTATGCATATGTGTGAGTTATTTAAGGAAAAAATAAACTCAATATGATGATATTAATAATATATACAACATTAGTTATCCAAAAGAACGTCGTATGGTGGTTTAGATGCTTGGTTAGTGAGTTTGAGATCTCTCTCACCTTCACCTTCAAATCTCTTCAGTCGTTTTTGTTTCATAAAAATTACAACACGTCTAATATTCGGTCGTGTATGTTCGGGAGGCAGTAAAGCCTAAAAAGTGGAGTCTTTGAAAAGTAAAAGCTAAAGAATTTATGGCGAATTAAGCGGACGTATCATTCGGGATACGTAAAATTCGTGAACGATTCGCGAATAATCCGAGAATGCCACATAATACGCGACTTGGGTTCGGAGTTGCAAACGTACGCGAATAAGACGGTAAAACTCGTGATACGGAAAAATTCGCGAATGATTCGCGAATCATTCGCGAACTTACTAACTAGGCTTGAAACAATGTTTTCAAACATCACTTTTTCTCACCAAATTAATAATTCAAAAACATTCTTTTTAAAACAAAATTTTCAAAAACAATTTTTCTTATCTCACAAAAATCAAATTTGTCTTCTTCGCCATTGCTCGAGGATCACTGAGTTCATTAATATGCTTCAATTCATCATTCCTTTTTTCTTTTGCTTTCCTGGCAGGCTCTTCAACTTGCTCGGAAACCTTCTCAGCCTCTACTACGGCACAACAACGCTCCTCTGCCTCCCTTTCTTTCAAGAGATAAGCCTCCGCTTTCAATTCAACCTCATTCTTGGGTAAGAGCGGAATGAATTTGTTCCCTAACCTCTTATGGAGCTGTAGATCGGAAGGCCATCATTTTTACCATAAATGAAACTACTATGGATCTGTTTCTAAAAAAAAAAAACCTAAAAACACTTCGGCTGCAGAATTTTTAAAGAGAAAAGATGAATGAGGTTTGAGGGGAAGAGACTATAAATATAAAAAATACCAAAATTACCCTATACTAGGGTTTCACAAATTCAATCAAAAAACCTATTTGATTGGGCTGAACTGCAATCTCCTTATCACCCAATCGCACTTCCAATTGGATAATGATTCCATGTTTTTTTGATGGGATTTTCATAGTCGTTCGGATATTTTGATCTCCTGCATACATTTTCATAATTGTTAAAACATTTTCGATTCCCTGCATCCAGCTTGATGGTTGTTAAAACACTTCCGATACGCTGTATCCAGCTTCATGGTTGTTAAAACACTTATGATACGATGTATCCATATTTGTTCCGGTAAAACTAACATTCTTTGCAGGGCAAGGCTTCGGGAAACTGAATTACGCATGTAGCTACAATATAAATTTAGAGATACCGGAGAAAGAGAATTGTTGCTCATCGAAGGTGAAGTGATATAATTGACTTTTAGATTTAATTGAACTGCAAAATTATTGCTCATCCGAGATAAAGTGACACAATTGACTTTCATATTAAATTGAATTGTGCATCCTAAGGCTTCAGGAGAATTGAGACTAGAACAAGTTAATTATCATAGAAGATTTCACTTAGGAACAAGAAAATTGAGACCTAAGGATTTCCGAGAATGAGAATTGTTGCTCATCGAAGATATGAACTTATCTAGATAGGTTGGATAGAAGTTGGGCCAGAGAAAGAAGATTTTTTTCTTTATTACCTTATTATTATTATCTCATCAATATATGTTAATAAATGTTTTATTAACTTCTCACGCTAATGTCTAATTAATCATCATAATAATTATGATTTCAACAATCTATTTTACTTTCTTTATGCGCCCCTGACTCAACCATTCGTAAAATGTCACTTATCATCTATTTTTAACACAAGTATTCAACATTGTTATTTAATTAATTGATAATTAAAAAGAATTTATAATTTCCTTTCTGTGTTCTTTGTTTTCTATGAACGATTTCTTTTTTTTATGTTATTTTTACATTTACAAAGTCATTCAAGTATAAAAATTTATTAGAAATAATTTTTTTTATAATGATGGAAAAAAATATCTCCTTTAGAAATTAGTGAAATCCAGTATTGATCTTCTTAGTTCTTACGAAATATATGAATAATATCTTTGATCATTATGTCCAAGAGTTGAAACCTTGACTACTTCAAATGACCTGTAATTTATTTGTGAATCTAAAAAAGAAAAATGAAGATTAGAAAAATAAATCTAAAGATAAAATAATTGATTTATCTCCAAATGAACTACACTCTAATTGAGTTAACAAATCAATTTATAATTGTTTACACCCCCATTAGTATAATCTGCTGGCAGATTTGGAATTCAGTTGTTTTTCAAGGAATTAAATCGGATCCTGTGAAGTGTATGGATTTGGTTAGAAATGCTATTAATGAATGGAACTCAAATCTGAAGAAGGACAATTTTCTGCCAAAACAAAAAAACTTAAATGGAACAAATGCTAGTAGAGATACTATAAGAGCACCGACTAATAGTAGAAATACCCACCTAAGCATTCATGTGGATGTTTTGTTTGATGAAGTCAGAAAAGAATATGGAATTGGAATGGTTTTATTGTTAAATGATTATATTTCTGACATCAAAGTTCTTGCAGGACATAACACAAGCCCAGAATGCAGAGAAGCCCTTGCCGTAAAAAGGGAGTTGGAATGGGCACAAGAGCTACAACTTCAAGATGTACATGTGCAAAGTGGCTGTAAAAATGTTACTTATTTTTTGAACAACAAGCCTTCAACCCGTTAATGGAGAGAAAAGTTTATACTGGCTGATGTAAAGGTTCTTTTGAGGATGATGTTAAATAGTAGTGTGGTTCATGTAAATAGGTGTTTGAATAAAGAAGCGAATGATCTCGCGAAATGGGAAAGAACAAAAAGGTTTTTTTAAATAGTAATACCATTCTTAACAACCCCAAATCTAATGTAATTAAATCTCTAATGCAAGGCTGCATATAAATCCTCTTACACTTCGTTTGGTTGGAAGAATTGGATTCATAAGAATTCAAATACAGGGTAATCCAATTCTTGGAATTGAATTCAAATCCAAAAAATAAGCATTTGCTTGGGATAATTCAATTATTATTTCTTTTTTACCATGGAATCCAATTCAATTGCACTACTAAACCCATGCAATGCAAATCTATCATTTTGGAAGTAATTGGTTTCTTAAGAATCAAAATTCTTAACTACGGCCACATTCCCCCAAAACTGGATTACCAAGAATTCAACAGATGTTGTTAGTGTTTAATATAATGTCGTTTCATTGAAAAAAGAAAAAAAAATGAATCCATGCCATGCGTCGTCGGTTGGCCAACGCACAGGGACAAAGGAACCAAAGGAAGGCTGCTTCCAAAAACATTGCCAAACAAAAACAAACACCAACGCAAGGAAAGACGTCATGCAACCACAATAACGGCGGTCCCTCTATGAGGCAACACCTCAACAACAACACATGTACATGTTGCTCGAAGCTGAGTCTTCAGTGCTGCAGCTTAAGTACCTAAGGCAGATTTACAACATTTACGATGTGAGACTAAATATCTAGGCGAAAATGAAAACACACTGAAGTCTTCAGTTCAACTCCACTCACAAACCATTTGTAAAAAAGAATTCCCCCAACAAACTCCCATGGATGATTATGGGAGATTTCAATTTCATTCTCCCATCTGAAAAATTTAGTTGTCATCCCATTGACACCACAAAGGAAAACTACTTCAACCACAAAATTCTTGAGTCGGACATGGTGGATTTAAGGTCCACTGGCTGCACTTTCACTTGGTCTAACAAAAGAACTGGCTTTTCTCTGACTGCGCTAGAGACTTGACAGAGGAATTGCTACTGAGGATTGGCTCCTTATATATCCCAATACCACCATATCACGAGATGATGTTTCAAAGTACATACGTACCTTTAAAATTTGGGATTGAAATAGTTTTCTTAGAGCATCGTCTAAAATCCCTTTCAACATAATTTTTTCACCCTCATCTAACTAATCACCAGAAACAACGACATTAGGGCTTTGAAAAAGGAATAAACAATTCAAAACTAGAAATGATGAGAAGGTTGAAGTAAATTAGAAGAAATGACACTGATACTAACATTTAGAGTTGGTAGTGATCGATAGGATTTTTCAAACATGCTAACGGTTTCTATTAATGATTCAAGATTTTCTTTGAATGCATCCATCTTAACTTTGAATGTATCCATCTTAATAATCTCTTCAAGGTTCTGCTTTGAAGATTGTTGTGGGTGCATAAACAAAAAATCCAAACAGGAAAAACATAATGAAAATGATAGCAAATTTCTTGAACTATATATGGGGATTGAATTTGTTAGTTCTGAAACATCGCAATGCTTCAACAATAACTGAAAATTCTAAACATCGCAATGGTCCAAGAAAGTCGATCAATATTAGTCAAGCGTCACATCTCATGGGATCGTGGACCTGGTGAGTCGTGACTCCTCGGTGTGTAGGGGCCTTGAAGGAGAGGTGACTGTTGAGGTCGTTCATTTCCGTTTGTTCATCTTTCCATCACATCTATGCTGGACTAAAGAATCGGCGTGTGCCGAGATTTTAAAGTTGGCAGACAAGTAAGACTGAACCTGAATCCCAAAGTTTCTCCAATGCTTCTTAATTCTGTATATACAATCGGATCGCAACCCAGTTTCTCACGCATAAGAGGAACGCTTCTTCTGATCTGAAAATCACTAGATGATTTTGGTGGATAATATGCATGCACAAGTACAACACACAATAATCTCAAAAATTAAATTAAACTGGGAAAAGAAAAATCCAGCAAATGGAGCCACCTGCAAGTAGGTTGGTTCTCACTTCTCATCATAGCAGATGATATTTGGAAGTGTATCTAATTTCCATATTTTTCTTCGATTTAATTTATATGTATATTCCCTCCTGCATTAACGGTAAACCCTAATAATATCAATAAAATCGTCGATTCATTTTATTTGTCTTTATTTATAGTAAATAATATCTGGAATCACATATGTAAGATGTTGGAAAGTTCAGCAGAAGAATCCTCCTGGAAGATTCTTAGGAAAAATCCATTTACGTTGTACATCACAGTTTGTACTTGCATTGGATTAGCTTTTTTGGGTTATTATTATTAGACGTACGTGTACGTAGTCTCAGCAGCTGTGACAGCACAGCTGCACCTCTAGTCCAAGTCTTTAGGTGTATAGTTACTGAAACTGTTGTAAATCCGAGTCCTGTGTATTTTGGTTATTGTAACAAGTCTTGATAACTTCCCTGTGAACTCTTTCTATCTGTTAGATTAAGGATTTGAATCCTTCTCTTGTAACCTGTATTGATACATATAAATACTCAATGAAGAACCAATCTGTGTATAAAGTTGTGAGACAATTAAATATCTAAACCTAGAATCTTTGATGGTATCATCTTGATCCATCCTAGGACCTTTTTCAAACCTCTTCCGCATATTTAAAACTCTGATTTTTCACAATGGTGGAATCTGTTGATCAGTCACCTCCTCCCAGCCCAAATCACATCAATACTGAAATCCAATGCATTCCTTCTTCAGGAAACCTTCGAACTTTAGATCCCTATGTTATTCATCCTAGTGATAATCCAACCACAGTACTTTTTTTCTCCACTGTTGCTCCTGGGTTCGAGGCATTACTAAAGCCCTGAACGCAAAGGGGAAACTCGGCTTTGTGGATGGTTCTCTTCCTCCTCCAACAGATGAGCTACAATATCAGTGCTGGAAACGTTGCAATGACCTAGTTGGCAGCTGGCTCCTCAATTCCTGCCAACTTGACATAAGGGCAAGCTGTTTATACGCACTTTCATCTCATGCGATCTGGAAAGATCTCCAGCTAAGATTCTGCATATCTAATGCACCTATCCTGTTTCGGATCAAATCTGCTATCGCTGCTATTAGTCAAGAGTCAATGTTTGTTTCTCTGTATTACACAAAAACAAAAACTCTCTGGGATCAATATGACTCTCTTGTGGGTGCAACCGAAGTATGTATTTGTGGTGCTGGAAAATCTCTCCTCGAGCGCCTTGAACGCGACAGAGCCATGGAGTTTCTCCATGGCTTACATGATCGTTTCTCTAACCTCATAAATCAGATTATGTTGATGGATCCCTTTCCCACTGCTCTGCATATCTTCAACATGGTGCAACAGGAGGAACAACAACAACAAATTACCGCCAGTCCTCTACCTGCTATTGAATCAGCTGCTCTCAACATCAATCGACAACATCCACAGTCTGCTCGTCCATCTCCAAGCCAACACAAACGTCCTCGACCAAATTGCGATTATTGTAATCGTCATGGTCATGTTCGTGACAAGTGCTATCGTTTACATGGTTTTCCATCATCATCTGCAACAACTCCTATTGCTTCCAACACCACGGATGTATATCAGGACTCTCACCCTATGCAACCTGCTGCTATACCTGCGTTCTCAGCTGAGAAATACTCTCGTTTGCTTGCTCTCATCAACTCTCCAGGCGAGGATACATCTGTAGAACCTCGTGTGAATTTTGCCGGTAAGCTTTTTAACACTTCTTTTTCTGAAACATGGTTTGTTGACAGTGGTGCTACTCACCACATATGCAATTCACTATCATACTTTACTTCTTATACTCCTGTGAACACACAAATCACGAAGGGATCCGAGTGCTCACAATCAATCATCATCATCTAAGGAGATTTGTGATGATGATATCCTAGTGTTGATTCATTGGCTCAAAACCTTCGGGTTTATCATGGCCTCATCTAACAACTCCATGCGAGGCGTTTGCGCACGGGATATAAGTACCAGCAAAGAAAACAAAACGTATAAGTAAAGATCCATGGGGCTAAATAAATATAAAGTGCTGAAATGTAAATAAGACCAAGGTTTACGTGGTTCAACACTAAGGCCTACGTCCACGGGGTTTGTTGTTTTACTATATTCTTCACGGTTACACGAATAGTCGAATGACTTTTGGGTTTACATGTTTCTCTCTTCTAAATGATTAACTTACACTTGAAAACTCTCTCTCTCTCTCCTTCCCTTCCTGATTCTCCCGATCCCCTTTCCTCTTGGTGGAGACGGGGTATTTATAAGGTTAGAATGTGGGACCCATCTCTGATGACCGTTGGAACCTTATCTTCTTGTGTCCTTGCGTCTATCACGCAGAGGTCTGCGTTTGCCCCTTGATCCCGCAGAGGCATCCTCGCTCGTTCCACAGGTTGATCGACACGTACACTGCTCAGAGTGTTTAATGTGGGTAGTTGAGGGGTCTGCTCGTGTCAGACAAGTGTCTTCTGCCCCTGTCACGTCCGTGTCAGCTAACTTTCTCTCCACCGTTGATCCTAGCTTCTATTTTGGGGATGCGATAAAGTAACTCCTCGGGATTTATTTGGTGTTCCGTGGCGCATCATGTTTTGATGTTTTGGCCTGCATGCTTTCCACGTATCTTTTTATAGACACGTGTCTGATAGTGAGATATATGTGTACACAATTTTCCCCTTTTCTTCGGGCTTGAATGTCTAATGGGTGCCTTGAAGAAAAACTATCGTCTCATATTCTTCTCACTCCTAATACCTTTTCCTAGATACTTGGGCACGTCTTTTATTCGTGCATTAACTGCTTATGTAACGGGCACGTTTCCCATTCCTCCATTAATTTCCTTCTCTTTCTTTCGGGTATATTAAGGAGAGAAAGAAAATTAATTTCATTCTTCCTAAACATTCTCTCAGTTTTCGTTCTTTGTTTTTCAGCCCTTAAATTCTCTGTCTGTCTTCATTGAACCTGTGACCTTAAATTCTCTGTCAGTCTTTATTGAACCTGTGATCTTAAATTCTCTGCACCTTAGCATTAATCACGCCCGCTTCCACTGTTTGTTTCTTCTGCTGCTGTTTTTGCCGGTAAGTTTTTCTTTTCTTTGTTTCCACTGTTTTACGCTGTGTTGATTTGTAAATTCTCTGCTACTGTTGTTCCTTGTTTGTGATGAAGAACTTCTTTTTGATGCTTGCATACTAGTTTGCCCCTGTTCTTTATCTTAAATCAAGGAAGCCACTGTTTTGCTTGTATTTGAGTTTTTGAGGGTCTGAATTTTATGGAATTTTGAGCATGTATACTAATTTTAGGGTTTCTGCGTTATCGTGTGTGTATTGCTATTGATGTGGTTTTTTGATCTTTGGTAATGTTTTTGAATGTGTGTAACTTGTTCTTGATTTTAATCTTTTCGCAGCCATGTCTGACCGTCCGCGGCTTACTTGTCAGACTCCTGGTTCTGGTCTATCGAGATCTCCTCCGCGTAGAGAATCTCAAGATGATGCTCGTCGGAGTCGAGTTTCTTCTGGAGCGAAGGCCTCGTCTTCTAGGGAAGAGATTCCTCCGACAAATCCTTCTGGTTCCCGAAGAGTCTTCGATCGCGCAGCGTCTCGTCCTCGTGATGATATTAGGAGTACGCAGGCTCCGCCTCGTGCTGTTGCTTTTGACGTTCCTCCTCTACGTTCGTTAGTGCCCGAGTATCATCTGCGGTCCCCTCCAACTTTTAAAGGGAAGAATACGAAGGGTGTAGTTCCGAGGGCTGAATCTTCAAAGAATCCTCCGGTGAAGAGAAAAGCTTCCGAAGCGTTCATTAGTTCATCCGGCCCCGCCGAGGAGGATGAGGCTGCCCCCTTGATACGTAGTGTCTCGGTTAGTAAGAAAAAAGTAACCTTCAAGCATATTGATCTCGAAATATTCAAGGAAAAGCATGAGCTCCAAGCCTTCGTGGTTCGTTTCTATGCCCCTGAGGATGATATTACTTATGAGCTTATCTCAAAGTATGAGTTCGATGAATTTCATTTGTTAACGACGGTTGGAGCGTTCGAAGCTGGTCTTATGCTGCCGTTGTACAAATCAGGTGATTCCTTCTACTATGACGTGCTCGCTAGTCGTGAAGGCTCTTCCACCAATACTCACATCCGTTCCGTATCCCAACTATCGGGAAATTATCTCCGCGCCCTGAAGGAGTGCTATCTGCGGAGTAAGGGGGAGACGTCGATGACTTGCTACGTCCCCGATCCCGCGGAGAAGGAATGGTATACTCCTGAGAATTTCAATAACTCCTTCGGTAATTACGTCAATAGTAGGAACCGCAAGCCGTGGAGTGTCATCCTTCGGAATCTCGCTGCTCCTCGGGGCGAGATTCGTCTGTTAAATGAGGTCAGCGATGCCAAGCTGAAGTATGTTCCTGGCACGGAGGGGTCTAGTCATCGGAAACTCTTCCCAGCGCGCGAGAGGATCAAGCGCGATCATGACTACGAGTGGCACGCCACCGTAATCTAAATAGTTGGTCCGTGGGCTTACGGTTGGATTCCTGGTCCCCGCGGTTGGCGGCCTACCGAGAGTAGTAAGCCACGCGAGTCTCCTCCTGCTCGTTATGGAGATTTCTGTCCCTGGCGTTTGAACTTTGCGGGTATGAATTTTCCTTATGCCCTTGACGTCGTAGAGGGAGACGAGGAGGAAGGTTCTGGTGCTATACTTCCACCGAAGAATACCTCAACTGCTCAGGTACGCGGATTCTAGCGGCGCTTGTTCTTTTTAGAAATTCATTTGACGGGAAAAATAATTCTTTTTGTGGTGTTGTTTTTCAGGTGTTGAAGAAGAAAAAGATCAAGCCGAAGCAGTCTTCTACTATTGTGATGGGCGAGGCTGAGGCCCAAGAAGAAGTTACTAGTCCAGTGAACGAAGAGTTTGCTGAGGATGAGGAGATTACAGATGGGGAGGGACGTACTGGTACTTCCCCTATCAATGTCGAAGAAGAGGTCTTCGTTGGTCATGTTGGTGATGAAGGAAGGAACAAAGCCGTGGTGGCTGATGGCGTTGTTATTGGGGGCATTTATGCCCCTGCTGGTGATGTCGCGGATACCCTTCCCGCCTCTCAAGAATTTTCTTTTGATCGGATGTACTCCACGGGGGAGTTCTTTGACGATGCCCTCGATTTTCCCGAGGACTTCTCTTTACTTTCCCCCAATGATAATTGGGATGTTCTTGGTGGTGATGGTAATGGAGACGCTACTGTTGAAGATGGTGGTGCGGAGGAGCATGCTGCGCATGTAGGCGTGGAGGAGCATGCCGACATTTGTGCTGAGGGGGTCGTGTCAGAGAAGGGGAAATCGGTCATTGATGCGCCTGCTGATAATCTTCCACAGTCGCCGACGTCTGAGGGAGAGGACGCCATCATGGATTGGTTCAAGGAAAAGAATCTTCTATTTGTCCGTCATCCTACCTCTGTTGTTGCTGGGGAAAAGGAATCTACTGCGTATACCCGTCGCATGATGGAGATGTCGTCTAAGGCGCGGGTGTCTGAAGCCTGGGGAAAAAATTTTAGTGTTCCCGAAGCTACCCTTGTGCCGGAGCCTCCTACTTCCGTTGCAGATATGATGGCCATCGCCGACGGGTATCAATATGGCTTTCCGCAGCAGCGTGTCTTGGAGGTAAATTTTCTTACATACTTTTTCGTGACAATCGAATGCTTCGGTGAAATAATGTTTGTCATCTTGATGTGTAGATGATGAGGAGTGAACATTGTAACCACGTGCTGTATCAGTTCTTCAAAGCGAAATCTCTGAAGCTCGAGGCTAAGCTTCGTCATAGAGAAAAGGAATTATTTGCGGCTGAGGTCGAAATAGAAGAACTGAGAAAAAGCCTCAAGGAGAAAGAGAAGCTGGGTGAAGCAGAGGCCGGTCTTCGTTCCGAGCTTGTTGCTGTTCGCGCTGAGTTAGAGAAAACTCGAAGCCAAGTTTCAACTTTCACAGGTTTGGTTCTTTTTCCCTTGCAGTATGTCGTCATTCCTCTATTTCTTAGTTGTTCTGTCTGAGTCTCCCCACCCTATCTCCAGTGGGTGGCGTCCCCGAGCTGATATGGCTTCGAAACGAAAGAGCTCGGCAAAAATCTCGTATTAGAGATCTGGTTGAGAAAATTAAGAATGAAGCCAAGAAATGGGATGCTCGGGCTGAGGTATGGCGCGCGAGGCATGTTCAGATGGTCGACATGCAAAATCTGTACAACCATGATCGTGCTTTATTTAATGGCACACTGCTGTGGACACGTGATAGTCTGCGGGAAGACCGTGAGCGTACTTCCTTGCTGGAGTCTAGGATTCAGCTGCTGGAGGAAGAATTACATAAGGCTCGATCCATTCCTCTTTCAGGGGTTAAGGATAATATGCTCTGTCTTGTCAGAGAACTTGGCCTAAAGAACGAGCATGGTCTCGTGAAGAACTATCCTCGTCGTCCAGTTCCTTCTGCCTTTCCTGACTCCTCGGGACCCTCTTCTGGTGGGAGCGTCCCTTCAAGTCTTCGGAATAATCCTGCCGATGGGGCAGCAATCTAGGCAGAGACCGCAGCATTTTGTGGGGCCGCGGCATCATTATCCTTCCCTTTTTGTAATCATGTAACAAGAATATTTTTTGCTGATATCCTGTAAAAGGAATATTTTTGATGTGTATCCTTGAATTGGCCTTTCACTTTTTGTAATCATCCTTTATGAAATGGATCCTTTTCTTGATATACCTGCAATGTTGGTTTGTTTTTATTTTAAGCATTTGTGAAAAAAACAAAACAAAAGTTTTTAAGTGTTTGAGTGTGATACTGAAGGAAGGTACCTTCGTGCTCGTCTTGAGACGTGTCACCCCGCTGGCGAATCCTGGGCCAGAGGATTCCCAGACGGTGGGGGTCGGGGCAACGTTCTAGGATATGGGATTAAAATATTTACACACCCATTCCGTCGACCCGTTGCCTTAAGATTGGTTGGGTATCTCTTTCTGCTGGGTGCCTTCCCCCTGGTCTTACACTTATGGACACTGATGGGCGAGCCCTGAGAGATTGCAGATTAACTACTTTCCCCAATATTGTCGATAGATTCCGCTGATTTGATAATTTAAAAGCTTGTTTGATTGATAAGTTGAGGCCTGCAATTCCTCTTCCAGAGATAGAAACATGTGGAGCGGTTAGGCTCCCTTCTTCTTCTGGTACACTCCAAGCAGATTCAAGTCTGCGTTGCTCCTATGGGAAGTATGGTTTGAGCCACTTAGCATTCCAAGGATGCCGGAGGACCTCGCCTTTTAGATTACGAAGGTAGTAGGAACCGTTACCCGCAACGTCGTGTATTACAAAAGGTCCTCCCCACGTAGGTGCTAATTTTCCCAATTTCTTTTCTTGCTGATACCGTGGGATTGTTCTAAACACATACTGCCCCTCTACAAAATTCCGCAGCTTTACCTTTTTGTTGTACTCCCTTGCTGGTCTTCGTTGATAATTTTCCATCTTTTGTAATGCGACTTCCCTTCTTCCTTCCAAGTCGTCCAACCTTTCTAACATCATATCTGTTGTGAGGTTTTTCTCCCAAGCTTCGGTCTTCGTGGTTGGCATGAGGATTTCCGTAGGTATGACTGCTTCAGCTCCATAAGTTAGAAGAAACGGGGATTCCCCGGTGGCGGATCTTCGTGTTGTCCTGTATGCCTATAAAAAATTGTGCAGTTGTTCGCACCATCTTCCTTTATGCTCGTCTAATTGTTTTTTGAGTATAAGGGAGAGGGTCTTGTTGGTAGCTTCCGCCTGTCCGTTTCTTTGAGGGTATATGGGGGTGGACTTGTTCTTTCTTATTTTGAAAGTATCGAAGAGCATGTCTATATTTTTCCCCTGTAATTGATTGCCATTATCAGATATGATTTCAGCGGGTATACCAAATCTGCAAATGATGTTCTGGAATATGAAAGTAAACACATCCACGTATCTGATCCTGGCCAAGGCCTTAGCCTCCACCCATTTACTGAAGTAGTCCGTGGCTACTATCAAAAATCGTCTTTTCCCTGATCCTTCGATGAAAGGCCCGACGATGTCTACGCCCCATTTTGCAAATGGCCACGGGCTATCGACGGAGTTTAACATTGTCGCCGGCGCGTGGATCTTTTTTGCGAAGCGCTGACATTCTTCACATCGTCGGGACATCCTCGCGGCATCCTGTATCATTGTCGGCCAGTAATATCCTTGCGTTTTTTCTTTGTCAGCTAGTGATCTCATGCCGCTATGATTCCCCGCGTCACCATAATGGATATCATTTTGAATTCGATTCCCCTCTTTCCGGGACAAGCAACGTAGTAATGGTCCAAGGAAGGATTTCTTATACAGGACCCCATCCCGAAGATCATATCTTCCCACTTTGGAGAGTATCTTCCTAGCTTGTTTCTGATCCGCAGGTAAGCTTCCTTTTTCGAGAAAGGCATGGATTGTCACTATCCAGTCATCTTCGTTGCTGAAGTCTTCGTCTTGATTTGCTCTTGACAGGATATCCTCTTCGTCAAAGTCATTATGGATGTCTTCTCCTACCTGGTCTTCGATATTTTCTTCCACTGTATCTTGATTGGTAGCGAAGGAGAATTGAGATGCAATCGAAGGCTCGTATACCCTTGCTATTTTAATAGCTTCGACATTTTTATCCCTCAGCATGGATGATATATATGCTAGGGCATCCGCGTGCCTGAGGTCCCTTCTGCATAAGTGCCGGAACTTAATGTTCGGGATTTGTGATGCCAATGTTTGGACCAAGGCCATGTAAGCTGAGAGGGTGTCATCGTACACATTATACTCGAGCCCTATTTACCGTATGACAAGCTGCGAATCACTTGTCAGCCTTACATCGGTTACCCCCATCTCTATTATTATACGGAGGGCGTGTACGACAGCTTCGTATTCAACAATGTTGTTGGTATGCTCTTTGAATTCCAATCTAAGTGCCTGTATAATCCTTTCTCCAGTTGGGGTGATAATGACAATGCCTATTCCTGATCCTTCCTTATTTTTGGATCCGTCGACGAAGACTTCCCATTGTCTTTGACTCGCAGGTTCGAGGATATCCATTGGATCCTTGTTTTCTTCCTCGGCTTCTGGTATTCCCTTAATCTCTTCGTCGTTGTCAAGGGGGAGGTCTTCTAAGAAATCCGCCAGAACTTGGGACTTCCGAGAATGTTGAATTTCATGAATGATGTTGAATTGATCCAGATGGGTGTTCCATTTGGCTATTCGGTCCACTTTTCCCGTGCTTTTGAGGACTGCTTCCAATGGTGCTTTGCATGGGACCCTGACGAGGTGAGTTAGGAAGTAGGTTCTCAGTTTTTGGGTAGACCATACCAGTGCGAGGATGAGTTGTTCAATCTTAGTATAATTTCTTTCCGCAGAATTGAGGGTCTTGCTGACGTAATAGATAGGTTGTTCTATCTTTGTATTGGTTTTGACTAATACCGCGCTGACTGCGTCCTCTGTTGCTGCTATGTATAGTGACAAAACCTCATCAGGGTCTGGCTTCTGCAGGATCGGGATTGAGGCTAGGTGTTCTTTGATTTTTTGGAATGCTTCCTCGCATTCAGCGGTCCATTCGAACCTGCTCCCTTTTTTGAGAATATTGAAGAAATGTTTGCATTTGTCTGAAGACCGTGCAATAAATCTGCCCAACGCTGCTATAGATCCATTGAGCTTCTGTACTTCCTTTAAATTCTTTGGGGACGACATCTCTACTATGGCTTGAATCTTTGCTGGGTCTACCTCGATGCCCCTTTTTGTTACCAGATACCCGAGGAACTTCCCCGAGGTGACACCGAAAGTACATTTCTCCGGATTCACTTTCATGTGATGCTGTCTCATTGCTTCGAAGATATTCCTCAGGTCCTGGTGGTGATATTTACGCAGCTTGCTTTTGACGAGCATGTCGTCAACGTAGAATTCTAGGGTTCCTCCAATCCATGGCTTGAAGATAGCATCGACCATCCTTTGGTATGTTTCCCCTGCGTTTCGAAGTCCGAAAGGCATTCTAGTACAACAATAAAGGCCATGTGGGGTGTAGAACGCTGTGTGTGGCTGATCTTCTTCTGCCAGGGCTACTTGGTTGTAACCAGAATATCCGTCCATGAACGACAACTCTTCGTACCCTTCCACTGCTTCAACCAGTTGATCTATGCTCGGCAGGGGATAGCTGTCCTTTGGACATGCCTTGTTGAGATTAGTAAAGTCGATGCATATTCTAACCCCTCCATTTGTCTTAGGAACAATGACCATGTTGGAGATCCAGGTAGGATACTTGACCTCCTTGATAAATCCTGCGTCTAGTAGTTTCCGAAGTTCTGTTTCTACTGCCTCATGATACTCTGGAGCTACTTTTCGTATTTTCTGCCTGAACGGGGGCGTGCCCAGTTTGATGCGTAGTTCATATTGGATTACTTTTGGGTCAATCCCCGGCATATCTCCTAGCTTCCAGGCAAACACATCCGCGTATTCCTTAAGTAATTTGGTTAAGGAATGCTCCCTTCCTTCGTCCATTATGGTCCCGATTTTGATCATCTTCGGGTTTTCTTCCGTTCCTATGTTGATTTCCTTTACGGGCTCCACTGGTGTGAACACAGGCTTCAGGTTTCCGAGGACTGGGACGTTCTTTAATTGCTATTTAGCGTGTTTCTGTTCTTCGCTGGTTGTTGAAGTACTTGTTTCTGTGCTTAGGACATTATCATCTTTCGTCAAGCCCTTCCCTGTAGTTTCCTTGAGGAACAGGTCTATGGCCTTCTCTTTCGCGGTTTCTTGATTTTTTACTCTTCGGATTTTTCGCTGCTCTTCTTGCTCGTTGTTGATATGATCCTGAGTGGCCTGGCACTCTCGCGTAGTGATCCGATCTCCCTTGATTTCCATTACTCCCTCAGGTGTTGGAAATCTGAGATATTGGTGGTACGTTGCTGCAACTCCTTTGAGCTTATGTATCCATTTTCGTCCAATAATAGCGTTGTAGGGGGAAGGGGTGTCCACCACACTGAATCGGGTTTCCAGTTTCATGGGCCCTGCGTTAACCTGCAACACGATGTCTCCCAAGGGCTTCGTGGCTGCTCCATTGAATCCATAGATGGTGTGATAAGAGGTCATTAACTGTTCATCATGGAGCTTCATCCGTTTGAATGCATCGTAAAATAGGACGTTTACGGAGCTTCCCCCGTCTATGAGGATATTTTTGAGGTTACATCCAGCTATTGGTAGTGTTAGGACCAAGGGATCGTTATGGTCTTCCATATCTTCTTCGATATCCTCGGCATCGAAGATGATAGGAGATTCCATCCATTCTTCGTGTTCGTCCACCACTATCCCATCGACCTTATATAATTCGCAGCGGTCTTCGAATTGCTTCCGTAACCTCTTTCCTATCTGCGCTGTAAGTGAGGGTCCTGTGGCTTCAGAACACGAGATTGTGTTGATTGTTCGGTTTCCTTCCGGAAGTTGGACTGGTTTGGTTCGCTTAGATCTGTCCTCGGTAACATCCTTTCGTACGTAATGTTTGAGCTCTCCCGCATCAATTAATTTTTGGATCATTATTTTAAGGTTCTTGCACTTTTCGGTCTGGTGTCCGTTGAAACAGTGATATTCACAGTAATCTTTAGACTTCTCGGATCTCGGGGGATGCTTTCCCTTATACCATGGCCACTCCAAGTTTTCCCTCCCTTTGATCTCTCGTAGGATACGAGCATAGCTAGCGTTGAGTTTCGTGTAAACTTGATCTTCGAATTTTCGGTCACCTGCTCTTCGTTCATCCCTTCGTTCCTTCCTATCTTCGTGAGGTCTCTCCCCTGAGCAACTCCTTTTGGCCCCATTGGTTTGTTCCGCTGAATTGGTGCGGTGAGACCTCTGCGGATATGCCCTCGGGTTTTCCCGTTGAATTTCTTCAAGTCGAGCGTGCTTTTCGATAATTATTCGAAGATCTCCCTATGTCTTAGGCACGCTCCCATGAATTTCAACAAATAGGGGACTCATTCGGTCTAAGCCCCATTTGTAGCAATTGATGCTTACCACTGGGTCCACGCTACCTATGGCTTGGCAGATCTTGTGCCATCTGTTAGTGTACTCCCTCGTGGTTTCCTTATAGCCAATCGCTAGTGAAAAGAGCTTATCCATTCCGGTGTTTACAGTCTTGTTGTACATATACGTTCTTAAGAATTTCTCTGCGAGTTGGTCGTATGAGTGGATAGAGTTTGGTGGAAGATTATCGAACCATGATAACGCCGATCCCTTCAGGCTTGACGGGAAGTATCTGCAGAGTACGGCGTCGTTCTGACCCCATCTAGCTAAGACACGGTTGTAGTACCGAATATGTGCAGCAGGGTCGCTGGATCCATCATAGCATTCGAACGTTGGGACAGGGAATTTCAGTGGAATAGGGGTGTTGGCCAAGCGATGAGTTAAGGGCGTGGAGTTAGCTTCTCTCATGACTTCTTCTAACCTCCCCCCGCCTTGTTTATTTTTTAATTGCCTGATCTCGTCCATCATCTCATCTCGTAGTTCTTCCATTGCGCGGTGGTGCCCTAAATTCTTCTGTTCGTTACCGTCTGACTCTCCATCGTCATAATCCGGGTCAGATACGCTACTTCCCCTTGTCGCGTCTTCATTAGCCGCTATGACGACTCTATAGTCTCGGTTTGGCTCTGGTGCTTTGGAGTTTGCTTCATCAAGTTGTTGGCTGGTCTTCGTGCTTAGAACAATCCGCTCCTTTAAATCTTGATTTTCTCTGGCCAACAGGGCTACAACATCTGCGTAAACCTGCTGGCTCTTCTTCAGTTCCTCAAGCTCAGCCATCAGTCGGTGTGATTGGTTGGACCCCTGACTGGGGGTCCCAGCGCGTGCTACTACAACCATGGTGCCTCCCTCCTCCATGGTCTGCACTAAAGGTGGAAGGGGTTCAGCTTCGGTCGCTGGCATTTCCAAATTGGGGTAGGTGCCCCTCTGCGGTGCTAGAGCCGCCGGTATGGTTTGATTTTGATCATTTGTTGGTGGCATTCCAAAAGTTAGAAGGTGCACGGGTTGGAATGTTCTGGATTCATCCACCCTTTCTCTTGGTTGGTTAAGTTGATTCATGGCGCAAGTATTGCTAGCATCTGCAGCCTTCGGGACTACCGCAGCCGCACCGTACTTTGTCGCTGCTGCTCTGAGAGCCGCCGCTGCAACTGAATTAGCGTTCATAGGTGAAGTGATTTCCGCAGTATCTTGCCTTTGACTGGTCATTTTAGCTTTATCTCCCTTCTGCTTGCTTCGGGTGATGACCGGGGTTGTCCTGGGTGTTTCTTTTGACAAAGCTTTGGATTTTACTGCTTCCTGCGTCTTTTCCATCACGTGTCCTTTTGTTGACAATGAAATCTCGCCGAAACTCGCCTTCTTTACTCACAATACGTCCTTTCTGCATAAGGCATTTCAAACGAAAAACGGGAATATCCGCGTGAAGCGGGTTAGTTGACGAAATACATTCTTCCTGGAGAGGATTAATACACGCAAGTTACAATATACGGGTTAAAGTTTTACTAAAGGAGATCCTTAGTATAAAAACTACGAAAAACCCCCCAGAGAGACGGGTTCGCATGAGATTTAAAGAAAATCGTAAATCCGCGGATTAGAACAATAAATCTTAACGAACATAAAAGGTGGGCTTTTAACACAATACAGTTAACAAATGATCTATACGGTCCGAGCTGATAAATCAGAGCAATCATATGCCAATTTAAAATGAAATCACAGGATAAGATAAATCTTTTACCGGGACGAAGTCCCTGTTTCTAGCGCCAAATTGTGAACACACAAATCACGAAGGGATCCGAGTGCTCACAATCAATCATCATCATCTAAGGAGATTTGTGATGATGATATCCTAGTGTTGATTCATTGGCTCAAAACCTTCGGGTTTATCATGGCCTCATATAACAACTCCATGCGAGGCGTTTGCGCACGGGATATAAGTACCAGCAAAGAAAACAAAACGTATAAGTAAAGATCCATGGGGCTAAATAAATATAAAGTGCTGAAATGTAAATAAGACCAAGGTTTACGTGGTTCAGCACTAAGGCCTACGTCCACGGGGTTTGTTGTTTTACTATATTCTTCACGGTTACACGAATAGTCGAATGACTTTTGGGTTTACATGTTTCTCTCTTCTAAATGATTAACTTACACTTGCAAACTCTCTCTCTCTCTCCTTCCCTTCCTGATTCTCCCGATCCCCTTTCCTCTTGGTGGAGACGGGGTATTTATAAGGTTAGAATGTGGGACCCATCTCTGATGACCGTTGGAACCTTATCTTCTTGTGTCCTTGCGTCTATCGCGCAGAGGTCTGCGTTTGCCCCTTGATCCCGCAGAGGCATCCTCGCTCGTTCCACAGGTTGATCGACACGTACACTGCTCAGAGTGTTTAATGTGGGTAGTTGAGGGGTCTGCTCGTGTCAGACAAGTGTCTTCTGCCCCTGTCACGTCCGTGTCAGCTAACTTTCTCTCCACCGTTGATCCTAGCTTCTCTTTTGGGGATACGATAAAGTAACTCCTCGGGGTTTATTTGGTGTTTCGTGGCGCATCATGTTTTGATGTTTTGGCCTGCATGCTTTCCATGTATCTTTTTATATACACGTGTCTGATAGTAAGATATATGTGTACACAACTCCTGTTAGTACTCTAATACAAATGCAATTGCCTGATATCACTCTTTCTACAGTCAAACACATTGGTGAAGTTGTATTCTCACCAACTTTGAAATTATCCAATGTTCATCACATTCCTAATTTTAAATTTAATCTGCTCTCTGTGAGTCAATTGACTCCTTCTTTAAATTGTGTTGTCATTCACACACACAATTCTTTTGCTTTTCAGGACCTGCTCACGAACAAAGTGATTGGTCAGGGTAATCTCAGTGGAGGTCTTTATCAGCTCAGATTCTACAGTCGAACACATTGGTGAAGTTGTATTCTCATCAACTTTGAAATTATCCAATGTTCATCACATTCCTAATTTTAAATTTAATCTGCTATCTGTGAGTCATTTGACTCGTTCTTTAAATTGTGTTGTCATTCTCACACACAATTCTTTTGCTTTTCAGGACCTGCTCACGAACAAAGTGATTGGTCAGGGTAATCTCAGAGGAGGTCTTTATCAGCACAGAGTTTCTACATCTCCAGCAACATCGCACAAATTTCTTTTCAATAAGACGTCATTCGATATTTTGCACTGTCGTCTCGGACACCCTAGTTTAGAACGATTTAAATTTTTATGTAGTTCGCATGATTACGTTCAGTCTAATTTTTTAATTTCTTGCGATGTATGCCCGATGGAAAAACAAACTCGTTTATCATTTAATAAAAATAGTATTTCTTCTACACGGTGTTTTGAATTTATACATTGTGATATATGGGTTCCCTTTTTCACAACATCTTTCACTGGTGTAAATATTTTCTCACCATTGTTGATGATTTTTCTCGCTGCATTTGGGTATATTTTATGCACACCAAGGGAGAAACTTGTAAATTTATCAAAAAACAATTCACGCCATGTTGCCACTCAATACTCTCAGAAACTCAACACTATCTCTACAAGTAATTATCTACCTTATTTACCGGTTCTACAGCGTATTCAATCGGATAATGGGTCTGAATTCCTTTCTACTGAATTTCAGACTTGGATTACTGATAATGGAATCTATCATCAGTGCAGTTGTGTTCATACTCCACAACAGAATGGCATAGTTGAACGAAAACATCGACATTTACTAACCGTAGCAAGAGCTCTTCGTTTTCAGGATAATTTGTCAATCACCTACTGGGGTGAATGCGTTCTAACGGTATCTTATCTTATCAATAAGATGCCAACTTCTGTTCTCTCCAAACGGTCTCCACATGAAGTTCTATTAGGTACTCCTCCTAATTATCGCCATCTTCGAGTTTTCGGATGTCTATGCTATGCTCGAAATACTAAAATTATAAACAAATTTGATCCTCGTGCTAAACCAGGTGTGTTTTTTGGCTATCCATATAATCATAAAGGTTTTATCGTATTGGATCATGATACAAATCCACATATATTTCTCGTGATGTTGTATTTCACGAAAATGTTTTCCCTTTTAAGGATGCTCAAGTTTCTACTACAGATTTTTTAAAACCTGCGACTCAAGAGGAATAATGTTTTGATGATATTCTTATTTCCTCTTCGCAGTTTCCAACAGCTGCACCTATGCCTTCTCTACCAGCAGCTACACCTATGGCACGTTCTCCAGATGTTAGTTCATCTCAGTCCATGAGTCCTTCATTGCCTGATGTTGTTGATTCACTTAATTCCAGTACTGCCTCTTCTTTGCCCATGTCTCCTGGCACTTCTAGTACTGACTCTTCCCTAATTCCTACAGCCACTACACCCACTGTTAATTTGCGCAGATCAACTCGAGAACATCACCGTCCCAATTACTTGAAGGACTATATATGCTCGGCCAAACAATGTATATCTCAGTCTCCATATCCTCTTACAAATTTTATTTCTTTTGATCAATTTACTCCGCAACATCGCGCTTTTCATTCATCAGTAATGATGAGCCACGCACGTTTACGGAGGCCATCAAAATTCCAGTTTGGCGCGATACAATCATAAATGAGCATACTGCGCTAAAGAACAATTATACTTTTACTATCACCTGGTAAGTCTGCCGTTGGCTGCAAATGGGTATTTAAATTTAAATATCGTCCTGATGGCACAATTGAACGCCATAAAGCACGTCTCGTGGTATACCAATTTAATAAAATTATTGTTTCTTATCTCATGTGGTTTAGCTCTCAGCAAACAATTTCAACGACGTTTTTCTTCTCCTTTTTTCCATATGAATATATTTTTTACTTTTATTGTCATACAGGAGCAGGGGAACATGGATGGGAAGGAATTGAGAAATGTGAATGCTGAACCATGAAATGGAATCCTAATTTAGAGTTGAGTGAGAACTTACGTATATACCTGTTCTTTTACTACTGTGTGGAATAATATGGGTTTATCAGATATTTGGTAACGGCTTACAAGCTACACATTTGAGTTTTTCTATTATAAAATTAGTTGGGCTCAACCTGTCATAATGCGCACAACCATGCATTAGATTCCGGCCATCCTTAGTCTGTCTGTTTCTTTAACTTTTTTGTGTTTCAATGACATCTATTTTGATCATCCTGTGTTTCATTTGTTTTCTTGGATCGTATTTTGAGTTTACTTCAATGTTGCACCAGATTTTTCCTTTTCATTTCTCTTGCACCTTTTTCTTTTTTCTCTTGCACCTTTTTCTTTTTTGATACTCTTAAATACTTGAATCAAGACTAAATCTATTAATCATGACATTATCAAAGAGGGTAGTCTTTTTTTTAGGATCTCTACTCTTGGCCTGTGTTCTTTTTGAAAGGAAAAACGTTTCAGGTGCTGAAAAAGGCGGTCAAGTATCCCAAATCTTCCACCAAATATGCCATGTGCTTGTACCAGTACTCTAGATTGACAGAATGAATGCATACTGTTATCTAAGAATGAAAATATATATATATATATAGGAAGAAAAAAAAAAGGAATTCCAAAACGATAGACCCAGGCGCAGCATCATGTCATGGCAGCCAACCACCAGCACGGCGGCACAGCAACACGGCCTTGAACGACGCAATACCACAGCACCTGTACATGTTGCTCGTGGTCAAAGACCTGGTGCTGCAGGTTAAGTACCTAAGTTAAACTTCCAAAGTTTAGGACTAAATAAAAGCTTTTCTTCCTCATTTCCTCGAGGTCACATGATCAACTTCCAACATGGACAATACTAATAAGAATATAAACTACTAATTCTTTCGCAGTCTCACACTCACTCTCTCCTCCACAGATTATTGAACTGAAATTCTCCCTATTTTTCTACGGAGGAATTTTCTCGGGTTAAAATCCGTCCGATTGTTTCTTGTTTCATTGTGGCTGCTCCAGGAGGATGTGTGAGAGTTAGGTCTACCATTTGGGAGGTGATTTGTGGAGGGGGAATTGCAGTTGAATGGGATGGTCTCTGCCATTGCATTCTGGACAGGTAAATCTCTATCATTAGCAATGTAATTGAATTTCGTGGTGATGAATCTGAAAAATATTTTGTGAAAATTTCTGAAACAAAAAATTATTAGAAGCTGGGTCTGGAACGGTAATTACAGAAACATGTATGCTTAGGTACAAAATTGAATTTCTTAGATAGATTAAGTGACCATTAGGTATTCATACATCTCTTGCTCTAAACCCAGTTAGCACAACCAATTAGCTTTTAGATTCCATCCTTTGTGCTGGTAAGTGGTTAATGTTAATTAGTGTCCTGTGTTGCTTCATTTGGTGAGATAAAATTAGGTTTTAGCTAAATTGTGGGAATTAATAATATTAGCAATTTAGTTTTAGCCTATTGGTATAACTTCTTGAGATCTAGATGATACACAAGGAGTAGGAGGGGCTCCATCGGCCGTATTAAAGCCTATGATGTAGACTGAACTTTCAGCTTGTTGGGTACCCTTAAAACTGTTGATTGTGTTAACATTCATTTGCTTTTTATGTTTCGAATGTTATTATTTTCGTTATGCATAATTTAGTTTAGCACTTGTCCTTTGTTGGATTCTTAAGGATGATTTTAGTCAAATATTATTATGTTTCCAGTTACTCGATTTCTTGATTATTGGTGTATGCGAAGTATGCCACAATTTATATGTCGGTTAGTATACCTAAGTCAGTTAGAACTTTTTGTTACTCTATCGTTTGGACATTTTGTTAAGGCTCCTTAACTTGTTGAATGTTTCCTATTTTGACGAGACTGGATCAAGTCTGCTCTGCTTCAGCATATGACATAATCTAAACTAGTTGCAGACAAAAACTAGATATTATTTGCAGAGAATTTTTGACAGAAGCCTGTATAGACCTTTCTTGTATCCAGGTAGACATTGATTAGAAAGTCTAAACGTAATTAATCACAACCACAATACAGAAGTAGATTTAGCAGTTAGGAATGTCTGGCAGTGTTGCCACACTGTCAATGGTTCCATTGACAACATTAACCTAATGAACTCTACGGGGCTGTAAAGACAAGATCAGCTTAATTCTGTCAGTGGAGCTGGCCTTATTATTTTAGTATAATTGGGACCAGAGACAATGTTAATTCAACGATGCCAGTGAAGTGGCGGAGCAGATTGATAGTTGAAGTGAGTAACTTCATACCTGACTTATTTTGTGAAGAAGAAGATTTCAAGCAAATTGACATGCAAGGGTGTTCTTTAATATTATCTCCAGCTTGGTATTATCTTCTTAAATGTGCAGCCCACCAATTACAACTTGAAATACTTCAGCAGCAGTATTTTATGACTTCAGTTTGCACTTCTTCAGAGCCGTTTTTCATTCTTATCATGATATCCAACTCGACCTAGTTACTTCAAGTTTAAAGTCATGGCCATGGTGCTATACTGCAATGTATCAATTTCTTGTTTCTTATTCTTGCTTTCTGTCCACTGTAAATTCAGTTTATTTCAACATCTCTAGCTTCAGATCAGATAATAGGAATATTAATTTGGCTGGTATGTCAAAATATTCTCTGCTGGGAAATATTGAATCGACTGATCCCAATAAATTACACTGTGTTGGATGGGCTACTTTTAAAGACCTGTGCCTCTTTGGCACAAAGGTAGTCTCACAGATTTCACTACTCATATCCAGGACAACTCCTAGAATCTAGCTTTACACTGTTCGGCTTTAATGGTCACTCTATCTATCGTAAATTTGATTTTTTAATGTGGGTATTGAATAGAAATCAACCTCTGGGTTACATTCTAACTTTTTGCCCAATATTGTGAATTCCAATTCCTAGTGCAAATTGGTTGGTTTAAGGATGTGATAGCAAATTACTTTGTTTTTTTCAGTGGATTGTGAAGTTCAACGGCTGAGGATTCTGAAGTTATGGAAAGCTCTATTAGTAAGGAATCAGTTGGTTTATGCAAAGGGGGATTGAGCTAGTTGCGAATGCTGTTTTTGATATACCAACAAGAGAAGATCTAGATGGTCCTACTCCTATAATTTAGTTTGCCTCCACCAACCATAAGGTTGCCCAGGGAAAGCCGGTATGTTTAGTTGATGAATTAGTTTCTGTTTGCTAGACTTGTCAGCTGACTAACTATGATGTGTGCATTTTTCTTTGTTATTTACAGCTTCCTGTGCGCAGAGCACCTACAGCTTGGGAGACCTTTGCTAAAACAAAAGGTTTGTTATCCAGTCTAAAGCTTCTTAAACTGCAGAACTAAATCGAATCATCGTACCTGTAATAGAATTTAAAGTAATTGAATGCTTTGTTTTTAGAATCCAGATGTTTCTAGAAAATACCTTATATGTAAAATGTGATTTTTTTATTACTGCAGGTATTAAGAACTGCAAGAAAGACAAGGTTGTCTATGATGAACAGACTCATTCATGGAGTTCTGATCGTGTGAATGATGATAAAGATGCTGCCATCATCGAGGCCAAGATGACTGATGGTACGTATACATCTTAAATTATTTAGTAGTTGACTAGTTCTCAAATTCTTTTCGTTTTTGGTATAGTCAAGGCTCAAGATTTTTTGGTGAATGTTTGGTACTCAGTAGAACAAGAATACTTTAGGGGATATTTTTGTGTATTTTGCTTGCAAGATGTTGTTGGAGTAGTGTGAAGTCCGTGCAGACGTTTCTGTGATTCTTAAACCATAAGTGAAAAATATTAGCCTAAAACAATGAAAAGGAAGTTAAGGACCAATTTTATCTCAGAGCATCTTATTGTAGGACAAATTTAGCTTTTATGACTGTAGTCGTACAGTGACTAGTGATATGAACTAAGCGAAGAAGCGTTTCATTCTAGTCTATTTAGCATCTGGTAATTGGTTTTTGCGAACAGTTCAAAAGAGTAGTCAAAGTCGATATATTTTTAAAGTTTGGCTAATGGCATTCTGTGTCTTGGTGTTTTCGCAGAGCCAGGAGAGGTTGTCAAGGGACAAACAGAAAAGAAGTAGCTTGTTGAAAAGAATGAAAAGAAACTTATGCAAAGCGGAATAGGTGCTCTGACAGCAGTTTACTGACTTTTAAAAAGCGAAATCCGAAGCAAGCTGCTAAGAAGAAGAAGGAATGGGTAACAATCTTCTTAACTATTCCAAAACTTAGGCGAAGGTGTCAGTTAAGGGAATATATTTTTGGTTTAACTTAGGGCCAATTTCAGTGTAACCTAGAACTTGCATGAGTATTACAAATTTTTGAACCTAGGTATGCAGATCATCTTCGTCAATGTCTTTTGTCTCTAGTTCATCACCATCTCTGGTATTATGGAAAATCCGACTATAGTATTACATCAGTAGATGAAGAGTCAGCAAGTGACCCTGAAAATAAGGAATTCAAAGGTAATGTCACGAGTTTCTTTAGACCCTTTCTTTTACTTCGTAGTAGCGGTTTGCGGGTTATAACCCAAAGGTGTCACTATCCATCCATAAAAAATCCGCCAAAACAAAAGTAACACAAAAACTCCAAAAAACAAAATTTTGATGTTTCATCATAAAATTTGAGAAAACCAATTTTGTATGATGAAACCAATTTTGAAATTTGAGGTTTTTGTATAAAATTTTTAAAATTTAGGATTTTTGTATCAATTTAGTTTAAGATTGAGTTTTAATGAATCCCAACATTTGAATGGGATTTTTGTACCACAAATTTAGTCACCTTGAATTTTTACGACTAGTTTTGTATATAATAAATCGTAATCTTGCATATTACACACGGAACTCTCTCTTTGTTTTACAATTAGTTATTATTATATATATATATAGTGTATCAAAGTTTAAGGACATTTTTGCCCTTGAAAACTCATACATTTTCAGCAGTTGAATTTAGTAGTGGCTGCGCAAGTGATGATTTGGTTCGGTTTGCTGTCCTGTTGTCTCCATGCTCCCCATTTGTTGATGGAATGGTCTCCGTTCGTTTGATGAACTTCTGTTCTGCACTCTTTCCCCACAGAACCAAGTACAGTCCAGTTATGATCAATACGGCACCAATAATCCTGTACATCCAATTGCATTTAATTAGAATAATATATATTAAAAAAAATTGATTAATTAGACAAGTGAGAAATGCAATCCGTACCCTCCTAAGTAAAACTGTTCACCCAGAGCGATGGAAGCCATAATAGCGACAACTAACGTCTGAACAGGCTGATACACAGCCACGAACACCGGGCCTCCCCTGTCTATGCACCATATCTGAACAGCGAACGCGATCCCGGATGCCACGAACCCCTGCAGATTAATAATTGACCCAAAAAAGTCAAATACACTCTCTTGTCATTATCACGGCTACCAAACAAGCCCCATTCGCAAAAAGAAATAATGCTACATCTACATTGATTTTTCGAGACAATAATAGCAGTATGTACGAAAAAAAAAATTCATTGCTTCGAAAACTAAATAAATTACCGCGTAAAATACACTGAACAGTTCACCCTTGGTATGGACAAGCCAAGCTTGAGCATTCCTCTCGAAAAATGCAGCGATGGCAAGAAATTGAACGACACCGAAAAAACATGTGTAGGAAGTAACGGATAGACGAGCAGGGTATTTCTTGAGGATTGGAGATTGTAAAACTAACCAAGCAGACCAAGAAAGACAATGACCAATAAGGTAAATACAACCCAAGGTCCAGTTCTTCCCGTTGGCATCTCCAAGTGTTAGTAGTACTGGTGTTTGCTGGTGTATTGGTGCTGGCCCAAAAAGGGTTGGACCTTTGTATAAAGTTATGACCATGGCTCCGGCTACACAAGATACCGTTCCTAACACTTTGGCGACACCGTCTTTACGGTTTAGCCGAACTTGTTCTATCCTGAGAGCAACAGCCATGAGAAAGGTTAAGGCTGGTACAGAGTTTTGTATAGCCGACGCAAATGTTGGTGAAGTATGATCCAAACCCAACAAGTAGAATCCTTGGTTAGCAGTAATTCTGCATGGTTATCATAAACAGAATTAGTATGCGTTCATCAATGAAAACTTTGTTGTTTATTGGTTTTAAGATTATTATTATTACCCAATAAGTGCAAGAAAGAAAAACTGAAGAAGTAGGGAGGCAGTTAGAGCAGGTCTATCCTTCCTGCAAAACAAAAGACATATATAACCGTTAATTATTACAGAAGAAGAAGAAGGGAATCCATTATCCAAAGAAAAGAAAGAAAAACAAAATGCTTACTTTTCAAGGAAATAGGCAAAGGGTACTAGTAGAATCAAAGCAATAATGTTCCTATAAACAGGGAACACAATTTTGCTTATGCCCATATTAAGGGCAAACCTAGAAACTACGTGAAATCCAGCATAACCAAATTGCAAGGCCAACATGGCCATATGCAATTTGGTTTTCTCGGGTACGTTACATGATCTCTTTGTTCCGGTATCATCAGCCATTTCAGACTGAAAATAAAGAAGAAGAAGAAGAAAAAGAAAGAGATAGATAGAAAGAAAGAAAGAAAGAACTAGAGGGCTAGCTAGGTAGAGAGAGAAGAAGAGAAGTTTGATGAAATTATGAAGAGAGTTTAGGTGTGCATATATACAAGTTTGTAAAGAGGGAGAGACAGAGAGAGGGGCCTTGAATATTTTGATCAATCATTTTTTTTTTTTTTAAAGTTTGTCTCCCACATTCTCCTTATTGATCAAGAGTACAAGCCAGCTTCAAGAAGCACTATAGGTATTTTGCTGTATTATTTACATATATTAAAAGGTTTTGGATTCATGTTATTAGTGATGAAGATAATTGAGATCGAGATGGTTTGCAGACAAGGAAAGCCGTAGATTGATAGCGCGCACGAGGGATTTGGGGTATACCCATTTGACATCACTCCCCACTTCCTACCAACACTATGCTCCCACCACCCACATCCTCCCCTTATCATATTCTTAAAGGCTGTTGATTTTCAAAGTCATTCTGGATACAGATATGAGGCATAAATGGCTGAAATTTTATTTAAAATTTTGTCGGATCTACACTCAAACAAGCAGATCTTCTGTAGTGTCCAAGTCTCGAGAGGCATGCTCAACAAATCAATAAATATGACAAGTCTTTAAATTTTTTTTTTGAAATTTTCTATCTGAAAATCACCATTGTGATACCCGGCATCCAAAGCCTCCACTCCATAAAGCCAGGTGCCCCAGTTTGTTAATGAAATGAATATGGGCGTGCCCGACTTCTTACTTTTAGAGACACCCTTTGTTTGCTTGATTGAGACCAAAACCACATTTCCTTCAAAGCAATGCCCTACAAGCTACAATACCAAAAAGACCCACTCATATTTTGGGATCATTAAGTTCTGATAATAATTTTTGACAGCCCATATACACGTCTGCTTTTATCATCTGTAGGGACTGAATTGACCAGGCCGGTTTAAACGGTCCCAGACACCACCCTGGTCTAGCTAGTCCTAATCTTCACTGTCTGCTGCTCTCTTTCCCATCCCCCACCCTCGCACTATCTTTTAAGTTTTAACAGGGCGTGCACTTAAATACTTTGTTGTAAGACAGCTAGGGTTCTCTAATGAACTAGAACTAGATCCTCTTATCGAGCTCACTCGGTCAAAATTGAGTAGCTCCGGAATAGTTTGAGTTAACCAAGTTTTGTGAGGAATCGGCTGCTTGACCTAGCTAATCATGATTACTGAAAAGGCATTAGAATTCTGATTATAGAGCACTAAGATTCGGTTGCTTTTACTAACTTTAGAATTAAGATACTAATTAAAACTAAGACTAAAGTGAAATGAAATTAATATCTGAAATTGATGTTAAAGATGTTTTAAACGAAATGTACTTTCTTTTTGTATTGTGCACACAATTAAAAGCTTGAAACAAAAGTTGGCATAAAACAAATCAATTCTGAAAGTATATTACAGGAATACACTGATGCTCGTAGTCAATTCTTATGGAAATGGTCAAATTAAAAATTTTGTTGAGCCAAATGGATGACCAAACAGATTTTTCCACCATGGAAACAGAAGTAGGTGATTGATCATCAAGCGCCGGTCAAACAACACCCTCCAGCGTGTGAAGATGACACTTGTTGAAGGTTAACCGCGACGCGTTGTCTACACACGCTGGCATGTGAAGCCAAAACGCCAATGGATAGTTTTTTTAAATTAGAAAAAGTTCATTTTTTTACCTCTATAAATTACCACCATCTTCAAACATTTCACTCACGCCAAAATTCACTTCTCTTGAATTTTCTCTTCTAAATCTGTTCCAACATTTTAGTTTTATCGTTGGTGAAATGGCTGAAAAGACGATCACACTTTTTTGTGATGCAAAACTTGAAGTTGTTATTTTTAAGATAAAGAGTGGAAGTTTTAAAAAGATTGAAAATTGTAAGAGGGAAGTGCAAGTTTTTGAAGATTCTCCAAGAAAATGTTCCGCTAAAAGGCAGAGAAGAGCTCCAGTTTTGAAAGTTAATAACAAAAAGTTCAAAAACAAAGGCGAAACTGTCAAAGAGCGCATTGAATGGAAGATACGTCAAATGAAGATAAACAGGAGGCCAAAGCTTGTACTTGATTTTTATTGAAGTTGTTTAATACTTTTTATTATTGTCTAAGTTTATATCTTGTAAGATTTGACAGTTAAATCAATGAATGAATATATTTAGATTTTAAAATAGATTTCCACTTCAGATTAAGCAATACGTATTGTTCCATTTTAAACTTGTATATAACATCAGACCACATTTTAATAAACCACAACAATAATATCAAACTACATCAAATACATTTGCATTCTCTCTATAGAGTTCATATCATTCAAAATGCTTGAACTCTCTTCCGTTTTCTTCAGTAAACTTGGCCTGAGCGATGGTTTTCTGTTAAACAGATAAACAACAAGTTAAGATATTATTGATCAGTGAGGACAAAGGTAAGATACTCACCAGTTCTTCGTTGGATAATCCAAATTTTCTACGGTAAACCCTGCACAAAACTTCTGTATAATGTTTGACATCAAGTGATGAATGAAATTATTAGTTCTAGGCTCTTACTATTTCTTATGGTTTCGTTCCGCGACGCTACAAAATGGTCCAATACTCTTTCCCACAAATAGTTATTGTTCATTGGTCCCATCATATGATGTAACCAACTTCGAACAAGAGTAACATTCCATTGTAAAAACCGGTAGAGGCATTCGAGTGCAGTACATATGTGCTTGAGATTGACCATCTTTAAGAACTTTGAAAGAAACTTCGTAAAGAAAAGGTTTACCGTGAGCTTCCTCCCAATTATCAAAAGTTGTTTGGATCACTTCATCTTCAGTTACACCGATAAACTTTTCTCGATCAATTTCCCTTATCAGAGCAAGAAATGGCTGGACTGCAAGCCTAATAGATCGAAAACGAGCATACAATCGACGAGCATCTCGGTTTCCAGGGTTCCTTGTCAGTGAGACAAATATTGTAAAAACGTTCTTCAAAAAAGAAACGTATTGATAGCCTATACCAATGATTACCCTACGAAAAACATATGCTTTGCATATAGTTATATCCTCTTCTTCAGTAAACTTGAGACCACGAATTCTAGAAGACATCTCTGCAGAGTGAAAGAGAGTAAGAATTTTAGAAAGAAATACCAAGAAGAAGAAGAAGTGAATCTGGAGATGGTAAGAATGGAATTTATAGGACGAGAAAGAAAATCGAGCCGTTGGAAATTTAGCAGTTGGTGTTTGTAGTAAAACCGCGCGACTTTACTACTACCACCCGTTTGAATTAGCAACGTCTATTTTTTTTGTTATAAGTAAAACACTAGGTTTGATTCTTAACCAAACCAACAGATTTCTTTCTTAAGTCAATAACATCCACCATGTTTTCTAAAGGCAAAGTGAAGAAAATATTATGTGTTGAAGCAAAATAGGTTTGTCCGTTATGTTTCATGGATAACCACAGTCTTATGCAATTCCCTTGGATGTATTCAAAGTGTCCGCGGGAAGGTTGTTCACGCATGAGAATGGTGATTGAATCACAACCGGAAAAGCTCAGGTATTTGCAATCTCAAGATCCCAACTTCCCAGAGGAACCACATATGCTAGATGATGCTACGAAAATTAAAGAAGAAGAAAAAGAAAAGTTTGCAACACTCTGAAAAAACTTCAAAAATTAAAGATAAATTGAAGAAGAAGTTATTACACTGCAAGCATTTTGGAGATGGAAATCACGAATACAAACATTGTCCACGGAAAATCAGTGGATGCTCAAATCTCGGTTGTAGGACTTTTATGCATTTGTGCACATCTACTGAAGAAAACACATGTGGAAGACATTTCTGGAAATGTCCTTGGTGTTTTTTGGTGGAGTGGACTGATTAAAGTTTAAAGACAAATTGATTCACTATGGTATTATGTTATTTAGTTAGTTATTAATTTTGTTTTATTATGATTATCTAAACCAAACATGTAGATGTCTTCACATTTGCACCATCAATATCATAACTAATTTAATTTTTTCTTGGATTAAACATTGCACCATCAATATCATAAATAAAAACATACTGCATTAGATTAAACAACCACATCATACATGAGAATAAAAAAATACATTAAATTAAAACAACTACTAAATATATATGCATCAATTCTAGTCAGGTGGTAGAATTCCTAGAACGATGTAAGGATCGTATTTGTTGAGCACCCTAAGAATTTTGAAACAAGCTTGGAAGTTGAAAATACGTTCGCCGTGAGATACTGCCCACATTTCTAGTGTTCTGGGTTCCATTTCATGTACAACTTCACCGTCGAGTTTATTTTTGTGATTGTCCAATAGTACAACTACGAATTCTGATACATGGTGACTAATTACACTAAAACGATACGACAATATGTGAGAATCACGCCCATAAATGTTCCCCTTTTCAGCAGTGAACATTCTATAAACTTTCTCCCAGAAGCACAACGTTGATTCTGCTACATTCCTATCGATGACATTTTGTGTGTGAAAAACAAAGGGTCTACAAATTGCTAAATCCTCTTGTTGAGTGAATCTAACACCACGAACTCTGGGAGGCATTTTTGAATATGATTTGAGAGTGACGAGATTTAGATGTGTAGAATGTGTGAATTTGGAGTTGAAATGAGGAGTATTAATAGAACTTAAAATTCTAGCTCTTGGATAACAAGAGTTTTCAGACGTCCAGATTTAGTCGTTGGCGGTTTTGGGTCATACGCTGGAGGATTCACCACAGACGCTGGCATGTGAAGTAAAAACTAATGATTTTGAATCACACGCCAGCGTTTGTGATTCGCATGCCAGCGTGTTTGGATCAATTGTCCGGTTTTCCATCAAGCGTGCATCTGTTCTTCCGTCTCACTCAACAAACCTACAATTTTGTTGGTTTGCTAATCCATTTTTCATGTTTGTTAAGTCCATAGTGGGAGTAATATGAACAAACTACAAGTTTCTTGAGTCCATAGGAACTGCTCTTATGTCTTAAAACAACACAGAGTTCATAGATTTCATATAGTAACTACAAATTTGAATTATGGGTCGGATCCATAAAGTTACGACTCAAATATTGGATAACAAACTAACTACAAATAGAATGGATCCCCTAACTTAAGAAATTAACTTATTTATTTATTTGTTAAAAATGGAGGTTTGAGTATCTATGCAATGGTAGAAACCATTAATTATCGCTTCTTGGCTTCTCATATTCAAACACGTTCTCTACAGAATGTCATCTTTAGCAATACTTCTGTTGCAGACACCAGTTAAACCTACCAATAATCATTACAAACATACGTTTAGGTATGTGGCCTCTCTTCTTCTACCTACAACGTCGACTTTACGGCCCCCTATCCCATGCTCTCTTTGGTTTTATCCTATTTCGACGCAGTGATGAAGCAGATACCCATCCAATACCCCATGTCTGTACGAGAGTCAGCATTGTGGCAGTACAACCGAATACAACATGCACAAGATTTCCTTGTGGACTTGCCTATTAGTGGGCTTAACCAAAACCTTCGACCTAGAAAATTCAGTGTCGTGGTTAGTTATCGACTCGACATTGGTCTTTCCCCGAGAATAGCAAATGTTCCAGCTGCAATAGGAATATGGACGTTTTTGGTGATCATGCATTACACTGTACTAAAGATGTGGGGCTCAAGTTTATAAATGATTTAGTCAGAGATGTTGTCGCAAACATGTGTTTCAAGGCATATGTTTCGATACATAATGAAGTCGCTTTAGGATTCTTAACTGACGACAACGGTGATTTGAAACCTATTGATATTCTTGTTTAAAATTGGGATAATAGTCAGGATGTATGTCTAGACGTTACGGATGTTTCATCTTTCACTGGTGTTCGGTGTTCGCACTTTCATGTCGGGTCGTGCCATCGCCGTTGTACAAATATATGTACAAGTGTGTTGCTCATGGCTACTGATTTGGTGTTTTGGTTTTTTTCGACTCTTGGAAAGCTTGGTGAAGATCTTGAAAATATTGAAAAATTGCCTCAACAACAATGATGCAAATAGTAAGGCATGTAAGCTTTTTGTTTCACCGACTATGGGTTTCCATTCAAAAGGATGTAAGAGATCAACTTGTTGCGAGATTCCCTTCCAGCTTCGTGTAAAAACTTTGTTTCGAGTAATTTAAGCTTAATTGTTAATTCAATGTTGAATTATCACAAAAAAAAAAGGCTTTGAAGACATTACGAATAACTCTTCCTGATTTTGATCTTAGCAACTTCACCAATAAAGACACCGCCCTCTTGAAGCACAAAGTACCCTGGCGAGTGCTCTTTTTGGTAAAGTGGTTAAGCATATGGATAGATTTTACAAGCTATCGGACAGACAGTAAGTGGTTTTTGGTTGTTTGCAAGCAATGCATGCCAAAGATTTTCTTCTCGCTATTAAGATTGAGGGCCTTGGATAGAAGATGTCACCTTTGGAGTACCGTTTCATCCTCAAATATAGGTTAATGATTGCACTATATCCCTCAGATTCTCGATGTCCTGCTTGTATCACAGGAGTTCATTGTAAGGTAGACCCTGATTTTAAATATAGACATGATCATGTGAGGGATACCTACGGAGGTCCAGTATTTCAGCAAAAAAAGAAGCGGCTGTCAATTTTCGGACAAACCCACTTGAGGAGAGATCAACACTCAGGCTAGCAGATGTTCTTATTTTTGGTTGGGCTAATGGGAAACACGCATGTGTTGACCTTACTGGGATATCTCCGTTAGTAGGCATTGGACATGGCACCTTTACGTTTGGGAAAGCAGCACTCATGGCTGCCTCAGGTAAGATATCGAAGCATGAGAAAGCGTGTGTTGACAATGAGCATGCTTTTTCCCTCTTTGCTTTTGATACATTTGGTTATTTGGCTCCTGGGGCGTTTGGACTTATCAAGAGGGTCCAGAAAGTCATGCACATTAATATCATGAACCTCGATTCCAGAGAGTTTGTTTTTAAAAGGATAGGTTTGCATTTCAAAAAAGGCTTGCGACACAGCTGGTTGCTCGCTTGCCTGCTGTGTAATTATTGTTTCAAAAAAAAAAAATTGATTTGATGACAAAATAAAAATAATTAAAAATATGGAAGCTAATGCAGCTGATGAAAAAAAACTATCCTACTAGCAAAAAAACAATACTCTATGTCTCGGCCTTTTATTAACAAAAGAAAAAATAAAGTGGCCTCCTTAACAAGGGTCGTTGTATGCTTTTGGTTTAACCCGTTTTTCATCCTTTTAAATTCGTAATAGCTTTTTCGAAACTCCCCTGATTAGGGTATTACCAAAATTAATTGTGGTTCAGTGAATAAGACAAAATAAAATAATTTGGAAGTGGAATACAAAACCCCTAGCTATATATTTTTAGTAATGGCTAAGATGCTCTTGCTTCACTAGACTTAGTCTAATTTAATTAAGATAAATTATGTTTAATCATTTCTTCTTTTGTTTACTAAAGAGTATTATTGTTAGATCATTGCTCAGTCGAACTTGCATGCGTTGCTATCTCAAGCATGATTGTCAATGTTAGTGATAAAAACTATAAGTCTTGACTTCTAGTCTATTATAGTTAAGTCTCGGACTAGGATAGAAATGTAGTTGAGCTCAAGGACTTCATGGCGATTAATCATACAAGAAGAAGAACTACTCAAGGAACCGGTGGAATTTCTCGACAAAAAGGTATGTGAAGACTTGAACTTATCTGTCACTCAAAAGTCTATTGATATGATTTCAGATGGTTGTAGTAATAGTGGTTAAAACGGGTTCTTTTCGAACTTGTGAAGGTAACTTTTTTTTCTAGATTTAAATAAATAAATAAATGAAGGAAATTAATTTTTTGATAGTAATGTCAAGATTTTTTAGAAGGATTAAGGCTCAGGATTCACTACCACTTCAAGTTGATTGGTTATAAATAATATTTCAGAAATTATTATTAAGGTCTTTTTCTTATTAAATCACTTTTTAATTTAAAAGGTGTCCAAATATTAAGTTGTAATCCTTAAGCATGATTTATCAAAGAATTATTATAAGCATAAAACATCAAACTGATTCACAACTAATTAAGAAAACCATTTTATCCTTTTTTTTTATATTTATCCAAGTGAATTAAATAAAGTAAATAACTAAAGAAATTATAAATAAAAATATTACCAATCAAACGTGAGTGAATAGATCCTCCATTGCCTCAATCACCAAGAATTTAGCCTCTCATCATGTTGAAAAAATACTCAAAATATTTTATTAATGCTCAAAAGTTGGGTACAAATGATGAAATAAAAAGAAATCGTTTTAAGACTGTCCTTTGCGACACACAGGAAGCGTAGGGAAGAACGGCACTTCAGAAGTGCTGTAAGCTCGTCGCGGGAAAGGAGCTGATAATTGTCGCAAATATGCGACACTAATCAACGACTTTCCGGGACTGTACAATGTTCTTCGTGTTCTTCCTTTGACAGCAGCAGAATTTTTTCTCTGTCGACTCTTCTGGTGATTCTCTCGGCTCTAAATCTCTCCCAATCCCATGCTAACCTTTCCCAAACTGTTTTTCCTTGTATTTATAGTGTTTCAGGACCAAAAATCCCCTCATTTATTGCGTATATTCTCCATTTAATCCGAATATTCCTTGCTGCCCATAATAACGATAATTTCCATTTTTAAGCACATGCACGCGTTAGATTTGATCCTGCATGCTCTAGTTAGCCTTCTCCACGTCTCAGCACTCTTCCAACGCTAGTAGAACTCCTCCATGCAAACAAGAACTTCAATTTTGCTCGTGTTACAGTACACGTGCTCTGTTTTGGGTGTGTGAATCATCACGCGTTTTCCAGCCAATTCCGATCGAACCCACTGCCCAAAATGTGTTCCTTAACCTATATCACATCTCTCTATCAAATTTCATCCATTGAATCGACCCGTAACCCCTTCATTTTTGTGATCAAACTTCTGCCAGTTAAGAATTTCATTTCCCGCCAAAAAAACAGTTTTCAAACGAAGAAGAAAGGGTGTCCCCCTATCCTGAACTAGGGTGCGAATAGCAGGTGTCCACTGAGATGCCCCTTAACCGATAGTGAGAGTCCGAATAACAATTGTCCTTCAAGGGTACCAAAATTAATTTTTCGAGCCGAATTTTCCAAAAATGTTTATTTCCTAAAAATACATAAAAACACAATATTAGTACAAAAATAGAGTTCCAACAATACGGACATTGAGGAAAAATTAGACATAAAAATGTGTCTATCATCTATCTACTCTATCTCCTACTCTTTGAGACAAGAAGTTGTATGCTATATATATAGACTTGGATTATACACATTTGGTATTTCGAGCCGAGTATACCTCGCCTATCTATATCTCGGAATATGTGTTGGTAAGATTTCGCTTCGATCAAGTTTATCTTTACCATGTGACGAAAGTCATAATATGTTTCAATCATCTTGAAAATTTCTTTGACAAGAAATGATGTAACATATATATAACGCCCTATAAGAATATTTCAATGATTGAAATGAGAGTTTAGATTACATAACCAATGGTGGACATAAGCATTATTTTGGAAACACATTTATGTATAAGTCCTATTCCTTGAACCAAAGTTTACGAACTTTGTTGATCAAGAGAACCGGAAGAATGGCGTGAGCCAAGTCCGCGAACCCAGTATGTGAACTACCGAAATTCTCAAACTCGAGAATTTCTGCTGGAGTTGACAAACTACTTGCGTGAAGCTCAGTCCGTGAACTCAGTCCGCGAACCGGCGAAGTTCTCAAACCCGAGAATTTCTGCTGGAATTCGTAAACTCTGCCCGGTAACTTAAGTCCGCGAACCTAGTCTGCGAACTTGAGAAGGTTATATATCTGAAAATGATTTCTGAATTTAAACTTAAAAAGACTAAGGAATGCAGTTTGCAAACTATGGGTATAAAAGTTCATGAACCGATTCAAGTGAATCAAATCATCTTTGCTTCAATTATGTCTTGTGTAGTACATAAGATTTCCTTGCAATTGAACAACTCTCTAACTAGTTCATTTGAAGTCATGTGAACTAGTTATGGTGAAGAATAACATGGTTGATATGAAATGCTCATATGGCTAACCATTTGGTTAACTGTTGTTGAACCAACAAGTGCATACGTTTGGGTACGGTTAACAAACCTAAAAGCGTGCATTGTCAAGTGTGTATAGCAAGCTAATTTTTCGATCTAACGGTTGAGAAATATTATCTTGAATCTAAATAAGGTTTTCATATAACGGTGAATACTGAATGCTTTGTTACTAAGCTAACATCGATTGCCTGATTTGAAAGACTTTATAAAGGAGATATCTAGTATTGTGCAAAACTAATCCCCACACCTTACGTGTGATACTAGTTTGCGTGCTAGAGTCGATTCTCCTTTAACCTTTGGTTTTCTTCTTCTAAAACCAGGTTAACGACTTAAAGACTTCATTGGGATTGTGAAGCCAGGCCGATACTACTTTTATCGTAGTTGTGTGATCTGATCTTGCATCTTCTATCGTACGAGTACAATCAGATTGATTGGCTTGAGATTGATATCTACGATAGGCAAGATATAAAAAGTAATCACAAATATCTTCGTCTCATTGTTTGTGATTCCGAAACATTTTTTTTTCGCTACCATATGATTAAGATTGTTGTGAGGTGATTGATAACTCTAGGTTGTTCTTCGGAAATATAAGACCAGATACTCAATTGGTTCCTGTTCACCTTGATTATTATCAAAATACGGAACAAAACCTTTAGGGTTTATCTTTGGGAGACAGGTTGATCCTTTGATAGACTTGTTTGTGGGAGACAGATTTGTTTATTGTCAAAGACTGCGATTTCTGGTCGTAGCAACTCTTAGTTGTGGGTGAGATCAGCTAAGGGAATCAAGTGCGCAGTATCCTAATCGGATCAAAGGCGTAGGGAGTACAAATGTACCTTGGATCAGTGGGAGACTGATTGGGGTTCAACTACAGTCCAGTCCGAAGTTAGCTTGGAGTAGGCTAGCTTTATAATTGAAATAATACAGGTTGTGCTTTAGATCATCAATTAGAGTAATACAAACTTTGGTAGTTGATTGTCATTGATTGATCCTTGGATATTGGTCTTTGGTACCGTCCAAGTTATTCCTCATATTTGATTAGAACTCGCAGTTCTTGCTTGAGTAAATCAAATCAAGAAGAGAGATATAAACTCGTTGATATACTTTTAATTGATTGAGTCTTGTTGATTCTCTTAAAAGTATATTTGAGTTTGTCCATACAGATTGCTAAGCGAAATATTGGGTGGTGTTGTTAGACCCCCGCTTTTTCAATTACATTAACTAGTTGAAATCCTAACAATCTAAGCTCCAACAACGTACTACTACATTAATTGAAAAGGTTGCCGTGCCAGCCTACCAGCGAGCCTTATGGGTAACCTAGCCAAGGGAGCCTGATAAGAAATGGTTTGTTTCTTATTCACGGCCAGCAGAAACAAGCTCAAAGGTTCATGATTACAAGAATTAATCAACCAAACAATAACACTTTTCTTAATATTTTTCTGATTAATTATCAATGAATGGAAAAGGCCTATTTATAGGCTACATTACTTGGGAAATAAGAAAACAAACCCTAAAAATATTACTTTTAATATAAATCCTAATTCTAATAAAATACCTATTTTTCATAATAAAAATTCTAAATAAATTAAATAATTAAATACTAAACTATAAAACTTGTTGTTGTCGCACTTCGCATAGCTAGCCAAGGTGGTTTCCGTAACTTGGATAGGCTTGACCCATATAATGGACCAACAAAGCCACGTATGCTCAAGTGTCGTATCAGGTCAACAACGTTGACATGACCGATAAGACGTGGTCTTATCATTCCACCCTCCTTAAATGGGATTTTGGCCTCAAAGTCCACTATATATACCGATATTGGCTCCACATATGACCTTATTATTCCACTCTCCTTAAATAGGACCTTGCCCCAAGGTCCGATTTTGACGCACCTAAAACTGGTTTCGCTTCTGTCTTCGACTCGGTGCTTGTCACTTTGGTAATATCAGTAGAACAAATATATTTAATAACCTCGACAAACATGTGTGATGACAAAGAGTTGCAGTCATGAACTGCTTCAATTTGCTCATATTTAGCTACTTTAGTCGCTTGATATTCCTCGTAAGTCATCTCCCCAAACTTAGAAAATATACCACACAAGAAATTATGCCAAGATCCCATATAAAGAGTTTCCCACTTGTATCATCTTAATGCATCCCCTTCGAGATGTGCAACGGCTATTGCGGTAATCCCATGTGGTGCGATATCATTAGACTCAAAATATGATTTCACTTAAAATAACCATTCTACTGCCAAATGTTAGGGTACCGACCCTAAACTCGTCATAAGTCCATGGGTAGAGCTCAACTCGAAAACCGATTGACTAGATGAGGGAATCCATTGACTTATAAACCATCAATTAAGCCCCATCTAACTAATGTGGGACTAGGATCCCAACATCCCACCACGCTTCCAGACCCAACGTCCTCGTTGTCCCACTCTATCGACACTGTCCCGAAGGTATCCCTTTCTCTTATGGCGGATTCACTCCCCTATCAGTATTCAATGCGGGTGAAAACTGCGCCCATATATATATAGGTGCCCCAACACTTTAATATAGCCCATAGGTCACCCCTTCCGTGGAGCGGGCATGGGTCGTGGTAGTTGGCTCTAATACCAAAGATAAGAAACAGTTTGTTTCTTATTCACGGCCAGCAGAAACAAGCTCAAAGGTTCATGATTACAAGAATCAATCAACCAAACAATAACACCTTTCTTAATATTTTTCTGATTAATTATCAGTGAATGGAAAAGGCCTATTTATAAGCTACATTACTTGGGAAATAAGAAAAAAAACCCTAGAAAGATTACTTTTAATATAAATCGTAATTTTAATAAAATACCTATTTTTCATAATAAAAATTCTAAAGAAATTAAATAACTAAATACTAAACTATAAAACATGTTGTTGTCGGGCTTCGCATGGCTAGCCAAGGTGGTTTCCATAAGTTGGATAGGCTTGACCCATATAATGGACCAACAAGGCCACATATGCTCAAGTGCCGTAACGGGTCAACAACGTTGACATGACCGATAAGACGTGATTTTATCAGAGCCGAAGCGGATGGGGGCTGAGATTGTGTCACAAGAGGGGCAAGCTAACTGTACCTTCCATGTTAATTCCTGCAATATTGCGCCATTGGAGGCTCAAACCTGAGACCTCCTGGAGCGCATGAAACTTCGGAAAACGGGGATGACCAACTTATCTAGATGCCCGTTTTTATTTTTATTTTTATTTTCTTATGTTATTTTTTTATTTTATTTTATTCAAAATATCAGTGATTTTCAACCGTGACAATTTTGGGAAATTCATAAAAGTCGTCATGGTTTAAATAACACACCATGACAACTTTTCAAATATCATGAATGTCGTTATTGTTAAAACAACAAATCATAATATATTTCGAGCATTAAATATTTTTCGAAAAATTTATTAAAAAGACCAGGACGACTGTAACATTAATTTAAAAGCTTTTCACGTTCCGAAATTTGTATGATTCGTCACAATGTCAATTGAAGACAATGATGACCGAAAAAATTTCTTAATTTTTCAGAAGGTGTCGCCATGGTACCAAATATCGGTCATGCTGACCGTTTAAGCGATGTTAAATAGTAAAAATTAGACATTGACGTCTCATAAGGTAAAGGGAAAATTATGTTCAGACCCCACCCATGGGTAACCCATAATATGAGGCCCTTAATTAAAACAATTTTAAATCTAGGCCCCGAATTATTAAAAGACCTTGATACCCTTATGCATATTGTCAAGCCCATAATTCAATAAATTTTAAATCTAGGCCCAAATTTATTAAATCTAGGCCCGAAATTATTGAAGTACATTGCGAATGTGTAAATAGAAGTTACACATCCTTATGACATGTGTAATGCAAAGTTACGCTTGTATATATATGCAGAAAATAGACATCAAAAAGAAAACACAAAAAAATACATGTATTACTTTAATATTCATTTACAACAATTTTTTAACATGTGTAACTAGAATTTACACACATCTGTCTAGTGTAATTGAGAGTTACATATGTGTCTATCTAGTGTAATTGAGAGTTACACATGCATCGACTTGTGTATCCAGCGTCAACTCCAGTTCCAGCGAGACCATTACCACGTTTAAGAAATTAGCTTTTATGAAGGTTATCTGAAACCTGAAATATAACAACAAGCAATCAGTATTTATAAGATTAAAATAAACAGTACATACAACAATGTATATTCAGTTTCACAAGCATCTGACTAGAGTAACTACTAGTTACACATGCATCTGAATTGTGTAACTGAGAGTTACATATACATATAACATGTGTAACTAGGAGATACACATGCATCTGGCTTGTGTAATTAGGGGTTACACCTGCATATGGGATATGCCATTTATCATGAACTTGCAAGCCTAAGTTACCTAAAGCAAAGTATGTGTAAGTAAAGGTTACACATCTAATTATCATGTGCAACTAGAAATTACACATGTATTTATCTCGTGTAACTGGAAGTTACATATCTAATTAGCATGTGTAACTAAAAATTACACATCTATTTAGCTTGTGTAACTAAAAATTACACATCCATACCAAAGCACCACCACTAAGACAAGCAGAATGTAAAGTAGATCCAATTTACAGTGTCTAACACAGCTCTAACATCCATACCAAATCTCTCAGCTTCTTACCAAAACACCACCACTAACTCCAAATAAAAACTATTCTCCAAATCTGATCCAATACCACCACCACCACCACTTCCTCCTCATCCTCCTCCAAAACCCTCACCTCCACCATCAACACCACCACAAGTGTTGATTTTCTTGTAAAAGAAACATGAAAATATCATCCAAACTAATCATTGTATACAAAAACTAATCTAGATGCAAAAGCAATACTGTCAGCCTCCAAAAGTCATAAAACAAACATGTATAATCAGCTAACTAAACAAGCATGTGTAACTCCCAACATCTACAGATTTTTTAACAATCAGATTTCGTCTTATCATCTACAGATATAAATCAATAACTGAATCCATTGTAATCATGAGAGTTCATCGTTTTTAGATGATTGAATTCAACTAGTATTACGAACAAATTGAACCCAAAACAACAACATCAACAGTAATAACAGCTATCTAAACGTACCTAGATTCAAAATTCATTGATTCTAGAAAAATTATATTGTTATGCTCTGACCTGAATAGAACAACCAAAACAAGAATCCAAACCTAATCAAACTAAATAAGAAAATAGAACTACTAAATGAGTCAATCATATTGAATCAAAACGAAAATGTTACCTGAAGTAGCTTCAAAAGAACAAATTGGAATAAATTGATTGATTCAAATTGGAGTCGCCACAATATCACCAACTGTAACCCGAATCATCCAAATTGGAGTTCTTATACAAGATGACAAGTACTACCTAGGTTTAATCATGAATAAGTTGTTTCCAAGCATTAACAACCTTCAGCTGTTGTATTCAATCAGTATGTATAAGTAAAAGTTACACATCTAATTAGCATGAGTACCTAGAAGTTACACATATATTTAGATTGTGTAACTAGAAGTTACACATCCACTTAGCTTGTGTAAGTGAGAGTTACACATCCATAATAAAGTACAAATGGGAGCTAATACCAGCAGATTAATGAGGATAATCGGACATACCTGTCTGAATTAAACATATCAACAACACCTTGGAGATCAAAAACCCATGTTTCATGGTACCCATATTTCTTAAGGTTACTGCCAACCCACTGGGAAAGTGATTTGAAGAACCCAAGCTCCATCATGGAATCTACAAGCCACCTGAGTTTTAGAAACACAATATGACATGTCAGATAGTTGATCTACTAACGTCAATTCTCTTACGAAGGTATGATTTTCCATGAGAGAAGAAAACACTTCCAAATGTGTTGTTCACTGTCAGTTCATGAACTCCAAAAGTCGTCCACCTTTACACTGGATCCATATATATGGTAGCGTAGTTGAATGTATATATCAATTTCCAAATTCCGCAGATGAAAACTGTACTATACATAAGTACAACAAAATGAAGGAGAATAACTCTTACTTACTTGGTGGGATTTCTGAGGGTAAACTTTGCAAGGTATGTAAAACCTTCTCAACTTCTCCATCACTCTCTTCAGGATTGACATCTCCAGGTACAGAGTCCAGTACCCAAAGCTGTTCTGCATCAAGGAAGTGTAGAAAACTTCATTACATGGAAGGATGAACATACTGGGTTTATTAGCAATTGAAAGAAGTAAAGATCTCAAAAAAGGTTTTGTGTGTCCTTCTTCACATTTTGTAACAATTTTGTTTAGTAAAAACTGATAATACGTAAATAAACATACTAAATGCCAGATCCAAATACTTCATCTACATTTCGTATCCCTAAATTACAAAAATTGAACAACATCAATAAGACCAAACAACAGAAGCAATTCATAAAACATTTAGAACTCAAAAACAGAATTATCATATCTTGGTGATACCGAATCTCCAGATGAAAATTATTACTATTAACAACTTCTTCATTAGTTGTTTCCAAAGCAAAAGAAGAATCATATTTTGAATCACCTGTGAATGACGATTAGTTGTTATCTTCTTTATATCATATTCCCCAATTTGCAGTATCCCAAAAAAGTACTTGATAACTTATTTTAGCATGTGTAACTGCGAGTTACACACGTATCTGTCTAGTGTAACCGGAAATTACACATGCATCTGTCTAGGGTAACTGTGAGTTACATATGCATATAAAAAACACAAAAATATGCACATTATTCTATAATTTAACTTACCGCACGAGTCAAGCAAAATAAGCTTACAATTTCTCCAAGCTAAGCACTTATCAAGTACGACTCCATAGCCTTGAATAAATCTACAAGCAATCATCGGAATAATGAAATTTTGGCATAATACTCGTGTGACTCACCAGCTCCATCTACTCAAAGCAAACAATATAATTAGGCAAACAATATAATAAGCGTCTAGTAAAAAAAACTCGTCCAAACAAATAATCAACTAGAATTAGCAGCAACTGCTATAGGAGTTCCAATTTGAAAAGAAAGAGTGAGAACTAAACTGGGGACACACTTCGACAACTAATAATAAACAATCAGTATGGTACTAGGTGACCCATTGTCTTTCTTACCATAAGGCCTGCAGATACTAACTTTGTCCAGACCAGAAACTTCTACCTGGTCAGATACTAGGGAACGAGATACTTTTTCAGTATCCAGATCGAAACAACGGTGTTGTTCACAAAACACACAAGCATAAATAAAAATAAGAATGAAACATATGCCATGATGATGCATATAAATGATTGCATATCAGCAAAACAAACTGCTAGCATTACATCTTAAAGAACACTATTTACCTCATGTTTTCCTTGTACGCCGATGTCATTAACCCTCCCAACAAACTGAAAAAGAAAATATTTTTTGTTGAGTTGGTGAGGTAACAAATAAAAATCACTAGCATTGTGATATGATAAGCTATTTGCAGGCACATAATAGGTTCAGCATTTTTACCTCATCAAGATAGGATTTCTGTGAGATGTCAGAAAAGAATGTTGCAAGAGAAACCATTTATGTACCGATCTTCTCGAACTTTCTCCAAACCTGTGAAACATTCAACATGATCATTCCACTCCAAACAAACTGACCTTCAAGGTATTCAGATACTTTTATGGAATGATGAAAAAACACCATCATCACAAATGCAGAATAAGAACAGGATATATAAATTGATTGCATGTTACTAGAGTCTCTAGTAAACTGATTGCCTGTGATGTCTGATTATATATTTTTCTGTGGTTGTAGTAATGAAGGTTCGAACTCTAAGACTTGTGAAGGTGAAGGATTTTTAGATTTATAAAATTTATATACAAAAATATTGATAAATTGGTAGAGAGTTACTGGGACTAAAGATTCGGCCATTTTTCATTTTCAAGTGGTTCAGAATTTAATTCTAGGCGATTATAGTTCAAAACAAAACAAATATTAACTCTAGTTTATTGCCAAGATAGATTTTATAAAATATTACTTGTATTTCTTAAGCATGGAATATCAAAAATCCCTAAGACTAAGCATACTCCATCAAATGAAATCACAAGTAATTAATTTAAAATCTTATTTCAATTAAAATTGGTGCAAAAAGTAAATAAAGAATTAATTTAAATTACCACATGGATGAAACACGGCCTCCTCCGTCGTCCCAGTGTTGGGTTTAGCTCATAATGGTGAAAAACCTCTCAAAATATTTCATTGATGCTCAAAAGTGTTTTACAATGAAGAGAAAGATAAGTAAATGTTCTAAAACAGGATTCTGCGACCAACAAAAGGCGTCCAACTTAAACGACAGATCTGAAGTGCTGTTGTCGCTGAAAAGCTACAACCCACACCTATGACCCACGACTGTGAGTCTCTTTCACTGTTTATAAACGACTGCTGCTGCTAGTCCGTTCTTCGCGTTCTTGGTGTTCTTCATCATCAGCAGCAGCAGAAACAGAGTTTGATCAACTCTTGATTTCTGCGTCTGTGGCTCTCCTCTCTTCTCCCAACTCTCGACAGCCTCTCTAGTACTCCCGGGGAACATATTTATATACCTACAGCTCGTTGAATCTCCCTCAATTACTCCATATAGTTCTCTTTAACTCGGCAGTAAAGAAAAATATTCTTGGGAATATTTTCTTTCCATTCTTGCTCTGGTACGCATAGATTTCCATCCTGGTCACTCTAGAAGTGTTTAAACACGACCCACAACGTTTCTAGAGCCCTCATGCATGAGAAGAACACGCTCAAATCTTCTCCAATCCCGTGTCCAACCCGTGTTTCCCTGTTTTGCTTCCGTGAATTGTCCAGCTAATTTAGGCCAAATTTGATCGAACCAAAAGCCCAAAACGTGTTTTATAGGACATAACACAACTTCCTACCAAAAATCAGCCGTTGAATCGCCCTAGAACACGTTCAAAAATTCCAGCAAACATCTGCCAATTGATATATATTTTTCCCGCCAATTTTTGGTTTTTGAATTTGGGAAGAAGATGTCCTCCCCCTAACCAGAACTGGGGTGCGAATAGCAGCTTCCTTGGGGTGACCTGGGGGTGCCCCTTAGTAATTAGGTTACCCCTTATCCAAAAGCGAGAGTCCGAATAACACTTGTCCTCCGGGTGACAAAATCAACTTTCCGAGCCGAATTTTCCAAAAATGTTTATTTCCAAAAAATACCTACAAATACATAAAATAACAAAATTAGTACAAAATCGAGTGCCAACAATATATAGTATTGAGATCAAATTAGACACAAAAATGTGTCTATCAAATACCCCCAAACTTATTATTTGCTAGTCCTCGAGCAAATTTATTCTTGAAAAGTGACCGAGTTAATCTCGGGTGGGTTTATCAGAGGTGTACCCACAAAAACCAATACTCCATACCCTAGCTATCTACGAAAAATCTTGGAAAGCACTAAAGAACCTCCTTGGTTGGCATACTTATTAATTACAGGAGGAAGTACCCTAACGCGAAATTCCAATTGCTGTATACGAGTTTGCACTCAAGCATACTAAAATTCATATAAGTGACAGAGCTCTACTAAGATAGTTTCACGATGGACATCATACTCGGAGTCAGACTAATCACATGAAAAGATTAAGAAGATGGAAAAAGAAAAATGTAGATGGTTGAAAAGTGAACGGTGTTTCCCATATCTGTCTGAAGGCCTCTGCCAAGGTGAACCTAACCTAAATGACTGAGATACCGGTCTGACTAATATTAACACACTGGCATATACAAGGGAACCAGTGGTCAATAACTTAAATATAGATTAACAAACTGGCAAATACAAGGGAACCAGTAGTTGACTACACATAACAATAACCATTTTTTTTTTTTTTAAAACTTAACGGCATGAATAGATCTTTTGGATCCAAGCGCATGCTTCTTGTCAGCAGATTACACGATAGTTCCCACGGGTCCTGCATTCCACGCTTGCTTAGGCGACGGAAACAGGGAGAACACACGCATATTGCTAACCAAGTGTTAATACTTATTCCGATTGGTCTAACTGGTCCGGTCTAATTTTTTTTTTTTTTTTTTTAAAAGGTAACTCAGTCACTCTATTTCACCCTAGCAAAGGTAACAACTTGAATCGTGTGCCCCACCAAATCACTTGAAATAAAAGAAAACTAAAAATAGAAAGTGAAAAGGACTCGACGAGATATGGCGAAACTATCATGTTATTTCTAACACCTGAGCTCTGTGCTTTTATGAATAGACTCTATAGATGTTTCCATCTAGTCAGATTGGTCCCTCAACTCCTAAAACAAAAATGTTTCCATCCACTTAGATTGGTTAGTGCTATCCTTAATACGCATAAATTTCTAGGCTCTGGAGTTTATTTATTACGCAACTAAAAATTTTCTCCCCATACCCCCAAACTTAAATCTAACATTGTCCTCAATGTTCTAAAGATAAAATTAAAAACATGAACAAGGAGAAACGGTTACTATTTGAAGTAAAAGAGTTAAGGAAGGATATTACCGTGTTGCGTGAGATTGGGTTACCTCCCAATAAGTGCTAAGTTTAAAGTCTTCAGCCAGACTAAGAAAGGTTTAATCTCCTCGAATCATATAGCAATAGCCGAAATAATTGTGGGTTTTCGAAACCAAATAGAGCTATCACAAGTAAAAGGAATCTGCAACAAGCCAAGAAAATGAACATGTACTGCATACCCTTATCTAGTTTCCTGATTAAGATACCGATGTCCCATTGTGGTTCAGGTTCAGGTTCTATGAAAGGATCTTGATAGAAAATTTTCATTGGATGCACTTCCTCATAGCTAAGATCCAACAGTTCAGGTTTAAAAGTCTGGAAAAACTCAATTAAAAATAATAACAACCTGAATAAACGGGGATCCTTAAAGTCAATCAGATTTGACTTACACAGCTGACCACAAAGAGAGTGGTGGTCTTCCTTAAACAGATGTGTCGACCCTAATCTCCTAAAGTAATTAGGTTTAGTCTCAAAACTTAATAATTGACACATCTGAAATTTATATGCTCCCACAATTGGTAGAAAAGTTTTGGGTGGGAAAACAAAGTCAATCTTGGTATTATTGCCTGGCTAACCTCATCAACCAGAGGATGGTTTTCTAACAACTGAGCTTCTTTCTGGACATCATTAGGTTCGAGAAAACGTGTATGAAGATAATCTTGTAAGATGGTTGAGGCACAAATTTCAAGTCCTACAAGAGGGTACTTTCTAAGAGTTAAAGCACACGGAGAATGATAATCACCCCCAAACTTAGAGTTTTCTGTGTCTCTAGAAAGACTAGTCACAACTTCCCTAATTTCTAGGTCATCAGATTCTTGAAAATGGGCAATTGATTTTTCTAAGTTGTAATCTTGTGGGTGATTCTCAGGATAAACCGGTTCCTCTAAACCACCATCATATAAAGGATTATAAGAGAAAGTTTCTAGTAAAGGCTCATTAACTAAGGTGTTAATCATAGTTACTTCCTCCGATCCACTAATAAGTTCATCAAATAATGGATTGTCCAATACTATGTAGGCTAAAGGATCATGAACTACATCGTCTAAAACGGTGGTATCCCTAATCAAATCCTCGTCCTTTTGAAAAGGTGAATAATCATAAAAATTATTTGGATTTGAACTAGAAATAATATAATCACTATAAAGCTCAATTGGATTAATAGATTCCTGATCATTATGCCTACATATTTCAGATTCTTCATTACTACTATTCTCATCATCATCATCATCATTATAATAGCATGAAAATGACCGATCCTCATATAAACATGTAATGTTACCAATTCTAACCTCTTCATCTTGATTATGCAAATAACTATCCTCATTTACAAGGGTATTATTGGAAACACTGTATTGGACACTATTTCGAGTAATTCTTTCGTTCGTCTCAGCTATCAGCTTGAGGGATTCCTATAGAGGAAGTGTTCTTTCATCATAAACATAGTTATTCATCTCAGCTAACTTACGTGTCGACTCTTCTAATTTCCTGAGAGACTCTTCTAGAGAAGGAATAGGAACTGAAGGATCATAAAAAGGACTGCTTTTCAATAGTATGATTGTATCCTCTAGAGATGAAGAACTAGTACTATAATCTTCTTGCTCGTAATACTGATGCATGTGTGGATAGTAATTGGGCTCACCAGGGTATGACCCATATTTTTCCAAAGGATGGCGTTCCCAACCACTATTCCCAACATGGCCATAAAAAGGATGTTGTCCATAATCAAATTCAGGTCGATACTCATTGTATTGGCTTCTATCATACCAGTTTGACATTCTTAATTGCAAGGGAAATCTACACAATCACAAACAAGGCCGACTCGACTTCACCAAAACAAACCTAAAGATTCCTAGCAAACAAAAAGCATGATGGCTCCACTTAGATTTTTTCTAGACCAGCTTCTATCTTTCGAAAGGGAATTCGTTGCAATTTGAGCAAACCCCTCTGGAATCAATCCGAGTCAAAGTAAGTTGAATTGAGGCGAGGGAAGCTCAGTGGAGCTTTGATACCCAAGGCCTCACCGCTATCACAAGGCGGCGCAGTCACGCATTCAACTCACAGAAACCATCATGAACTTTGGAGTGTGCTTAAAGAGCAACCAATATTTTTCGAACGAGTTTCCTACTAAGCTCGTTACCCTATCGGTCTCATTCTATTACAAATTTTAAGCTTGGGTTCGCGTTAGGTTTCGTTTTCCTAAGGCGGGCAAGAAGGGAGCGGTGATGAAATCCGAACCCTTATCTTGTTTAGGCCAGGCCTTGCCCTTTACTAGGAAAATAAAGACAGTCTGGTTCGTCCGCAAACAATTATCACCTTAAGGCAGACAGTAACCCGCTTGCAGGAGATTCGCGGGTGTTTCGATTGGACTTACCTCCCGTACCAGACGGGCGATGAACCGTTGTCGTCGACTCGGGCCAAGACTCCTATGCCGTGTACGAACCCGAGGGGCCGAGACGATATAGTAATCGCCGTCCTTCCCTGCACACAGTTTATATAATAATTTTTTTTTATAATAATACCCTTCCGTAGGGTTAAAAAAAGAATAAAGTCCCAAAGTCCAAAATAAATAAATAAAAAATTACAGTTTTCCTCACACACTCTAAAAAAAATTAAAAATTAAAAATTAAATCCTAAAATTGTCCTTTTTTTTCTTCTCTTTTCGCTTTTCGCTTTAAGCTTTTTCCTCTCCAAGTCCTTAGTGCTCCACTTCGAACCTGTAAATCAAAGACAAAAAGACAAAGTAAAAAGGAACAAATAATAAAAAAAATAAAAATAAACCTAAAAATTCTACCTAAGCACGAATCCGCGTCGACGGCGCCATTTTGATTATATATTTTTCTGTGGTTGTAGTAATGAAGGTTCGAACTCTAAGACTTGTGAAGGTGAAGGATTTTTAGATTTATAAAATTTATATACAAAAATATTGATAAATTGGTAGAGAGTTACTGTGACTAAAGATTCGGCCATTTTTCATTTTCAAGTGGTTCAGAATTTAATTCTAGGCGATTATAGTTCAAAACAAAACAAATATTAACTCTAGTTTATTGCCAAGATAGATTTTATAAAATATTACTTGTATTTATTAAGCATGGAATATCAAAAATCCCTAAGACTAAGCATACTCCATCAAATGAAATCACAAGTAATTAATTTAAAATCTTATTTCAATTAAAATTGGTGCAAAAAGTAAATAAAGAATTAATTTAAATTACCACATGGATGAAACACGGCCTCCTCCGTCGTCCCAGTGTTGGGTTTATCTCATCATGATGAAAAACCTCTCAAAATATTTCATTGATGCTCAAAAGTGTTTTGCAATGAAGAGAAAGATAAGTAAATGTTCTAAAACGGGATTCTGCGACCAACAGAACGACAAAGCTGAAGTGCTGTTGTCGCTGTAAATCTACGACCCACACCTACGACCCACGCCTGTGAGTCTCTTTCACTGTTGATAAACGACTGCTGCGGCTAGTCCGTTATTCGCGTTCTTGGTGTTCTTCATCATCAGCAGCAGCAGAAACAGAGTTTGATCAACTCTTGATTTCTGCGTCTGTGGCTCTCCTCTCTTCTCCCGACTCTCGACAGCCTCTCTAGTACTCCCGGGGAACATATTTATACACCTACAGCTCGTTGAATCTCCCTCAATTACTCCATATAATTCTCTTTAACTCGGCAGTAAAGAAAAATATTCTTGGGAATATTTTCTTTCCATTCTTGCTCTGGTACGCATAGATCTCCATCCTGGTCACTCTAGAAGTGTTTAAACACGACCCACAACGTTGCTATAGCCCTCATGCATGAGAAGAACACGCTCAAATCTTCTCCAATCCCGTGTCTAACCCGTGTTTCCCTGTTTTGCTTCCGTGAATTTTCCAGCTAATTGTGGCCAAATTTGATCGAACCAAAAGCCCAAAACGTGTTTGATAGGACATAACACAACTTCCTACCAAAAATCAGCCGTTGAATCGCCCTAGAACACGTTCAAAAATTCCAGCAAACATCTGCCAGTTGATATATGTTTTTCCCACCAATTTTTGGTTTTTGAATTTGGGAAGAAGATGTCCTCCCCCCTAACCAGAACTGGGGTGTGAATAGCAGCTTCCTTGGGGTGACCTGAGGGTGCCCCTTAGTAATTAGGTTACCCCTTATCCAAAAGCGAGAGTCCGAATAACACTTGTCCTCCGGGTGACAAAATCAACTTTCCGAGCCGAATTTTCCAAAAATGTTTATTTCCAAAAAATACTTACAAATACATAAAATAACAAAATTAGTACAAAATCGAGTGCCAACAATATATAGTATTGAGATCAAATTAGACACAAAAATGTGTCTATCAATGTCCAAGGTCATTTAAGAACCTACAGTCTGAAAATTTCCAGTTTGACTATTTTCTAAAAAGTGTGGACATGGAAGATAACTGATATAACAGAATTCATATAAAGTGATGCACAACACCATCTGTAACCGCTCCAGACTCCTAAATGCTTAATTTAACTTGACAGACCTACTAACAAATAGGTAACGCACCATAAATTTCTTCATAGCAATTACAGGAACAACAAGATTCAATAATTCCATTAAATCTATAACAATCATTTTGGAAATGATGGAAGTTCCAGATTAGAGCTAAACATGAAAGTAACTGAAACTCGAAAAATTTAGAGGGGTAATAAAGATTAAGATGCATCGATTACTAATCTGAATTTAGATTTACAACCAGGAAAACAGATTGACAGGTCAATCAAATCTCAATCAAGAACTCTACAAATTAATTGTGATTTTTTTTATCTCAAATCTCAAATCGAATATAAAGATGAGATGATTACAAATCCAGACTCCAATTACAAATCGAATTAAAAACTTGATCAGAAATAAACGTTCTTATAGGTTTTTGAAACCATAAATTGATTTTTCAAAACAAAATTAAAACTGAATCAAAAGACAAATATAGTTTAGAAGGAAAACTTACTGATTTGTTTAGATTTGTTGATGAAATTGATTTGAAACTTTTGAGATTCGATATTAATCTTCCAATTTTCTTCTCTGATTTGATTTTTTTTCGCTTTGTCTTTGATTCATATTTCTTCTTCATTTCGGCAGAGCTGCAGGGAGAAACGAAACTGAATGAAAATTAAAAGAACCGTAAAGAAGATGAAAGAAGAAATTGATGGGATGAAACAATAACTAGTTATAGAAGATTTCTGTGTCGATGAGAGACAGAGAAGATCTGACGAGGCTTTAATTTCAGATTCAGAACTCTAGAACTAAAAAGTTTTTAGATCCAGAAGGAGAAACCTAAATGTTCAAAAAAGAAAGTGAAATTACCTGATTCAAGACAAATAAAAAACGATTGTCTCTGCTCAAAACCAAATCGGAAACCCTAGAAAATGTTTTCGTAAGAACTGGAGAGAGAAAATGAAATTAGAAATGAAAACACCTAATGAGTTTTCTATGATATATATAGTAAAGGATAGTTTTGTCATTATCAAAATTCATAATAATTAATTATGGGCCAGATCTGAAGAAAACTTGATATTTTGGGCCTAGCAATATCATTTTCCTAAAGTATGGAGTTGACAATGAATGATCCATTTAGTGGGGCTTATATATGTTGAACCCATATAGAAGGGGGGTTATAGTATTTTTCACTTAATAAATCCGACAAATTCATGGTGAAATATTGAAACATCATCATAGTATATTGTTACTTATTACGATGCATCCAAAGTCCAAACATGTTATATTTTTTGAGTTATATAAGTAATTCCTGCAACTTGTTGCTTAGTTGCCAAACAGACAAAACACCTTATAAAATTTCTAGCTATTCAGTTAAATCATTTTTCTCAATAATAGGGGATTTTTATTTCTTAAATTATCGAGTGGATAAAATATAGATTTACATAATTAGGAAGTAGATATTAGATAGGCACAAAATTTTATATGATAGAATCAAGGGGGATTTTTATTTCTTGAATGCAATATTTACCTTTAGTTAAAGAAGTATCCGATCATAAGAAGAAAAAGAAAAAAATCACAGGACATGTGATCGGTGCCCATTACTGTGCCATTTGCTTGTTTCAAATGGTTTTTTTATAAAGTTCAAGAGTTTTGCATTTCTCTTTCACAGGACATGTGATCGGTTCCCATTATTGTGCCATTTACTTGTTTCAAATGGTTTTTTACCAAGTATAAAAAATTTCTATTTCTCATGCGATAATTCTTACATAGGTGAGATATCAGCTTCAAACGCATTAGGACTGTACTTTGAAGCTAATTTCTGACATGGAGTGACATTTGACATTAATGCAGATTGGTTGTTATATGTATATAAATTACAGTTCCTCTCAAGCTAAAACTTATAATATCTACTCTAACTTCCCACATCATTGTACACTCTAGCTAGTCTCTCCACTTAGCTAGAAACCCCAATAATCTATAATACAAAACATAAGAGGTTTTTGAACTTTAGACGGACGGATAACATTTTGAGAGACAAATGTTACATCCGACCATGCCACTCTCATCCCAGACAAAGACATCCAACGGATGTAAGAGTTGTAACTTCTTTTTATTATGACTTTGCATTTATTGGATTCACTCATTACTGAGATCATAACTCAACAACTTAAAATAAAAAATTAGATGTTATTAACAAAGATTACATAATAATAAAACTCCACAAAAATAAGAAGTTTATCTATTTAAATTTACTCAATCTCATCTGATTAAGTTTAATATAAAACCAAGTTCTGTTGAAATCTGCAAAAAAAAATATTAAAGGAGCTTTTATCCATGTCACGTATTTTTGGCAAATGGAAAAAAAAACTTAACACCAAAAGAGTTTAAAATAAAGAGAAATTAATTTTTAACTTTCTAGACATTTGCACTAAAGATAGAATAACATCATATTTCTACTCTTCGGATAATAACTAAATTAATTTCAGTTACAAGATTTCTTTTTAAGCTTTTGAAAAATGAAGCATCTTCATTAATGATTACTTCATCCATCTAGAGATGACTATTGATATTCAATAATCTTTTAGTACTCTCATTTTTCCTTAGTTAGTGACCAAATAAAATAACTTTTTTAGTTTTCCAATGTGTTTCATTTTTTATTAGGAGTGTCTTACTGAGCATAATAATATTAGTCTTATTGACAAACTCTTGAATTTAATGAAATATTAAGATTTTTTCATTTTTTTTTTGAGCCTTCCACCGATTTTTTTTTGCAAGGCTTCTTCGAATTTATTAAAATCCCATCATAAATATAATATTGATCGAATCTTAAGCAGTGCCGTTACGACACGGGTTATTTCTAGTTATCATATGAAGGAGGATCATTTTTTTTTGACTTGGTAACACTACATTCAGTTTTAAATTTTTAAAGAATTTAAGGTGCCATGTGGCAAAACAATGTGTTTAAAATAAAGGACACAATAACTTTAAAATACAGGGACACATAATTCACATTCGTATTTTTTTTACAAATTATAGACATGTCTTTCACAAGAATCAACAATATTTTTCAAACAATGGGTTTAAAATGGAGAGACACAACTTATGCAGCAAAGTGCTAGGTAACGGGTTTAAAATAAATGAACAACTGATGTAGCAAAATATATAATGGGTTTATAATGAAGAGACTCAACTTATATTACAATTTTCCATGTTTTTCAAGAAAAATCACATTTATTTATTATGTGTTTATCACATTAATCACATTTTTATAATTAAGTTAGTATTATTGCATATAGTAAACATATTGTGGTAATATTTTTTAGATAAGAGTATTGTGGTAATATAAAGTGATCCAAAATGTCTTATTATTTTATAAAGTTTTACGTCGATATGTTCGCTCTTATTTAATATATTTTTTGACTTCGTCTATTTGTTCTATTATATTTTAATCAAGATCTAATAAAATAAATAGTTGCTTATTAAGAAGATGGCCTAAAAAAATATCTAGTTTCTCTTGTTATTATGTATATAGCATTATATAGGGGAAACATCCCGAAGATTAACTTCGGGACATCAATTTCACAATACCTGCCTTGATTTGGATCGAACTAAAACCCGGGATTTCAACGGTGCTGCATGGATAACAACAATAAACCATAGTCACGACCTATGTTCATATGTTGCAAGTAGCAGGATTGGAGCATCGACAGGTGGATCCAAGATTAAACCACCTCTTGGCAGTTCCATGGGTTCAATGTTATATGCAGATTGTTTTCTTCTACGGCATTTACTAGTAATTAGTCTCGTGCCATATCGGTAAATGTAGTTGTTTCTTTGTATATGTGGCTTCACTTATAAGGCCAACTTGATGTATCGGGTTGGGCGTGTTTTAGGGTTTATCTCAAATATGGGTTACAGCAGGTGATGAAGATCATCTCAATATATTGAAGCCGGATGGGAAGTAAGTTATCCATCAAGGTTATGTTTCCATAATTCAAATGGAGTATAGTATGCTTTTTTGGCACATCATTAATTTTTGTATTTTCTTTTTTATTAGGTGTATCAACCTAAATACACTAATTACCAGATCATATTTTTCATCCATTGGACTGTAAGTGTTATTATTCTGCGAAAGTCAGCTTACTGTTTTCTTTTTCATTTTAATACTCTACTTCCGAGAGTATGAGTATGCCAATTAAAAGTAATTTCCTCTTCCACATTGAGGAGAATACAAATTTATTATACTGAAATTGAAATTAATTTATTAAAAATAATATCTACCAGGGAGCAAATAAATCACTAAGTTATTTATTGCAGGACGATAACTACAAATATAAGGGTTGCACCAATCTCGAATGTGAAGGCTTTTTGCACACATCTTCAAAAATCTGCCTTGGTTAAAATTTCATATAAGTACCTACTTTCAACGGCGACCAAAAATATACCACTTTTAGCATAAAGTAGGAAAGGAAGTAATCAATGTTGCCTTGGTTAATAATATTGTTGCTGACATTCAGGGTGTGTCTTACCCGAGAATGATCAGAGTTTAGTTTTGTTGTTTGCAGACACCGTATCAAAAAAAAAAAAAATCATTTTGCCTGATTTATTCTAGAAGTTGACATTTAGTAATTTTGCAGGACCAAAATAGTGAAAATTGGTGGATACTGTTAGAGCATTGCTCGGTCGAACTCGCATGCGTTGTTATCTCAAGCTTTTTTGTCAATGTTAGTGATCAAAACTATAAGTCTTGATTTCTAGCCTATTTTTAGATGTCTCGTACTAGGACATAGATTGTGTATTTGAACTTTAGACTTCACGGCGTTCATCATTTGAAGACGAAGAACTACTGAAGGGAGCTTGTGGAACTTCATCGACAAAAGATATGTGGAGACTGAAACTCATCTATCACTTGGAAAGTCTATTTCTACTCTATCTCCTATATTGAGACATAAATCGTGTTACGATATATTTCTTTATTATACACATTTGAGATTTCTAGCTGAGTTTAACTCGCTTATATATTTCTCGGAATATGTGTTGGCAAGCTTTCGCTTCGGCCAAATTCATCTTACATTCGTGACGAAAGTCCGAATAAGATCATATGAAAATTTCCGAGTAACATCCCACATGGTTTGTGTGGTACAATCATTTGGTGAAGTCTTGGAATGTTTCATTATGATAATTTCAATAACTTGAAAATTGCTTTGATGAAAAATAGTTTGTGAATAACAACTATATAACATCCTCTAAGAAAGTTTGAATGATTGAAATAAAGAGTTTAGAATCATGTAACCATTTTTTGATATAAACATAGTGTGTTAATCACATTAGTGTGCAAGCCCAAAACCGGGATCTTGAAGTATGCATATCCATACACGTACTGGCGGTTGCTGATGTATGGGCAAGCATGCGTACCCGTACGCATACTGGCGGAAAGTTCACCTCCGTGAAAATCTGCTGGATTTTGGAAGTGTAAGTAGTGTGCATACCCCGTATGCGTACTGGCGTAACCAAACTCAAGTCCGGATACTCAAGTATGCGTACCCGTTTGCGTACTTGAGTGGGTTACTTCCTAAAATCGGTTGTGTACATGAACTTAAACATTTATATAATAACGAATGGAATCTTTGCGAACCGTGGATACAATGTTCATGAATTGATTCGAGGGAATCAAACCGATTGTGTTTCGATTGTGTTCTTGTATACTTCTATGAGAATATAGCAATTGAACGACTCTTTAACTAGTTTCGTTTGAGTCATTTGAACTAGTTATGGTTAAGATGAATATGGTTGATATGAGAGTTATCATATGGCTAACTTCGGTTAACTATTGCTGATCCAACATGGTGTAAACGTTTGGGTACGGTTCATAAACCTAAATGAGGGTACATTTAGTTTGTGTGTAACAAGCTAAGTTCGATCTAACGGTTGAAAGATATTAGCTTGTTTGAATCAGGTTTTTCATCTAACGGTGAATAATGAATGCTTTGTTACCAAGTGTTGATGGTGGTTTTTAGATTAGAGTTAAAATCGTAAAACCTTGCATCAGATGTGACGTTACTCTGCAAGGAAACGGTGCTGCGAGTACTAACCTCTCCACCGACGCATTTATTGAACCTCTCAATATACTTTAAATTCTGGCGCCTTGCCAATACTAGACTCGCTGAGTACTTTCATGTGCTATGTTCCTCAGCAGAACCCTTAAATCGGTATGGCATGACGGATTTATGTTCACTCGCGGCTGAGTAGCATGAAACCTCCAAGTACCAAAATTAAGGCCATTGCACGAAAGGCTCAGATAGAAAGAATACTGCATTCTGTAGGTAAAGATTTTGTGAAAACATACGAAAATACATATAATCATTGTGATAAATTGCAAAGAACTCATAAACCCAACTAAATTGAAAATTAGGGTTTTGCGCCTCGCGCCATATACTAGACCCCGTTGGTCGAAACCATGCCTAGCCAAGCTAGGCAACCAAATTCGCCGCAGCGCGCTAAAAGTGCGATCGCGCCCTAACATGCCGGCCCTCTTCCCATTGACCAATAAGGTCACTTCAAAACCGCCACCACGCGTTGGAAGCGTATCCACGCCCCTAGCATGCTGGCCCCACTTTCCGATGACCAATCAGGTTGCTCCAAACCTGCCACGGTCTCAAAAGAAGTCGCTATACTAAGCTAGCTTCCCAAAACATGTTATCTTCCAAAAACGTGCTAGTTTCTCAAACGTGTTAGCTTCCCAAACGCTCTAGCTTCCCAAACGTGCTAGCTTCCAAAAATGCACCACACGCATACTACACGCGTTAATTAGGGTTTCAACACACCAAACCCTAATTTGAGCAAGTTGCAACCAAACTCGTCCATGATACTTTGGCCACGCCGCAACTAGCATACTGCTATGCCGTGGCCACTGGAATACCACCAACACGTTTCCAATATCGCTATGCAAACAAGATGCGGCCACGATCAATGGCCATCTTTTCTCCTGAGATGCAAATCTCAGCCGTCCGAACTCGCTTTGGCCACAACGCCAAATCCCTTGGCTTGTTCCGCCAAACCCTAAATTGGCTACAACACCAAATTCCATGGTTTATGCCAAAAAACCTAACTAAGTCGCGCCTAAAAATGCGCGAGCATGTTGTCCATGCAGCCATGCCACAACTACTAGCACGTCGCTATGCCGCGGCTACTGGCATGCCACCATGCCACAGCTACTAGAACGTCGCTATGCCGCGGCTACTGGCATGCCACCATGCCACACCTGCTAGCACGTAGCTATGTCACGGCTACTGGCATGCCACCATGCCACAGCTACTAGTACGTCGCTATGCCACGGCTACTGGCATTCCACCATGCCACAGCTGCTAGCACGTCGCTATGCCACGGCTACCGGCATGCCACCATGCCACAGCTGCTAGCACGTCGCTATGCCACGGATACCGGCATTCCACCATGCCACAGCTGCTAGCACGTCGTTATGCCACGGCTACTGGCATTCCACCATGCCACAGCTGCTATCACGTCGCTATTCCAAGGCTACTAGCATGCCACCATGCCACAACTGCTAGCACGTCGCTATGCCAAAGCCACGGCTGCTAGCACGTCGCTATGCCACGGCTGCTAGCACGTCGCTATGCCACCATGCCACCGCTGCTAGCACGTCGCTATGCCACGACTACTGTCATTCCACCATGCCACAACTGCTAGCACGTCGCTATGCCACGGCTACTGGCATGCCACCATGCCACAGCTGCTAGCACGTCGCTATGCCACGGCTACTGGCACGCCACCATGCCACAACTGCTAGCACGTGGCGATGCCATGGCCACTGGCATGCCACATGTAGCAACCTGCTACACGTTTTCCACGAAAACATTCAAGACATCAAAACATGTCACAAACTGGGAGATACTCATCAGGGTATTGGTCTGGCGGTTTACAGCGTGCGGCGTGCATTACGCCCGTTACAAGAAAGTGTCATAAGAGTGAGGCGGTTAGTAAATACAAGAAGTAATGGTAAAACGTTTTCTTCATTATGGAAACATCAATTCCAGGCGTTATCCGTTACCACTTTTTTCCATTATTCAACAGTTTCCACTTCTTACGAGGCCAGGTTACGTTTCATTACGAATTGTATAAATAGGTTTCACCTATTTCCACCAAAGGACAAGTTTTTTGGTCAAGAGAACAATAGACATCCAAAAATCACCTGGTATCTTTCCATTCAGCTTGCTAGTTCAACTTTCGGATACAAGTCGTAAAATACCCACACTTCCTTCGCTTCCCTCTCTAAGACCAACCCTTCTCCTTCACTTTGTGACCGAAGCAAACCTGGAACGGTCATTTCTTGGTTTAGGTCAGGGTTGTATAGATTGATCTATCGAATAAAAATTACTCCCGTGCAGTATATTGTTTTGGGTTTAGATTCATTTCTCACCCGCACTTACACGAAATTACCGAAATCAGCGGAAACGGTTTTCACCCACAAACACCAAGGAAACTTGGATTGCAAACCCTGATTTGAAAACTATATAAAGGAGAACTCTAGCAACTGGGAAACCTAATCCTCACACCTCATGTATGTTACTAGTTGCATAAACTAGAGTCGATTCTCCTTTAACCTTAGGTTTCTATCGAGACTCTGTAGGTTAACGACTTGAAAGACTTCATTGGGATTGTGAAGCCAGACCCAACTATTTCTCTTGTAGTTGCGTGTTATGATCTTGCCTGATTCTATCGTTTGAGTACTATCTTTTCTAAGATTTGCTCGAGATTAATTTCTCCGATAGGCAAGATAAAACGTGATTACAAACATCTTCGTCTCATCGTTTGTGATTCCACGATATCTAGTTTCTCCATCATACGATTTAGGTTATTGTGATTGATAATACTAGGCTGTTCTTCGGGAATATAAGTTGACGAGGTGTTGAACTCGCAAAAATAAATTCCTTATTCTCTTACACTAACTAGTAGTACAATGACAAGCAGGTTCGTTCCTAAGGGAGAGTTGAGATAAAGTTGTCAATTCAATTTCTGAATGAATGCAAACAATGAGGAAGAAAATGATCAAAGACTCTTTCTCGGTCAGAAAACATGAATCTTATCAATATATCTATGTTTCTGCAATCACCAATTACTAACAACCCTAGAATATTTAGTACGCTCAAATATTCCGCAATCTCTTAATTCACCGGACACGGAAACGCTCGACTACTGGATTCTACTTGCCAAGTTTCCTAGAAGTACGCTCTCTAGGTCTGACTTAAACAAGTGCATTAAGTTCTGTGAGATAGGCTATTCCTAGTGACACATACATAAGCTCGACTCATCTACTAGTGTCAATCTCTACACATGAATATTTAACAAAATCCCATCATCAATATCCACATATCGCTACTTGTATCAAGATTCTCCAGACAATTACGGGTCAAAGAGGTCTCAACTAGCATTAGAATCATCCATAAACCAATTTAATTTGCAACTTAAACGATTCACAAATAACTCATAACCAATATTAGCACCGTAGAGAATGAACAATAACAAATAAGTTGCAAGAAAGCAGGCTCTTTAAATATCAATATAAATTCATGTTCTGACGTTGAAATCGTCCCTAATCGATATGCTGAGCTACTGGAGTTCATAATGAATAACAAGCAAAACAGCAAAACACCAAACTGCAAACAAAACTAAAAGGCAATTCAAACCAATGACACAAAGTGTCCAGCTCGTGAAGTGATGTAGTGGTGATGATGGCCTGGATGCGAGAACTGTGGATGTCACTTGCTGTTGATATGGCTGCCAGGTAGTCTGTTGTGGCGTGAAGGTATTGGCGATGGATCGTGGAGGTGCTGGTGCAGGTGGACTGGTGGATAGATGGACTGCAGCTGTTGTTATTGATGCTGTAGATAATATGCAGGTGGCTATGAAGGTTGGTGGATGTATGCAGGTGGAGTGGATGCGAACTGATGGAGATGCAGGTGGTGGATGTATGCTGATGGAGATGCAGATGGTGAATGCAGAGGTTGTTCAGCGAGCAAAGCTCGCTGAAAACCAGGGTTGTGAGCAGCTGGTAGGGGGTATGAGATCCTCGTATCTTTAGGTTTAACCCATTTTTATATCTTCTCCAAGGCCTGCAATTTAGAATCAGATGAGAACCCAACTTTCCTTGTTTATCAGCACTTCTGAAGTAAGTCTCAATCTACTCCGTTCATTCATAAATCCAACCACGGGAACTTCCAAGTCTTCCCTGTTTTGTCGATCAGAAAACTCTTTCCATATCTTAACCAATTGATACCTAAATCTTCTTTTCCTGTCGGTATTAGCCACCTAGCCAATGCCGGTTACTCTTCATACACATCCATATAGCAGCACAAGACCAAGGCAGAGTTGTTGGTGTCTCCACTGCTTTCTCGCTGCCATAACAGACCACCTTAACTTCCAAATCCATGTTCTAACCCCTGGAACAAAGCCAGCAAACCCTTGGCTAATACTGCACATACTGGTGGCATTCTTGCTGCCTGAACTTGGTCCCTAGACAAACCCCAGCCCAATTCCGTTTCTCAATTTCTTATCAAGTTCAAGCCACTGCCTAACAACTCTCGTACACAGCCCATGAACTATCGCTTGCGGCTACACACAACTAAAGGAGAACTGGTCGTGACTGAAACTGCATTTACAAGGACTGATCACTCAGGGATTTTCACAAACACCTTGTATGCGTGTCGCGAACTGGCCATGGCTAGGTACTAGCTGTAAATTGGAGATTGCACAGCTCCTTCCCTGCACATGATTCACATCTGAAAAAAACCCATGGCTCCTAATCATTCAAACTTCTAAAACATTCATCACAGATTGTATAATTTCAGCTCACTCTCTTTCCCCCTGCATTTCCAGTATTAAGCTTAACTTCTTGTCTCCATTTTCGAATCTGAGACCAACCCATCTCTCCTAAACATACCAGGACTCTCAGACTCTTCTTAACCTTCAAACATCAATGGCTGTAACCTCACCTTCTTCCCTGTATCTCCTTCATTCATCAGCCAAAGATAATGGCAGTAAACTAGCTTCTTTGCTCTTCAATTTCTGTCAAGAACCCAGCCATATCTCGGACAATAACCCATTTGATCTTCTTGGTAGTTAACTTCTCGAAAAGCTTTAGCATGGGCGACGGCATTGATAGACGCATTTATGTGTCTAATATAACCCAATTGTATATATTGTTAGTATCCATTTTTGTATTTATTATGATATTTTATTTATTTGTAGGTGTTTTTGGAAAAATAAGGTTTTGCGGCGAAAGTGACTGAAAATGTGGCATTTGGACCTCTGTAAACAGTGAACCGGAAGTACCCCGAAAGTATGCCGGAAGCGCCCCAGAAATGTACCGGAAACGTCCAGAAATGTCCCGGAGGAACCCAGAAAAATTACTATTCCCCCCCCAAAAAAAGGATGTTTCCACCCCAGTTGCTAAAGGGACACCCAACAGTGGTTAGGGGGACACCCTTTCTTCACGATTCAAAAAAAACAAAAAATGGCGGGAAAATCTTATGTCATGCACACTTCACTGGCAGTTTAGGGTTCGATCTCGTGTGGGCTTTGAGCGAGATTCAATCGCTGGAAATGATTGGGATGGACCTAATATAGCCTAACAGGCTTGGTACAATGAATTGGATCGAAAACTTGGGCTGAACAATCCGTTAGAGAAGATCAAAGATAAACAGAGACCGAAGCATCCTGGAAAGAATATATGTGGAAGATACTCGAGTAAAGAGGGAAGATATTATACCTAGAAGGATATATATCGAATCCTAGAAGATAGAAATACCAAATATCTTCTATTAACGCATAATCAGAGTTCACAGGGAAACAAATCTTGGTTATTCCCGTGATAATAAAGAAAAGATATGTGGGATTAAACCAAGAATATTTTGGTTGTTGTCGAGTATAAATAGGCTGTTGAGGTGATAGAAAAGGGGATCAAGAGTTTTGGGGTCGATCAGAGACCAGAGGGAGGTTGCAGAGGCGAAGAACAGGAGTTGCAGGAAAGCTTCCTGCTGGTTGCTGCTGCTCGAGGAGGAAGAAGAAGACGAAGAACGGACCCTCCAGGGCCGTCGTTCTTCAACAGTACCCGCAGCAGTTCAGTTGTGTCGCTGTTTACAGCGCACAGGTTCTATCGTTCTTTTACAACAGTTTATTTCTATCGTTTCTTTCTGGACGCCTTCTGTGAGTCTTAGAATCACTGTTTTATAACTTTTGACTCTTTTAATCATATTTTGAGCATCAAATATATATTTTTAGAACATGATTATTATGAATAGCTAAACCCCATTACTGGGATGATGGAGGAAACCATTCTTTATGCATGATTAATTCTATTTAATTCTTTTATGAATATTTGCACTATTATGAGTTGATTTATGATTTTTCTTGATTATTTGTGATTTTATCTGATGATGTATGCTTAGTCTAGGAACTCTTGATGCATCATGCTTATGATTTACATCTACTACTTTATAAAATCTATTTTTTGGCAAAGAAAAGAGTCGATATTTGTTATCATTATAAGCTATAATTGTCTAGAATTAATAGTTGATTCGCATGAGTATAAGAATTGGTGGAATCCTGAGTCCTAGTATCTCTTGATCCTGTGACAAATTTTGTATATATTTTTGTTTTAAAAATCTTTTCAAGTCCGAGCAATGAACATCTTATTTACCGCACGAAAAATACTCCAACATAATGGCGCCGCCGACGCGGACTTGTATATAGATTTGTTTTTAGGTTTAATTTTTTTTTTTATTATTATTATTTGTTTTTTTTTACGTTTCTTTTTGTGTCTTTGATTTACAGGTTCGAAGTGGAATACTAAGGACTTGGGAACAAAAAGCTTAAAGCTAAAAGCTAAATGCTAAAAGAGAAGAAAAAAAAGATATAATTTTTTTTAGGATTTAATTTATATTATTATTATTATTTTTGTATATAGATTTTATTTATTTTTTTTAGAATTTGTAAATAGGCTTTATTTTTCATAATTTTTGGACTTTTTATTTGGACTTTATTCTGGACTTTTGGACATTTTTTTTTTATTTTTTTTAACCCTACGGAAGGGTTATATAAAAAAATTAAATATAAACTGTTCGCAGGGAAGGACGACGATTACAATATCGTCTCGGCCCCTCGGGTTCGTACATGACATAGGAGTCGTGGCCCGAGTCGACTTCAACGGTTCATCCCCCGTCTGGCACGGGAGGTAAGTCCATCGAAACACTCGCGAATCTCCTGTAAGCGAGTTACTGTATTCCTTAAGGTGATTCATTGATTGAGGAAGAATTTGGACTGTTTTTAATATCCTAGTAAAGGGCAAGGCCTGGCCAAATCAAGATAAGGACTCGAATTTCATCACCGTTTCCTTCTTGCCCATCTTAGGAAAACAAAACTGAACGTGAACCTAAGCTTTAAAATTTGGAATAGAACGAGACCGATAGGGTAACGAGCTTAATAGGAAACTCGTTCGAAAAATATTGGTTTCTCTTTAAGCACACTTCAAAGTTCATGATGGTTTCTATGAGTTGAATGCGTGACTGCGCCGCCTTGTGATAGCGGTGAGGCCTTGGGTATCAAAGCTCCACTGAGCTTCCCTCGCCTCAATTCAACTTACTTTGACTCGGATTGATTCCAGAGGGGTGTGCTCAAATTGTAACGAATTCCTTTTCGAAGGAATAGAAGCTGGTCTAGAAACAATCTAAGTGGAGCCATCATGCTTGTTGTTTGCTAGATTTTATAGGTTTGATTTGGTCGAGTCAGCCTTGTTTGTGATTGTGTAGAATTCCCTTGCAATTAAGAATGTCGAACTGGTATGATAGAAGCCAATACATTGAGTATCGATCTGAATTTGAATATGGACATCATCATTTTTATGACCATGGTGGGAATAGTAGTTGGGAACGCCAACCTTTTCAAGGTTATGGTTCATACCATGGTGAGCCCAATTACTATCCACACGCGAATTGGTCTTACGAGCAAGAAAATCAGGAACACTATAGTACTGGTTACTCGTTTTTGGAAACTAGTCCTGATTATGATATTTCTCAACCTGTTCCATCTCTAGAAGAGACCCAACAACAGATTGAAAGGACGTATAAACGTTTAGTTGCAATGAATAGTTCAAAAGAAGAGTGTACACGATATTCTGAGATGATAAACGAGAGTTGTGAACGTATAAGTGTTATGCTCAGTGAAATTCAGGCACGTCTAGAGGCAGAAAATGAACAGTTAGCTAATGCTGCTCGAAATAATCTAAATTTCCGTTTCTAATTCTACCCTTAATATCAATAGTGAATATTTGCCTAATTTAGAGGACGAGGCTAGAATAAAAGACACTACTTATTTAGATAAGGTGCAATCATCTTTGTACTATTATGATGATGAGGATAGTAGTAATGAAGAATCTGAAATATGTAGGCATAGTGATCAGGAATCTATTAATCCAATTGAGCTTTATAATGATTATATCATTTCTAGTTCAAATCCAAATAATTTTTATGATTATTCACCTATTCAAAAGGACGGGGATTTGATTAGGGATACCACCGTTTTAGACGATGTAGTTTTTCCTTTTGATTACGAAGCCGATAGTGGTTTAGAGGAACGGGTTTATTCCGAAAATGCTGGTTTAGAGTCTAGCGACTTAGAAACAATAGTATTAGATGAAGAAGATATACCCGTAGAGATGAGTAAAGATGCACTACCTGATAATAAATTAGAAGAATCAATTGACCATTTTCAAGAATCTAATGATCCAGAAATTAGGGAGATTGTAACTAGTCTATCTAGAGACACTGAGAACTCTAAGTTTGGGGATGATTATCACCTTCCTAGTGCCTTACCTTTAACTCTCAGAAAGTCCATTCACTTAGGACTTGATATCTCTGCCTCGACAATTTTACAAGATTACCTTCATACTCGTTTTCCCGAACCTAATGATGTCCAGGAAGAAGTTCAGTCGTTAGAAACCCATCCTCTGGTTGATGTGGTTTGCCCAGGCTATGATCCCCAGATTGACTTTGTTTTCCCACCAAATAGTTTTCTTCCAACTGTGGGAACGTTTATATTCCAAATGTGTCGAATATTAAGTTGTGAGACTAAACCTAAATGCTTTAGGATATTAGAATCGACACATTTTCTTAAGAATGACCACTACTCTCACTGTGGTCAATTATGTAAGTCAAACCTGATTGACTTAGAGGATCCTCAATTATTTAGGTTATTATTATGTGCTTCTAAGTTCTTATTTGAGTATTTACAGACTCTAGGACCTAATAATTCGGATCTCAATTTTGAGGAGTTGCATCCTAAAGAAATATATTTAGACCCTTTTATAGAACCTGAACCTGAACCACAATTAGATATAGATATCTTAATCAGGAAACTAGGTAAGGGGTTGCTAGTCTTGTTCATTTTCTTGGGTTATTGCAGTTTCCTTTGGTCATCTCTATTTGGTTTTGAAGACCCACAGTTATTTCGACTGTTACTATATGATTCGAGGTGACTAATCTTTCCTAAGTCTGGCTGAAGACATTAAACTTAGCACTTCTTGGGAGGTAACCCAATCTCATGCAACACGGTGATATCTTTCCTTATCTCTTTTGCTTCAAATGATAACAGTTTCTCCTTGTTCATGCTTTTAATTTCATCTTTAGAACATTGAGGACAATGTTAGATTTAAGTTTGGGGGTATGGGAGAAACTTTTTAGTTGCAGTATGAATAAATAAACTCCAGAGCCTAGAAATTTATGCGTATTTAGGATGGCACTAACCAATCTAAGTGGATGGAAGAACCAATCTGAATAGATGGAAACATCTAAAGAGTCTATTCATAAAAGCACAGAGCTCAGGTGTTAGAAATAACATGATAGTTTCACCATATCTCGTTGAGTCCTTTTCACTTCTATTTTTATTTTATTTTATTTTGTTTTTAAACCATGTTTCTCTAAGTGATAGGTGGGGCCCACGATTCAAGTTGTTACCGATGCTAGGATGAATTAGAGTGATTGAGTTACAAAAAAAAGTTGAAAAAAAAAAAGTTGAAAAAAAAAGTTGAGAAAAAAAATAAAAATAATAAAAATTGAGACCAGACCATTTGACCAAAAGGAATAAATTCAATAAAGTCGACCACTGGTACCCTTGTATATGCCAGTTGTGTTGACCTAGAGTTAGGTTATCGACCACTGGTTCCCTTGTATATGCCAGTGTGTTGATATTAGTCAGACTAGTACCTCAATCCATTAGGATAGGTTCATTTTGGCGGAGGCCTTCAGACAGATATGGGAAACGCCATTCACTTAGTAAACATCAAAACCATCTATGTTTTTCTATATCCATCTCTTAATCTTTCCATGTGATTAGTTTGACTCCGAATATGATGTCCATAGTACAACTATCTGAGTAGAGCTCTGTCACTTATATATGAATTTTAGTATGCTTGAGTGCAAACTCGTGTACATCAATTGGAATTTCACATCAGGGTACTTCCTCTTGTAGTCAATAAGTATGCCAACCAAGGAGATTCTTTAGTGCCTTCCAAGGTTCGTTGTAGATAGCTAGGGTCTGGAGTATTAAGATTTTGTGGGTATATCTCTTGTAAGCCCTCCCGAGACTATAACTCGGCCACTAGGGCCACCTAGGGGTTTAAAGGCTTGTTGCATACGCTAAATGCAATCGACGATGCCTGCGACAGTGAGTTGGGATTTTATTTTCTATTTGATTTGCTCGGGACTAGCAAATAATAAGTTTGGGGGTATTTGATAGACGCATTTATGTGTCTAATATAACCCAATTGTATATATTGTTAGTACCCATTTTTGTACTTATTATGGTATTTTATTTATTTGTAGGTGTTTTTGGAAAAATAAGGTTTTGCGGCGAAAGTGACTGAAAATGTGGCATTTGGACCTCTGTAAACAGTGAACCGGAAGTACCCCGAAAGTATGCCGGAAGCGCCCCAGAAATGTACCGGAAACATCCAGAAATGTCCCGGAGGAACCCAGAAAAATTACTATTCCCCCTCCCAAAAAAGGATGTTTCCACCCCAGTTGCTAAAGGGACACCCAACAGTGGTTAGGGGGACACCCTTTCTTCACGATTCAAAAAAAAACAAAAAATGACGGGAAAATCTTATGCCATGCACACTTCACTGGCAGTTTAGGGTTCGATCTCGTGTGGGCTTTGAGCGAGATTCAATCGCTGGAAATGATTGGGATGGACCTAATATAGCCTAACAGGCTTGGTACAATGAATTGGATCGAAAACTTGGGCTGAACAATCCGTTAGAGAAGATCAAAGCTAAACAGAGACCGAAGCATCCTGGAAAGAATATATGTGGAAGATACTCGAGTAAAGAGGGAAGATATTGTACCTAGAAGGATATATATCGAATCCTAGAAGATAGAAATACCAAATATCTTCTATTAACGCATAATCAGAGTTCACAGGGAAACAAATCTTGGTTATTCCCGTGATAATAAAGAAAAGATATGTGGGATTAAACCAAGAATATTTTGGTTGCTGTCGAGTATAAATAGGCTGTTGAGGTGATAGAAAAGGGGATCAAGAGTTTTGGGGTCGATCAGAGACCAGAGGGAGGTTGCAGAGGCGAAGAACAGGAGTTGCAGGAAAGCTTCCTGCTGCTGCTCGAGGAGGAAGAAGAAGACGAAGAACGGACCCTCCAGGGTCGTCGTTCTTCAACAGTACCCGCAACAGTTCAGTTGTGTCGCTGTTTACAGCGCACAGGTTCTATCGTTCTTTTACAACAGTTTATTTCTATCGTTTCTTTCTGGACGCCTTCTGTGAGTCTTAGAATCACTGTTTTATAACTTTTGACTCTTTTAATCATATTTTGAGCATCAAATATTATTTTTAGAACATGATTATTATGAATAGCTAAACCCCATTACTGGGATGATGGAGGAAACCATTCTTTATGCATGATTAATTCTATTTAATTCTTTTATGAATATTTGCACTATTATGAGTTGATTTATGATTTTTCTTGATTATTTGTGATTTTACCTGATGATGTATGCTTAGTCTAGGAACTCTTGATGCATCATGCTTATGATTTACATCTAATACTTTATAAAGTCTATTTTTTGGAAAAGAAAAGAGTCGATATTTGTTATCATTATAAGATATAATTGTCTAGAATTAGTAGTTGATTCGCATGAGTATAAGAATTTGTGGAATCCTGAGTGCTAGTATCTCTTGATCCTGTGACAAATTTTGTATATATTTTTGTTTTAAAAATCTTTTCAAGTCCGAGCAACGAACATCTTATTTACCGCACGAAAAATACTCCAACAGGCAGACTTGAACAGAGCTGGTCACAACAAGAAGAAATAACGGTGGGAAAACTTCATTCTCCTCTGAGTCCTCTCTGCCTTTGAACTGGTGTGCCAGTAATATCACTTGGAGACGGGCTTCTTTGTTGGATAGTGTTGTTACTCTTAATGGGCTGCAATCTGACACACCTTCTACATCCCAATAGCTTTTAACTATGAACTAACATCTTCATGTTTCCTATATGAGCATCTTTGGCTTCCTTGTTGAATTCAAGTATGAAAATTAGCTTCCTTTCACTTGTTTAATGTCACATGACTCCAAAATACCTATAAAAGCAAAACAAAGCATAATATCCGAAAAATACAAGAGAAATAATTAACAAAAGCATACGAAATTGATATTCAAACGATGTAATTTTGTCTCCTGTCATAAGTCCGGTTTATCAATTGGTCCATGTTCAACTTGATTAATCAAAATACGAAATAAAAACTCTTGGATATTTCTGTTATGTGAGACAGATTTGTTTATGAAGTCTTCGATTTTGGGTCGTAACAACTCTTAGTTGTGGGTGAGATCAGCTAAGGGAATCGATGCATGCTTCGTGTTTAAATAGAGTCCTTGGAGGTCAGAGAAAGGGCTAGCAAGTTTAGAGAGAATTGGGAGAGGTTTAGAGCACTACATAGCAAGAAAATTGAAGTTGCAGAGATTCTGGTTCTGCTGCTGCTGCTGCTCGAGGAGGAAGAAGAAGAGGAAGAACAGACTACCAAAGGCAGTCGTTTACCAACAAAGACAACGACTGTCGTTCGTGGGTCATAGTTTTTCAACGACAACAACACTTTATCTCTATCATTGATTATGGATGCCTTCTGTGGGTCGCAGAATCCTGTTTTATATCATTTTCTTGTCTTTCTCTTCATTGTAAAACACTTTTGAGCATCAATGAAATATTTTGAGAGGTTTTCCAACATGATGAGCGGCTAAAATACCTGGTGACTGAGGAGCTATTCACTCATGTTTGATTGGTAAATTCTTTTTATAATTTCTTAATTATTTATTTTATTTAATTCACTTGGATCAATAAAAAAAAGAGATAAAAATGGTTTTCTTAATTAGTTGTGAATCATTTTGATGTTTTATGCTTAGAATTAATTCTTTGATAAATCATGCTTAAGGATTACAATTTAATATTTGGACACCTTATAGATTAATAAGTGATTTAATGGAAAAAGAGCTAGATAATAATTATGAAATATTTTTGTAACCAATCAACTTGAAGTAATAGTGAATCCGGAGCCTTTGTCCATTTTAAATCTTGACATCACTCTTTGAAAATTATTTTGCTTTATTTTTATTAAGTCTAAAATTCATTGCCTTCACAAGTCTTAAAACAACCCTTTTATCACTATCTACAACAACTTTGAAATCACATCAGTTTCCAAACTCAGCAGAAATTTTCTGGTATGAAAACTTCTGTAGGTACGCGTACAGATATGCGTACCTAAGTTGACTGGTTTACTAGTTTGCAAACTAAAACTCAGCAGAAATTTTCGGTATGAAAACTTCCGCTGGTACGCGTACGGGTATGCGTACTCAACCTGTCTCCTTCACCAATACCGTATGCACACATATGCACGCACTTGGTTTCATGGATTTATACACTAATGTGCGAACACACTATATATGCTTATATCGATAGATGGTAATCTCAACTCTACATTTCAATCATTGAAACATTCTTCTATAATGTTATAACGATCGTTATTCACGACTATCATCATCAAGGCTATTTCCAAGATTGAAACGTCATCATGACTTTCGTCACGGGTAAAGATGAAAATGGTTAAAGCGAAAACTTACCAACACGTATTTCGAGAAAAAGATAGGCGAGTAAACTCAACTCGAAATAGAAAATGTGTATGTATGAAAACTATCATACTTATACAACTTTGACTCAAGAGTAGGAGATAAAATAGACTTTTGAGTGATAGATAAGTTCAAGTCTCCACATACCTTTTAGTCGGATGAAGTTACACTTTTTCCTCGAGTAGTTCTTCGTCATCGTAACATGATCTCCATGGAGTCTGAAGTTCAACTACACTTAACTATCCTAGACCGAGATTTAGTCATAAGTAAACTAGAAATCAAGACATATAGTTTTGATCACTAATATTGACAAACATGCTTGAGATAACAAAGCATGCGAGTTCGACCGAGCAATGCTCTAACACTATAAATAGGTATTAGGCTTAAATCATTCTATACACAAGCTAGGGTTTATTCTACATAAAGAACCTAGGGTTTACCCCTTTAGGGGGAAACCACCATTATTCATCTTTTTTGTAATATGAGTAGCTAAATCTTTTGTTGTTAAGGGTGAGTTAAATATTCAAATAGTGAAGCTTTATTATTGGTAAATTATATGTAGGAAATGAAGAATAAAAAATAAAAAAAGGTGGATTTTAGTTACCCGTAAACATAGGTAGTATTTAGCCTAACCATGAATTGTATTCAGTCATCAAATATTATTGGTAATTCCAGGTCAAATACATAAAACTACCAAGTAAAAGGATACCAACAAACTTTTATACCATTGAGCGCTTACCAAAAACTCCACGATTGCTAAAAGCAGATATCAATTTTGGGTGGACAGGTACTGATCCATATAACAAAATAATCCCAACCACTGGATTTCTAAGTTAGTACCTTCCCTAACAAAACATGATACTAGACTTTACCAATCATGCAAAAACTCAAAACAAGTAAGTAGAATCGTTAACTTGTGAGAAATGACATATGCCAAGGCATTATGCATTTGCATAAAATAATTAAACACCTTTACAGAGCGATGAAAAAACCACCCGACTAAAATAACGAGGGACCCATTTCAACATTTTTCCATCCCTATGGTAGAAGGAATCCCTCTTTCCAGAAAATTTGGGTATTTGGTAAGGCTCAGTCCTATGGTGTGCTAATCTAGCACATATATTAGCAACTAGGGAAACCTCCGAAGTCCTATGGAAGTGCTAATATAGCATGCTAGTCGCAGAATCAAACAACGAAGTCGCGCTGTACAATTCCGTGCAAAATTGTGTTGCACTTTTCACCGAATGAAACAACGCATGACCAGTCAAACTGGTTGACTGCGCTGAACCATTTAGCGTAGCGGAAATTCCCATATCAACTGCAACATCGACTTCTTCTTCATATTCTCTTATTTTCTTTCTCATTTCCTTCTCCACTACATGATTAACTTCCATACGGTTTCTTCATCATTTCTTGAATTCGTTATAGGGGTTTGTTCACCATAAAAATTGGAATCGTTTGAGGGTGGTTTGGTCCGATTCCGTCCACGATATCAATCGGGGTAAGAAATTTAAATTTTAGGTTTTAAATTTTATGGTTTTTGATTATGATGATATTTTGATGAAATTTATGATTGATATTAGTAATTTAGATGATTTAGATGATATGTGTTAGTATTATATGATTTAATTTGATTATTTATGATGGATTTTCTTTTGGGGATTAAAACGCGGGGGGTACAACAACCACACCCAACTTTTTCGTTCGGCAATCTGTATGGACTAAACTCCAATATAATTTCGAGAGAACCAACTTAATGAGACTCAATCAAGAAAAATATCAAAGAGATTTATCTCTTTGTCAACCCAATCATTAAATCAATCAGATAGGAATTCGTAAACCTGGTTGTTATGAGAATAACTCGGATGGTACCAAAGACCAATGTACGAGTCTCAATCAAGTTTTATCCAACAAACAAGGTCATATTTATCAATTGTGATTGAACAATGCACAACCTGTGATATTTCAATTATTTAAAAAAAAATATAATGCGAAAAAGAAATAACATACACACTAGAAATTTTGTTAACGAGGAAACCGCGAATGCAGAAAAACTTCGGGACCTAGTCCAGACTTGAACACCACACTGTATTATCCACTACAGACGCTAGCCTACTACAAGTTAACTTCGGTCAGGAATGTAGTTGAGCTCTAACCAAGTCTCATACCGATTATGTACAGTCGTGTTCCTTACGACTTTTGAATCTCGCAAGACCCTGCGCACTTGATTCCCCTATCTGACGTCCTTTACAACCTAGAAGTTTCTACGACCCAAAGTCAAAGACTTATAAACAAATCTGTCTGCCACAGATAAATCTACTTTATTTGTTGTTTCCGTATTAAGATAAATATCAAGGTGAACAAGAAACAAAACTATTAATCCGGTCTTATATCCCGAAGAGAAACCTAGAAATATTAGTCACCTCACAATAACTTAACTGAATAACATAAGAAATTACTGTGGAATCACAAGAGTCTGAGATGAAGAAACTGTTGTGATTACTTTTTGTATCTTACCTATCAGAGTTAAATCTCGAGAAAGCCTTAGAGAAGATTAAACTCATTATGATATAAAAAGTAAGATTAAGATAAGCAACTATAGAGAAAATAGTTGGACCTGGCTTCACGAATCCCAAGCAAAGTCTTTAAGTCGTTAAACCTAGTAAGGTTTTCAGAAGAACTGAAAACCTAGGTTAAGAGAGAATAGACTCTATTTTTCAACTAGGACAAACAAAGTATCGGAATTAGGTTTTCCAGATGCTAGATATTCTCCCTATATAGTCTTTCAAATCAGGGTTGCTTACAATCAAATCCAAGATGGCTTAGTAACAAAGCAACTAATATCCACCGTTATATGAACACCTAATTTAATATTCAATCTAAGTTTTCTTAAATAATAGCAATCAATCTCTTCCGTTAGAGGTTTAGGATGATACGCACAAATGAAATATACCTATATTTAGATATGGATGAACCGTACCTAAACGTGTATAACAAGTTGGCTCAGTAACAGTTAACCGAAGTTAGCCTTATGAACACTTTTAGCTTAGCCAAATTCATCTAACACCTATAGACTCAATTTGATAATCAATCAATCATGATAGATAATAAATGTATTTAAATGTCTTTTAAAAGAGTTGTTCAAATGTTCACTATCTTATAGCAATATCCATGAACCATTTGAAACATATTCGGTTTGGTTCGTAAACGTACAAAGTACTAATACAAAAACCAATTCGTGAACATAATGCAAGTTCTCATACCAAATGCATTAAAAATCTAGGGACTTTAGTTCACAAACGACCCCGAGTTCATGATTATACATATAGTAAGTGAACAAGTTGTCATACTTACCGATTTTAGAACCTAACCACTGAGTTCGCAAACTGAGTTAGCGAACTAACGTTCCAGACTTTGCCTAGTCTTGTTGTTCGCAAAATCTGTTCGCAAACCACAGTTCCGGACCTATCACAAATAAACTCGTTCACAAACACAGTTCGCAAATAAGAGTTCCGGACCTGAACTAGTACTTCATAGTTTGCATACTGGGTACGTATATTGTGCTGCATCCTGACATTGGTAGTAGTTCTAAAACTCTCGTTAATCGATTTAAAACATCTTTAGAAGACGACAATGATAATCTTAAACATACCACTAGCTTCGAGTAATTTTCAAATGATTATTTGATCAATACGAAACATCCCGAGTTAACATCAAATTATTGTCTCACACAAATCATGTAATATGTTCAAGGTCATTTTCAAATGATCATATTGACTTAGTTTCCAACAAATGAATTGTTTACAACCAATGTTGTCAAGTAGATGATGAAGCATTCTAAGCTTTAACCTCGTATTTAAAGAATTATATAAATGAGATGAACTCGACTCGAAATTTCAAATGTGTATAATACAAAGTTTATATAGTTATACAACGTATTCTCATTAGTAGATAGAATTGAATAGACTTATGAGTGATAGAAAAGTTTTAGTCTCCATATACCATTTGTCGTCGAAGTTCCTCCAATCTCTTCAGTAGATATTATTCTTCAATTTGTGAACACCATGAAGTCTAAAGCTCAACTACACACTTTTATCTTAGTCCGAGACATATTTATAAGTAGACTAGAAATCAAGATATAGTTTTGATCAACTAAACTTGACAAACAATCTTAAGATAACATCGCTTGCAAGTTCGACCGTGCAATGCTCTAACAATCTCCCCCTTTGTAAACTTTAATGACAAAATTATGCATCATTGTTGTTGAAGATCCGTAGCAATAACAATAAGAAAACAGTTGTTCTCAATCATTGTTATTCAGTGTTATAATATTATTATGTTAATCAAAATCCAATTGTGTCATAACTTTGAAATAATACTATTATAATATGTATCACTCCCCCTTAGTCAATACTTATATCTTTTATACGATAGGTAGAATCTATAGAATCGAATCCACTCCCCCTTACATAATAATCCGTAAACTATATGTATGTAGTCTGAACTACTAAATAATTCTGCCCCTTTTTGTCAATATAAATTGGCAAAGGTACGAAAACTATGGGATCGTTATGGATTCTCAAAAGATAATTCATGACTAAAGAAGCATATTAACTATTCTTTATATGATTTCACATAGCCTAAACTTAGTGTATTCATCAAGGAGTTTATTAAGATACAAGTTAACCCCTACAGATTCCACAACCACTCTCCCCACAAATATATAACAATTAAGCACAAGTTCTTTTAAGAACTCTCCCCCATTTGATGTCATTCCCAAGAGAACAACATGAACGACCTTACTTTTACGAGAAAAGAAGGATTTCTTTGGACATTAACAAATCACAAGGATTTGTATCCAATAAACATCTAGTAAACTAATCATAAGAGAATCTTAATGATTAACTTAACCATAATCACTCAACATAAGAAAACTTACGGAGTAAATACATTATTTTCGCATAAAGTGGATCAGAGAAAGATTAATACTGCGGAATTTCTCAAAAAGTTCATTCTATATTTTATCAATATATGCATTAAGACATAATAGACTTAACTTTTGAGCATTTATGAGATAATATCACAATACATAAAACATAAAGGCATATATCTCATAAGACATTTGCAATATATATCTCATAAGACATGCAAGATGAAAATCGTTGGAAATAGCTTGTGTAATCACAATATATGCTATATCAAACCCTAGTTATCCTTATCGAAAATAAGAATAAATTTTCATAAGAAGTTTCCTAGACAATAACATTATTTCTTCAAACCTGATCATTTAAGAATCTTAAACATAAACCAAGTTAGGTACACATTAACGACACACAAGGTACATGGATTATTAGCCACATTGGTATGTCTATCATAAGTACTTCACCTAAAATCTATTATCTCTTAGCTAATGGTGAATGATGTACCCGAAATCATTATGATTATCATGTCTTGAGAGTTTTACCCGGAACCTAAGTTTAAATATCAACAATATGATTAGATAGAATATCCAATGCATATCCCTCTTAGCTTATTATGCTAAAATTCCCATGGATCATGTTATGGTCTCTTGTTAGGAGTCAGATAGGCAGGGAGAACTCTACAAAGAGCATAAGAAGTGTCTATACCCATATCGAGTCATTAGAATTTTGACTCACAAGAGATGTGGTGCACCTTGAGTTCGTATATGAATACATTGACTCTTTTAAAGGTGCATAGAAGACAAACATGACAACCACAATGGATTTTATTGTCATAAACCATTTATACAAAAGATTATGAACCTCTCGACATGGAATCATGTCTTTGGAGCGTAGGCTCAATAAGGTAGAGATAAAAAAAATCTTCTGAAACATTGGGTATTGAACTTCAAGTATATATTTAAACAACCAATCATGACGATACTCGGGTTTCCACCAAAACACTTAGCGAAAAATAAGAGTACGAATGACAAACACAAAGATGTTTGATATAAATAGATCATGACTTCAAGCAAATGAAATCATAAAAATTTGTCAATTTTATAGACATGCCTTTTAGAAGAATCCATTCGTGAATCCTATGGCTTTACCAAATATTCAATATCTTACCTAACACAATATGTGTTCCCCAATTCTCGTGCTTCCCTCACCATATACATAACAAGGCATTCCTTGGTGAGGATGCATTTACAACACAATCAAGTTGGGTTAGGTGAAGTATGTCTTTCTCACCACAAGTAACTGAAACAGATTTTTCCGCAACTATGAATTTTTCACCATCTATAGTTTTTGGCTTATTCCGTTTCTTCTTCCACCAATTCTTGTGTTTCACTTTTGGATTATCATGAAAGAGATCGCTTTTAGAACCTTCCATATCCAAATCCATCTTTCCAAAGAACTTTTTAACTTGCAACATCATGGATACTTCATTCTCCATAGTCATGGAATTCTCTGGGAGATCATTCCTTTTCACAATCAAAGCATCATTGACTTTGTTTGGTACCCGTTTCTGAGTGCGTTGATGAATAATCAGAACATTCTTCTCATTACTCTCTTCTAGATTTCTCGAAAAAGAATTGGATTGACTATTCTTTTGCAAGTTAGGCTTTCTCTAATTGGGAGTATCAGATCTTGTCTCCGTCTTTACAAAGTTATCCTTTTGATAATTATTACAATTGTGAGAAGACTTCGTATGACGTTTATTGGAAAATCTAGGTTTATCACAACAATGATTCATTTGCCTAAAGGTTGGACGTTCACAACCCGTAATGTCAAGGGTGTTAGCCTTAACATATGATCTAGGTCTAATCACTGCTTTTGACACTGAAACAATAATATCATGAAGTTTTTCATTCCTTATACGAAAACGACATCTTCTTTCTAGGTAACCAATGTTTTCGCAATAATGAAAAATGTAAGGAACGTTCTTACCCAGATTCATGTGTGCTAGTTTTGGAGGTTGATATACTTTTTTCTTTCGAACCTTAACTGAAGGTAATTCACTTTTTCCATCAATAGAAACCTTTTGTTCAGATGAATCACTAGACTTGACAAATTTTACCTCTCTGCTAATACTTGGAGCATCTATTCCCTTATAGCCCAATCCTCGTGTATCACGATGATTTTTATTTGCTCATAGGATTGTAGTTAATTTGCTTGAACTAGTATTGAAAATTTTCAAGTTATCTTCCAACATATTGATTTTATCAAGAACAACAGTTAAATCATCCTCAAGGCGTTTTTCTCGAACGAAATAAGCGCCTTCTCTGTCATCAAAACTTGTTTGTTGGGAGTTAATCCTTGCTTCAGTTGCTACAAGTTTTTCTTCCAACTTAAAGAAATATTTACGAAGATTATCACATACAATTGATTCTTTACTTAAGTCATTCTCACGGTCTTTGAGGATCGAATCGTTACTGGAATTCCATATATAAAGACCTTGATAAATTCTTCTCAATTTCTTGTTTTTGCGACAAAGATTAGTTATAAAAGGTGTGACATGGGAAGTTTTCATATTTTTATTTTCCAACAAATCCAATAGATTAACATACCCTGAGACTTCCTCATCAACATCAATATCAATATCTGAGTCACCTTCGTCAGAAAGTTCATCCAAATGTTCTTCTAAGCGTGTCTCCCAGTTATCAAAAAATTCTACATCAAGAAAATGTTTGGATATTTACTTAGATGTGACAGTTATCTCAAGTGAATCCAAGCTTTGGAAATCATCTGGTAATTTCTGAACTGGTATGTTATTAGAGATAGACTCGTCTATAATAAGAAGATTGCTTCAGACACAAACTTATGAGGTATTAGCGTGTTTTCCTGCTCTGATACCAATTGAAAACGCACGGGTACAACAATCACACCCAATTTTTTCGTTCGACATATGTATGGACTAAACTCCAATATAATTCTGAGAGCACCAACTTAATGAAACTCAATCAAGAAATATATCAAATAGCTTTATCTCCTTCTCAACACAATCAGTAAATCAAAAAGATAGGAATCCATGAACCTTATTGTTATGAGAATAACTCAGGTGGTACCAAAGACCAATGTATGAGTGTCAATCAAGTTCCATCCAACAAACAAGGTCTGATTTATCAACTGTGATTGAGAAACGCACAACCTGTGATATTCCAATAATATAAAGAAAATATAATGCGGAAAAGAAATAACACAGACACCAGAAATTTTGTTAACAAGGAAACCGAAAATGCAGAAAAACTCCGGAACTAGTCCAGACTTGAACACCACACTGTATTAATCCGCTACAGATACTAGCCTACTACAAGTTAACTTCAGACTGGAATGTAGTTGGTCCCTAACCAAGTCTCACACCGATTAATGTGCAGTCGTGTTCCTTATGCTTCTTGAATCTCGCAAGACCCTGCTAATTGATTCCCCTAGCTGACGTCCTTTACAGCCTAGAAGTTGTTATGACCCAAAGTCGAAGACTTATAAACAAATATGTCTCCCAAAAACAAGTCTATTTTATTTGTTGTTTCCGTCTTAAGATAAAAATCAAGGTAAAAAGGAAACACAACTAATAATACGGTCTTATACTCCCGAAGAGCAACCTAGAAAAATTAGTCACCTCATAATAACCTAACTGATTAACAGAAGAATTTACTGCGAAATCACAAGATTCTGAGATGAACAAACTGTTGTGACTTTTTATATCTTACCTATCTGAGATAAATCTCGAGAAAACCTTTGATAAGATTAAACTCAATACGATAGAAAAAGTAAGATCAGGATACACAACTACAAAGAAAATAGTTGGACCTGGATTCACGAATCCCAAGCAAAGTCTTTTAGTCGTCAAACCTAGTAATGGTTTTCACAAGAACTAGAAACTTAGGTTAAGAGAGAATCGACTCTAGTTTGCAACTAGGACATACAAAGTGTCGGGATTAGGTTTTCCAGATGTTAGAGATTCTTCCTATATAGTATTTCAAATCAGGGTTGCTTATAATCAAAGCTAAGATAGCTTAGTAACAAAAAAATTAATATCCACCGTTAGATAAACACCTGATTTAATATTCAAGCTAAGTTTGCTTAGAAAATAATCAATCAATCTCCACCTTCAGATGGTTTAGCTTGATACACACAAATGAAATATGCCTATATTTAGATATGGATGAACCGTACCTAAACGTGTATAACAAGTTGGCTCAGTAACATTTAATCGAAGTTAGCCATATGAACACTTTTAGCTTAGCCATATTCATCTAACACTTCTAGATTCAATCTGATAATCAATCAATCATGATAGATAATCAAACGTATCTAAATGTGTTTTAAAAGAGTTGTTCAAATGTTCACCATCTCATAGAAATATCCATGAACCATTTGAAACATATTCAGCTTGGTTTGTAAACGTACAAAGTACTTATACAAGAACCAATTCATGAACATAATGCCACGGTTTGCAAACCGAATTCGCATACCAATTGCATTAACAATCCAGGGACTTTAGTTTCCAAACGAACTTGAGTTCATGAATACAGACAATAATTAGTGTTGAAGGTGGAATATAGTACCCGTCCTAGTCACACCTAATGACAACACTTTGTATGAATGGTATGAGAGAAAACTTACTTTTTATGGTATTTTGTACCTCCTTTTATAGACTTTCCCAAAAGCCCTTCATTTTATGACATCATGCCACATGTCCCAAACCTCCTTAATTACCACTAATGCCACTCCTTCTCTAATACTCCCTCCTTCCCACTATTAAGTGACTTATTTACTTTTAGATTTTGTCCCACTATTAAGTGACCTATATCACTAAACGAGGAGATATTTCTTAAATTATCCTTTTAATTGATTATAAAGAAATATATGAAATATGCATAATTTGATAGGCATATTTATATTCGTTACGCAGGTGTTTTAAAATGCTTTTCAATGATATAAAGTTTGCGAAGATCCGTGGTGCAGTTTGAGAGATAAATCATTTCAAAATTTCACTAATAATTATTCATAAGGGTATAATTGTAAAGTATTCTTAAAAATACTATTTTCCCTTGCTTGCCTTAAAAATTGTGCAAACTTGAACTAGGTCACTTAATAGTGGGACGGAGGGAGTACAACCTTCTCATTTTCCATTAATTCCCTCCTTATCCTTTCCATCTTATGGATACTTTCCAGTGGACTTGGGCCTTAGTCTCCAAGTCCTCCATGCTTCATGTTAGGTTTGCCTTCCCTTTAGGGGCTCCTAGCCCCTCTAAGGGATAATTATTCTCATGTATCAACAATTAGCATACATATAGTATGTGAACAATTTGTTATGCTTACCGATTTTAGAACCTAACCACTGAGTTCGCAAACTGAGTTCGCGAACTACCGTTCCGGACCTTGCCTAGTCTTGCCATTCGCAAACCACATTTCTGGACCTATCACAAATAAACTCGTTCGCAAACAAGAGTACCGGACCTGAACTAGTACTTCACAGTTCGCATACTTGGTACACGTAATGTGTTGCATCCATACATTGGTAGCAGTTCTAAAACTCTCGCTAATCGATTTGAAACATCCTTAGAAGACGACAATGATAATCTTACACATACCACTAGCTTCAAGTAATTTTCAAATGATTATTTGATCAATACGAAACGTCCCAAGTTAACATCAAATGATTGTCTCACACAAATCATGTAAGATGTTCAAGGTAATTTTGACATGATCATCTTGACTTAGTTTCCAACAAATGAATTTTTTACAACCAATGTTATCAAGTACATGATGAAGCATTTTAAGCTTTAAACTCGTATTTCGAGAATTATATAAACGAAATAAACTCGATTCTAAGTTTCAACTGTGTATAACACAAAGTCTATATAGCTGTACGACTTAGTCTCATTAGTAGGTAGAATTGAATAGACTTCTGAGTGATAGAAAAGTTTTAGTCTCCACATATCTTTTGTCGTCGAAGTTCCTCCAAGCTCTTCAGTAGAACTTCTTCTTCAATTGTTGAACGCCGTAAAGTCTAAAGTTTAATTTCTCTGCCCAGTAAAACAATTTTGTAAAAGTTATGCATTTTGACATCGACAGGTGTAACTTTATCATTTATTAGATTGAATTTTACCGGGAATTATCATTTATAATTATCTTGCCCATAAAAAAAATGTCTCATATATGCCTCATCTTCCCTTGGTAGTCGGTAACTTGGTATCATCGAGTGAGTCAACTTTTACGCGTCAAAGAATGTCCTTGAATAAAAATGTCTCATATTCATTCTTGTTCACATACTCATCATAGTGTCCTAGAAAGACTAGACTTGATGATTCAGTAGTCTTCTTTGTTTGCTGAAAGCTTCGTCCATTAATCACCATTGGTTTGAAATTCGAGCAGTTCCAAAATCAAAAAGTTGAAAAAACCAGACAAGAACAAAACAACTGCTGCTGTCTTTCTCTGGTTGAACTTGGTTTGGCTGTGAGAGGTTTTTCTTTCAATAAAAAAATGGTTATAATAGGACCCAAAATAGTACCAGAAGAAGGTAAGAGATTTCTCTTTAAGCTAATTTACTTATTTAGAATCATGAACATTCATTTTGGTGTATGAACTGATTTGGGTTGTCTTGAAATTGAAATATCCAGAGCCAAAAAGTGAAAGCAAGGTATTTTTTTCAGTTAGATGGATGAAAGAATTCAGTCAGATTTTCAATTCTACAGATAAAATTGATGAAGGTGGTGTTGTTGGAACTTCTGAAAACAAAAAGAAAAAGAAGATTGGTTGGAATATGGTGAGAATTAAAAGAACTATCAAATTTTCATCTGACCAAGGTGAGGTCTTTGATTAAATTAGGATTCAGAACTAAGCAATTCTTTTAAGTATGTTTTGAAATCTAACTAATCTTTAGTTGAAAATTGAAGAACACATTCGATATGAAAATGGATGTTTCGAGTATAAACAGATTAAAGCAGCTACTGAAAATTTTAGTCCTGCCAACATGATTGGTAGAGGTGGTTTTGGACCAGTGTATAAGGTATCTACTTCACAGCTTTGTGCATATATGCAGATTCAATCTTGCATTTTATATGGTCCAATCAAAATAATACTAAAGAGTTTCTTGGATGACTGCAGGGTGTTCTCCCAAATAAGACTGCAATAGCGGTGAAGAATCTATCTTCGAATTCAAAGCAAGGAAAGAGAGAATTTCTCAATGAAATTAACACAATTTCTAGATTGAGACACCCAAATTTGGTTACATTGTACGGGCATTGCGCAGTGGATAACAAGTTCCTATTAGTATATGAGTACATGGAGAATAGTTGCCTGGCAACTGCACTGTCCGGTAATCTTTGATGGTTCTATTTTCTTATAATATAAGCTCTTTGTTACTTGGTGATGGCTAAATGAAAGATTTGATGAATTTTGTGAAGGCTCGAGGCCAAATTTGAAGGAAAGACTAGATTGGCAAACTAGATTTAAAATTTGCATTGGGATAGCGAGGGGTCTTGCATTCTTACATGAAGGAGCAGCATTCAGAATTGTTCATAGAGATATCAAGCTTTCAAATGTTTTACTAGACAAAGATCTTAATCCCAAGATAGCTGATTTTGGATTAGCTAGGCTGGACCTTGAAGAGGGGACACACATCAGCACTCGCGTAGCAGGAACCATGTGAGAAAAAGGAGAATCTATTTTTTGTATTTCCTGGTTTGATGTCTTCTTTTTAGAATTTGTGTTATCTAATTTCTAAGTTGAGCTCTTACTTACTTTCTTTGCAGAGGATATATGGCTCCAGAGTATGCAATGCGTGGCAGGTTAACTGCGAAAGCAGATATATACAGTTTCGGAGTGGTCATACTTGAACTCATTAGTGGAAAGTGTTGTTCAGACAAGCTGCGAGATGATAGTCTGTACCTTTTAGATTTCGTAAGTTGTAATTTTAACAATTTAACTCTCATTTAAAAAAACTACATTTAAGGCTAATTAGATGCTCTCGCTTGTTATTCTTATAGGCTGTAGCTTTACAAAAGAAGGGAGATCTTATGTCACTAATCAATGAAAACTTAAGGACAGGCATTCCAGTGAAAGAAGCTTGCATGATGCTAGACTTGGCAATGTTATGCATTTCTCATTCTCCTGAGATGAGGCCTAGTATGTCGGAAGTGGTGAATATTCTTGAGGGAAAGACCATAATGAAAGCTCCTACTCTATTAGAATCAGATGACTTGTCAAGAGTCGATTCCGATGAGATGAGCATGATTGAATTTTCAGATAACTACATAGACAACACTACTACAGAAATCGCAACACATCAAGGTAATGCTTCTACCAACCTAGAAAATGAGGCTTTGGTTCTTTCCAAATATCGCGATTTAATATCGAATGCGAAAGATTCTACAAGCGAGGAACAACAAGATGCGGTAGGAGTCCTTTCTTCTAGTCATATTTCACCAAAGCAGGAAAACAATATCTTTACTACCGTGTTTTGTGGTGATTCTATTGCTAGTGCTATTGCAAATGAACTAAACAATGAGGGAGGGGAAGATGCAATTCAAGTTTTTTCCTCTCATGGTGCATCTAATGAGGAAGACAAAACTTGTACTTCATCTCATAGTAATTTGCAATCTCGTGTAAAGGATTCCATTACTGAAGATAGGGACGATTCTAGGTTGCTGATCGGCACAAATGTTTCAACAGCGAAGGCTTCTATATCAAATGCCAAGGCATCACCATCTTCAACCTTTGAGTGTGTCAATGAAGCGAGGGACGAAGCTGAGCTCAAGTATATTGAACCGCATTTTGAGGCAGGGAAGTACTACATTGAATGTTCAGATGAAGAATTGAAAATTGGATGTAATAAATGGAAGAATTCCCTGGTTGGATGTTTTGTGAGTGAAAGTGGAGCATTTTGCTTTGACAAAGAGGTGGATGAAGATGTACTTGGTCAAGCGATAGAAAAAGCTTCAGATGTGGCTTCTAAAGGGAATGGTTATTTGGTGTCCTTCATTGGGAACGGACACTTTCTCTTGCAGTTTGGCTCTGATGAAGATAAGATCCGAGTTCTAGAAACATCAGGCCTTCTGCATATCGAGGGTAAAACATTGGTTTTCCGAAAATGGGATTGGAAACTGAAATTTGACAAAGTTGAAATGCTGGAATCTGTTCCTGTATGGGTGAAGATTTATAATCTACCTCTGTTCCTCTGGAATTCATCGTTTCTCAGTAAGGTCGGAAGTGCTTTAGGAATTCCCATATGTGCTGATCAGGAAACCTTGAAGCAACAACGACTGCAATACGCAAGGATTTACATACAAGTAGCTCCCAGTAAACCATTGCTAGATTCTTTGCTTATTTCAGTTAAAGGAATTGATTATCTACTCAACTTGGAGTACGACTGGAAACCGTTGCGGTGTACATATTGTTTCACATTTGGGCACATCGAATCGGAATGCACGATGGAAGTGAAGGGGAAACAAGTTTTGGAGTAGTAGTCGTTATTAGTGTAAGGACTGGTAATGTCAAGATTTTAGATCTTTTAAGTTTTACAGTTTTACTTGAATTTCATTTTAAACCTAAAAATGTGCTTGCATTTAAAGGTTTGTTAGAAAATACTAAAGAGAACAGTGAATCAACTATTCCTGTCTTTATATAAGTGCACATTGGCAGTCTACCGCATAGACATGAATGTCGGAAAACCCCATCCGCCACCAGCATTCTCATCCGACTCTAACAGGTCCATGATCCTATTGGTCACGAACGCTTGACTAATATTGACTATGACTTTCTTGGAACATTGCGATGTTTAGAAATTTCAGTTATTGTTGGAACCGTTGCAATGTTTCAGAACTGTCGCATTTCATCCCTATAAGAATCTTATTATGATTCACTGTGTTTTTTTTATTTGGGGTTCTTTGTTTATCCATCCGCAGCAATCTTGAAATGCAGAACCGTGAGAAAAAGAGATCATTAAGATGGATACATTCGAAGAAAATATTGGATCATTAACAGAATCTCTTAGCATTATTGAAAAAGCCTATCGAGTAGTACCGACTCTAAGTGTGAGTACGCCATTGCCATTTCTAATTCTGAAATTTTCATTCTTTATCTATTAAACTCTAATTTCGTTGCTTCTGGTGATTAGGATGAGAGGGAAAAACTTATTTTGATAGGTATTCTAAAGGTCCGTATTCAAACATCTCGTCAGACTTTATCTTTTCTAGATTATTTCAAAACAGAGAATTGGCGGCCGATCATTTGCTTCTGCACTGGCAAGGAAGGACGTTGGATGTCATCGACAGAGAGAATACAAGGATACTGCCGCCATCGATGAAATCCAGTCGTCGGAGAGGGCAAAGAAGTCAGACTAAGAGGCGCTATCCTTCTTGGTCACCCACCACAAGTCTTTTCTTCTTCTTCTTCTTTGTCTGTTTCTTTGGCTCCATTTTCCTTTTCTTTTAGTTTTGATGTATTATTATTATGTCTTGTTTCTACTTTTTTATTTTCCTTTCAATGGAAATTTTATCCTTTCTCCTAGAAATATAAAACAATCATTGCAAATTGACCAAGTCCTCGGTTCAAGTCCACTTACGGACCGGACCATTGTTAAAGAAAGATATTCCTCTTCTTTTTAAAGCAACAGTCTCTTCTTCTCTCTTCCACAGAAGTAAAATAAAAAAAAGAAAGTATGTGGGTTTTGAATAGAAATCAATCTCTGGGTTGCATTCTAACTTTTTGCCCAGTATTGTGAATTACAATTCCTAAGGCAAATTGGTTGGTTTTAAGGATATGATAGCAAATTACTTGCTTTTTTCAGTGGGATTCTGAACTTCCTACTGTTGAGGATTCTCAAGTTATGGAAACTCTTACATATTCTGAATTTGATTCCAAACATATGCGACGCACACGGGCTTTGTCATGCGTGTTGATTGCCAGTCACTGCTTGATGGAAAGATAATATGCAGCTGACTTGTTTGTAACAAAGAAGGTTTTCGCAAAAGTTACAAGCGAAAGGTCTAAGTCAGTGACCAAGGTAAAGCAGCAGAAATCAGGTCAACGGGTCGTGTCAAAATTTGCTGAGGAGCATAATCATCCCTTGCTCATTTCTTCTGGCACTAACAGTCGTAATTGGCTTCTAACAAAAACACCTGTAAGTTGTCTTAACTTGCCCTTGATGAAATTTACCACAGTATCATGGGGATGCAAGTTTGCGCCTAAGAACCAATAGAACATGCTTAAAGAATAACATGTTTTTCCAGCTTCCTGATCCTTATCCTGTCTTTCTTCTGTACATGATATTTTGTGTGAACGCATGTCAAACACAGAATGATAATTAGTCTTTTCCATGACCAGAATGATAATTAGTGTTCCCTCTTTGCTAGCAAAATGCTGCTTCTTGGCTCACTACTGCATCCACATAGACTTCTCGTCCCACATCCTCACCCCATTTCCATTGCATCTTTTTAGCTCTCTGTTGCTTGTTTACCACATGAGCAGTAGGTTTATATTTTCAAGTCTTTCCTGTACTTAGTTAGGTGATAGCTCCATGGCTATTACAGTTTTGTGATTCTTAATCATGAACTCTCAACCGTGAACATGAAACCATCATCCTCTTTACTGTTCAGTTATCTTATTTTTTGGGGTGGAATTTGTTTCTGTTGTTGGAACAGATCTGATAACTATCAACTTAACTGTGGAGATATATACTAATATAACATATTCTTACAACTGGAAGAACAGTAGTTTTGCGTTTTGCAGAGATTGAAATTAGTTGGATCCCTTCCTCAGTTCTAGATGATACCTCAGCATACTCGCTTTCTGCTTTTATAACTTCCTCCAAGATCCCTTTGCATGTCAAGTAGCAGGCACAACTCCCATGGATTCAGCTGTCTGTATTTTGAACTGGATGGGGTCGGGACACGTATATTCCCTCCTGTACCATGGATGCGGGTTCTAAAAGGGTGAATCTCCTATGAGATCTAGTGTTTTCTTTGATCCTCCTTGATCTTTGATAACTATTAAACCTCTACCAATTCAGAAATTTTCCGAGAATGTTTGCTGGTGTCAGTTAAAAGGAAACTAATTTTGAATCAGGAAATATGCATATAAACCTCACAATTGAACATGCCCCATCTTCAATTAAAAAAGAGTTATATTAGGACACTGCACCAGAAGAAGGTAAGCTTATTTACATATTTCAAACAATAAACATTCATTTCTGATCATGAACTGTCCTGGAACTGAAATGACCGTGAAAGAAAGTACAACAAAGGAACAAAAGTTTGGACAAAGCTAATTAAACAGGGAGAAGAAAAATAAAGGAGGATGAAACAAATTTTTCCAGTTCACAATAACATTAGTTACCAATAAAGATACCAGCCATAACAAAATACATTGCAGAGAGAAGCCTGTCGCTTACTAAAACACTTGGATTTATGGCAACATTTCCTGGTCTCCTCTCTCTTTCGTCTGTAAGAAATACAACCTGTTTGTGAGAGAAGTTCATCCAGTTCACTAAACGTAACCTCCTCTTCTTCTACACTTCAATATACACTCAACAAGTGTATGCTATCTCACAAACAGGTTGCGGTATTGCCTGTCAACATAAAATCAAATTTTGTTAAACCTTAGAACCAACAAGAAATCAAGAAGGTCTGCGAATTACAAGTCGATGAATCCAAATCTTTATTCTAAAAGATCTTCTACCAAAAATAAGATAATGCAGGATTTTAACAGAATAATTTTGGCCTTTGATCTTAACAGCAATTGAGATAAAATCCAATCAACAAGATTTTTTCACCATATTAAAAACGTGGTAAAAAAAGAGAATATCCCTTGCAGGAGTATGTGTCAGCACAGGTTTTTTACTGGAAGGTGAAGATTTTTACCACTTCTAGCGACTTTCTTCCTCCAACGTATGAAATACTTCAAAGAAAAAGATCAAAAAGTAAGACATTTGAGACTTGAAGAGAGAGTTTACACGTTAAAATGGCTTTTAAGCTGTGATATAAACGTAGCAATATCAAAAGGAATGTCATCGAACAAAGAGATACTTGTACATGTAATAGTCCTGAAAATGACAATGCTGTTCAGATATGCTGGCCTAGGTGGAAAAAACAGCGTGTAAAATTAGCAGACAATAGAAAGACCAAACCTGGATCCCAACTTTTCTCCAACACTTTTCAGTTCTGCATATACCATCGTATCACAACCCAGTTTCTGGAGCATAAGAGAATGAGAAGCGCTACTCCTTGTGTGATCTGAAAATTAAAAGATGATTTAACTTTTAGTGGCTAAGTTGTGTATGCACAACGCACAACAATCCCAAAATATAAAATTAATCTAGGAAGATTAATCTGACTGAAGTGAGTAACTCCTGCAGTAAACTGCTATTTTTCTTCTATGGAACCATTAAGCAATAGCTAATTGCTGGTTTTGATGCCAACTCGTGGTGCTACATCGCCATGTCCTGATGAGTCTAGACTCTAGACTCCATATCTATATACTCTTGCTCAACCAAAGAAGAATGTACAACAAAAGGTACATGTTCTCAATCTCAAAGAGCCCTAGAAAGCACTAAAATATTTCCATCGAAGAATAATGCACTTGTAGGTTGTGTGAGGCTAGCATACCGACTTAAGGTCAATAGTTTACGAAGAGTCATAATGTTTCAATGAAACATCGCAATAAGTTACTAATTGAATGTGTTAAAAAATGTTGAATTGCATCGCCATGGTTATACTAAGGATGTGAATGTGTTAAAAAATTACGAAGAGTCACAATGTTTCAATGAAACATCGCAAGGTTTGATAACATTGTGATGGTTGACGAATCATCAAAATGATTCAAAAAAATAACTGAATCAGATCCACTATAAAGATATTAAAAATCTAGATTTTTAAATTCACAGTTTCCTCTGTTTTCTTCCATTATCATTTTCTGTAAAATTTTCTCTCAATTTCTCCGCACCTCCCATAAATCCAACGTCCATTTGACTTTACTGCCCCTGGAGGTGAATAACCCTTATCCATCTTGTATAGTTCTCTCCAACATCCCATTATAAAACTGAACACGTGCCGAAAAAATAACCAGACAACGGTCCTTTTATTAAAATGAAATCTGCTAGAAATGAAAAACCTTCAGATAATCCACTCGTCTGAGAAAGCTCTTTTCTGCTGGTGCTCTTGCTTAACAACAAGGATATATACTGTTCTGACTTAGATCGATTGAGGTAAACCTAAATCTCAAATACTGTTAACATTTCCATCAAATGCAATTATAATGTTGATCTCCAAATCATGATTGTTTGATGTGTATCACATAAAACTTAGGATGCAATTCATACATGTTATCTGTTGATGTGCAATTTAAGTTTTGCTGGTAAGAAATTCATATGTTTGCTGTGCATTTCATATTTTCGTAGTTGTTGGTATTCATTTCGTAAAAGTTTCCCAATTTTTCATTTTTGTGTTTTGAAAAATCTGGGCAATAGAAAGAGACGGTGGTGTTAATCAATAACCTAAAGGAAATACATTGCTGGAATCCTTATATTATGTTTCTTTCGGAAATCAAACAAAAATTGTCAGAAATGCATGCTATGCTATCATGAGTAGAGTTTAAATTACTGGCTTGTTCCCCTCTGGAGGGTGTGCTGGTGGTCTTGATCTTGCTTGGAGAAACAGGTAATAGTGATTTCCGGATTCTAACATGTTTTTATGGTGGCCCGTATAGAGATTTTGAATATGATTCCTGTAAATTGATTAAACAAATGGCTAGTTGTATCATCAAACCTTGGTTAATTGTAGGTAATTGTAGTGTCGTGCCTTTTGAAGAAGAAAAATAGAACCAACACCCTTTAGATTCTGTTGAGGCAGATGTGTTGAACCTTGGTTTACTTGACTTAGGCTTTTCGGGTTATCATTTTATTTGGTTGAATAGGAGAAATGGAATTCATCTCAGTGAGCAAAGATTAGATAGAGCCCTAGCAAACAATGCCTGGAATTCAACTTTTCCTAACTCAAATGTGAAGCACATGGCACCTATTACCTCTCATCACACACCTATTTGTCTTAACACCCACACCACCTGGAAAGGTTGAGCTTATTTCGGCCACTGGATAGACATCATCCAGTGCAAACCCTTGATAGCTGAGGTTTGCGCCACCAGCATACGAGGCTCACATGCTAAAAATTCCATAAAATTTTGGAACAAAACCTCTTCTGGAAACACCCACCATAACACAAAATCTCTGCAAAAGAGTTTGCTACCCGAGTCTCACTAATTCTGATAACATTCAATAAAAATCAGTGTACAGATTCCGAATTTTACTGGCCAACAAGCCAATATAAATAGAACAAACTATATACTGCTTAGTTTATTAAACGAATAGTCGAATACAGATCACTCAATATCATTACATTGACTGCAGCTCGCTAATGGCATTGACAGCGTGCTAGTTTCATTAGAAATATTATTCACTGTGCTGCTGCTTGCGATTGATAATAAAAATCCGAATCCATTAATGGGTTATGTGTTTTTCTCAAACTATTAATTGGTTTTTCAAGAGAAGATCTCGATTCGGCAATGGATTTTTAGCTTATGTGTACTAAGATATTATTATTAAGGTCCCGTTTTGATAATGGGTTGTGCTTTTAGAGGCATTTTGATGGTTTAGAGTTTCTGAATGTTGAGGGCATTTTGAGCTTTGGGTGTTCTCGTAAAACTCACAAATTACAAATCTTCATTAAAGTTAAGGTTTTACAGATTGGGATCGAATTTTGATTGCATTCTTGTTTTTCTCAGGAAGTTTAAAGATTTAAAGGCAAAATGCAGGTTTTCAAGAATTTCTTCGCTGTTGCTATTTTACTAGTCGCAGTGAGTGTCACAAATGCTCAAAAAGCTAAATCTCCACCAGCACCACCATCAGCACCAGGTCCAGCGCCAGACTATGAGACTACTAGGTAAAGTTCCTACAGATTAGCTTCAAAAGTTTTTTTTTTTGAAATGTTGTGTTCCCATTTGTAGATGTCTACTCTGCTGCAATCCTCCAGACTTCGTAACAGGCTCACTGGTTGACGTTCAACCATTTAGCAGTCCTTCATTGGTCTAGAACTAAAATTCCAAAAGAATAATTGGTATAGGTTGCTTTCATTTTGAAATTATGTTCTTTGTCCATGCTATTGGAGTTAAACCCATTTTGAGTGTTACTTAAGTTTTTTAAATAATATAATGGAGTGGTGAAACTTCTCAGAGTGCTTATGTGTTTGTTGCACTGCAACTAGGTTAAATTTGGTTTGACCCTTATGTGCAGCTGCATATCAGCATCAGATTGGGTTATCTTGCTGAAAAGTAATAAGGAAAGGTGTCGATCGTCCCGTTTATGAAGCATGCCAAACATCTCCTTGGCTTGATACGATCCAGGGGTGCCATGGGTATTTGTTCCTGGGATTTTTTTGCTCTCGAAAGACTTTGCAGTTGGATCACTTGACTTAACAACGATGCCACCAGAATCGTCCGGTAAGCTTTCTTTTATCTGTTCAGTACAAGTTAATTTTGTGTCACCACCAGTTTTGTGATTTCTGTACATAGTAACATATTGATACTTCTACTGTTAGATATGCTTAATAACAATTGATACCCATGGTTTGACTTGCTCTAAATTTTGCTGACTTTAGTCGCTCGTCAAACTTTTTAAACTTCATTCCTATTTAGTTGTTCTTGATGGACCAGCTCAATAGTGACACAAACATCTTACTCTCAGGTGGTCTTAGAGTGTAGGTGCAAAACTAAGATGGAACTGAAAGAAGGATAGAGTTATTTCCTATATTTTTTGGTTATTCAGCGATTGCAATGTAATTCAAATTTGGAGATATGGGTTCGTGCTATTCACTGTGCACTATACGTATTTGTTGCTTGAAAAAACATGTACTTGATAAAATGATCTTTGGTAATGAATATTCTTATATACTGCCCACTCAATTCTTCCAAATAGTTGAGGGTGGCAGCAAATATTCCAGAAATACAAACTACTTGAAAACTTTATGATACCGATGAAGAATCTATAACTAAACTTTTCTTACAAGGAAATTTTATAAAACATGTCTGGATTCCGTCTATCTGCAATCCTGTCATGATTAGACTACACTATGCTCTGGTATGGAACTCAGAGTCGGCAGAAACTTGTGTTTTCTATACCGATGATGCTTCCTCCTAATTCTGCGGCTCAGTGTTTCATCTCCGTCCTTGGAAATTCTTTGGCTCAGTGTTTCGTCTTCGTCCTTTGGGATAACATGTTCATCCCCTGGTATGGCACTCAGAGTTGGCAGATATTTGTGTTTCATCTTTTTCTCTGGCTCAGTGTTTCATCTTTTTCTTTGGGAATAACATGTTCATCCCCTGAATTACCAGTTTTAAACCTTCGTAGAACATTTAGTTCCGTAATCACATTCGTTGCCGTTTTTTTTTAACCTTTTGATTTTACCACAGTTACAACATCGTTTTGTCTCTGTACAAGCAGTTTGGTTCCTCATCATGCCATCTGGTTGTTGTTTTTCGACAATCAGAGTGGAGGAACTTGATTGGCCCCCCAAGTTTCTGTTTGAAAACCAGAAATTTAGACCAAAAGAAGAAGAAGCTAGCCAATGTATACTAAAAAAAACCTCACGAAATGTTGAATGCAGGTACCTCTGGATGGGATTTAAGCAGTTCTTTATAATATTCGTCTAGAAACCCTTTCGCAAAAACTCTTTGTTCCTCATCAAACTGATCACAAGAAACAACAAAATACGGGTTATGAAAAAGGATTGAAGAAATCAAAAGTTCCAAATTAGAATAACAAGACCTGACAATGATACTCACATTTTGATCCAGTACATGTTGAGAGAATTTCTCGAACCTTCTAAGAGTACTTCTTAACGATTCAATAGTTATGAAAATATCCATATAAGGGAACATATATTGAAATGATAGCAAGCACTATATAGGGATGGAATGGATGTGTTGTCTCGGAAAACATCCAATGCTTCTATCAATAACTGACAATTCAGAACGTCGCAATGGTCCAATACAGTCGTAGTCAACATTAGTCAAGCGTTTTGTGAGAGACACTCATCACACCCCATGGGATCATGGACCTGGTGAGTCGCGACTCTTCGTTTGGGTACCAATGGGCAGGCCAGGGGCGGGAGGAGAGGTGCTGTTTGTTTGGACTCATTGGTTTTCGTTGAATGGACGCGTCTTTTTAGTACTTTCACTAATCATCAACAAGCTCGGTCATGTTTTCAGACTGTTGAAGATGGAAAGATGAAGGTGGTTTGTTTCTAGAGGTGAGATTTTGATGCTAGAATCTTCATTTTAGTTTCATTTTCATTCTGGATTTTTGATACATCTACAAAAATTGCTAATTTTAGGGCTTTTGTAAAATGGGTTTTTTTGATTCTAGGGCTTATGGGATTTATTGCTCTGCTGTTGTTGGTTTGATTGCTTGATCATTATCTTCGCAATGACATGTAATTCTGATGATCTGAATAAAGCTTTTCTTTTCTGAATTAAGGGACAAGGGTCTCAGATGAAGATGTCATTACTGGAAGGCCACTCCCACTGCACGGGAAGAAGCTCAACAAAGACAGGCTTTCTGTTACAAACGGTGACCACATCACCAGCAAGGGGCATAGTGAAAGTGGGTGATGGTGGATCAGGTACTTTACTGTACTAAATCTGTTGATTTACGGAGCACTGGCTGGGTAACTTTTGTTGTGGAAGGGACCAACTATTGTGCTATTTTCTTTACTCATAATAGTCAATTACTTGGAATGCTTTGTTCGTTTCTGAAGAAGTTCTCTGGATCAACTTTCCTTTTAACTTGAACTAATCTTTTGTAGTTGCTCTTGAAATATTTACTTCCCCATGCACTACCTTGCAAGGAATTTGCTGTTCCATTTTTCGACACACCCAAATCAATATCTCTATAACCGATGTATGCTTCCCTCGGCGCCTTCGAAACATAAGTAGCCATATACTCGTAATACTTTCTCATCCAGTTTATATGCCTTTCAGATTCTTCCGACCCTTGCTCTGTCCATATTGTCAGGTATTGGATTTGAAACAAAGTTCCATTTCTATGTGGATAAGGGATCTCAGTCTCAGCAATCTCATCCATCCTTCCACCAAAAGGATGCATTGTCATTACAGGTCGAACTTCTTTCATTAGTAGTTTCCATGCCCCTTCCAATCCGACTACCGGAATGGGTGTCTTCACATAATCAGACTTTCCCTTAGCAAACCTCTTTGATTGAGTCCTGTTCAACAGATCATTTAAAGTTCCGTTGTCTGGCATTCCAGCGTACCAGAGTACAGAGCGAATCCAACTCATTTCGGTACAATCTTTACTCTCTAAACCCAGCTCAGGAAATCCCTGTTTCATCACAGTTGAGAGCTTTTTAGAATCACCAAGAAACAAAGAGATGAATGAAGCTTTAATTGTTCTACGTTCTTCGGTGCCCACTGGAGCTATGGCAGCTCTAATTAAGAGCTCTTGAGGAAGATTACGTGCAACTTCTTGCCACCTATGTACTAGTGAAGTGAAACCCGGATTATCTCTCAACATTTTCTCTATTCTAAAAACAGTTACAGTCGGTGGAACGTCAACCAATCTGATTTTCCAGGAAAGAACGACGCCAAAGCTCCCAGGAGCACCTCCTCTTATGGCCCAGAACAAGTCTTCTCCCATGGATACCCTGTCGAGGATTCTCCCGTTGACGTCGACTATTTGAGCATCAATGACACTATCAGCTGCAAGTCCATATTTCCTTAGCAAAGTACCATACCCACCTCCACTAAACGATCCCCCAGCACCTACAGTAGGACAAACCCCTGCAGGAAACGCAAGAGTTTTGCTTTTCTCTGCAATTCTGTAATAAAGTTCGCCCAGAAGCGCACCAGATTGAACCCAAGCAGTTTTATTTTCAGCATCAACGCTAATTGCGCGGAGATTAGACAGATCAAGAATCAGAAATGGAACATCAGATATAGAAGATAAGCCTTCATAGTCATGGCCGCCACTCCGAATTTTCATCAGAATTCCATGTTGTTTAGAACAAATGACAGATGCTTGAACATGTGATTCATTTGAAGGAAGAATTATAAACTCGGGTTTTAGAGTGGCAGATGTTATGAATCTAATGTTGTGCACAGTTGACTGCCATATTGATGAAAATCTTGAACTCGTCGAGGTATAAACTGGTATGAAACCTGTCTTAGACTGGAGTTTAAGGCATTGAAGAAATTTTCCAGGATCAATTGATGTAATTCCTAATGAAAAACTGAAAAATAGTACTGATAGTAAAAGTAAAGAATGTCTCTCCATCTGAATTTTTTTCTTCTGTTTCACATATTTTATCACCTTTGTTGGTTGATTATATTGCTTATACATACAGATATACTAGTGCTATCACGTATTTTGAGTGCACAGTTAGCGTGCACTTTTAAAACATCCGATTTGTTATTATATGCATGTTAACTGTATTGTTTGGCAATCATGCAGGTGATGGCGGGAGTCCTTTACCTTAAAATGTCAATTTGAAAATTGAATTATGAATGCAGTTTATATACGTCGAATTCTTACCACACATGGAAAAAGAATTGAACAAAGGTCAGTAAAAATTGCCTGGCCACACCTAGCAATGGAAAAATCTTTAGTCATTTAGGATCTCATGTTATTCACGGATCTAGCCTAGTCTGGTAAGAAAGACTTGGCTATGCTTGATCCATGCCATGGTATTAGTGGGCTAGGACCCCTGAAATATATCTCCCCTCATTCATAATATTCACAGGAAAAACTGCGTCAGATTTCGGAAGAAACGAGGTTTTGTGGATTTCAGTTCCAAATTTCGATAACCCATAGCAATATTGAAGTCAATGCGGCCAACTAGCTTTGAGAATCAGCTTTCAACCACAAACTTACCGAAGAAACCAAGGAACACCAGAGAAAAAAGTGTTTAAATGAGTGGGTTTCTGTGTAATTCAACGTTTATGGAACAAAATTAGGAAACCTGAACCAGAATTTAGTGAAAATGACACAGAATTAGTAACTTACTATAGGGGCGGCATGGTTTATTAGAGGGACGGCAGTGTGATATTAATGTCCTTCTAGTTGGTTAGGGGATGTCCTATACGGGGTGTAAATTAACTAGATTACCCTCCCCATTTTTTAACCTAAATCAAAGGTAAATTGAAAATTTGTTTTTTTTCTCCTCCTCCCATCAACCCTAACCTCCATTAAACTCAAAATTTCATCGTGTTCGATTAATCGACGATTCGAAAATTAATCAAGTGTAGTGTAATGACTTATATGAGGTATGTTTTGAAAACCCTGTTACGATTTGGTTTATTTTGTTCGATTTAAGTTTAATTTTTATCGAAAATTAGGGTTTTAGATGAAAATTGAAATTGAAATTTCTGGGTTTATGTGAGTTACGTAGATTTTAACTCAATTACGAACCGTAACTGAATATTTTTATGTAATAGTTCAATTACCAACCGTATGTTCTTATATCTGAGAATTTTCTTCAGTTACGGTTGGTAACCATTTTAGTTTACGAATCGTAACTCAGTTACGGTTGGTATCGAGCATTTGGTTACGAACTGTAACCCAGTTACGGTTGGTATCGCGCATTTGGTTACCAACCGTAACTGAGTTACGGTTCGTATTGAACATTTAATAATTAACAAATACATAATGTGAGTAAAACTTACAGTTTTCTGAGAGGAAATACAGTCATGCTCGGTATACAAAACATTTTTGCTTCCTCCTCCGGTTTCCCATGGAAAATTATTCATTTTTAGAATTGAACCGTGATTGTAACCCTAACAAGTTTATTGTGCTGCTGATAACAACTATTTATAAGGTTATCATACCTAAATTATATATTCTAAAAAATCTTAACCCTAACAAGATTTTTCAACCGTATTAAAAACGTGGTGAAAAAGAGAAATATCCGGCTAAAAATGGAATATGCAGATAATCCATGGTGAAAACCTTTTCAGACTTTTGGGGCCAATCACGTGGACAGTGGATTGATCTTCCTGATCCACCTTAAAATTTGGTTATAAGATTTTTGAGCATTACCAAATTTATGAGAAAAACAAGTAGGTTTGCAACATTAAAAGTTAATGTTCTATAAAATGTTATACCTTGGAAAAGCAGCTACTTTAGCAGCTTGCTTCAGATTCTGTAACCGGTTCTTTCTGTTCTTTTCAGCATGCTGCTGCTTTTCTGCTCGTTTCTTGGCAAAAGGATCCTCTACTGGCTCTACAAAAAGACAAAGACATAGAACACCATCAGCTAAACTATTAAAATATATCGACCGTGACTTCTCTTTTGTACGGTTAGCAAAAACCAATTGCCAGATGCTAGATAGACTAGAATGAAAAGTCTCTTGGCTAAGCTCTTATCACTAAGCTAAACCTGTCCTACAATTAAGACGCTCCGAAATTAGATTCCTTAACCTTTTTTTTTCATTGTTTTCAGGCTAATTTTATTGACTTATGGGTTAAGAATCAAAAAAACACCTGCAGTAGTGACTTCAAACTACTCCAACAACATCTTGCAAACAAAATACACAATAAAAATCCCCTAAAACTATTGAGTATGAAACATTCACCAAAATATCTTGACTGTTGAAAAAAATCGAGAACTAATCAGTTACTACATAATTTAAGATGTATAGCGTACCACCTGTCTTGGTCTCAATGATGGGAAACATCTTTATCATCATTCACACGATCATAAACGGCGACACTTCCATGAATGAGTCTGTTCATGATAGCCAACTTTATCTTTCTTTCGGTTCTTAATACCTGCAATAATCAGAAAATCACATTTCGCATATCAGGCACTGTCTAGGAAAGATCTAGATTCTAAAACAAAGCATGTAACTATTTCTAGTTTTATCACAGGGACGATGATTGGACTAAATTCTGCAATTTATGGAGCTTCAGATTGGATAACAAACCTTTTGTTTTAGCAAAAGGTCTCCCAAGCTGTAGGTGATAACAAAGAAAAATGCACACATCATAGTTAGCCAGGTGATAAGTTTAGCAAACAGAGGTTTATTCATCTATGAAAACATACCGGCTTTTCCCTGCGAAACCTTGTGGTTGGTGGAGGCAAAGTAACTACAAGGACCATCTAGAGTGTGCACATTTGCAATTGCTTGAACTAGCTCAGCCCCCACTTGCATAAAAACCAACAAATTCCATACTAGTAGAGCTAATCATAACTTGAGAATCCTCAAACGTTGGAAGTTCAGAATCCACTGAAAAAAGCAAAGTAATTTGCTATCACATCCTTAAAGCAACCATTAGGAATTGCAATTCGGCAAAAAGTTAGAATGTAACACAGATGTTGTAGACCTAGATTCTAGTAGTAGTCCTGGATATAAAAATGAAACCCTTACACTCAAAACTACCAAAATCAAGAGAAGAAAGCGTTTAAATCAGTAGGTGCATCTGCAATTCAACATAAATGGAACAAAATAAGGAAACCCAAACCGAAATTTAGTGAAAAATGGTACAAAATTAAGCATCAAGTTGGTTCTTTTATGCTTTGGCATTTAAAAGATAGAAAGAGAAATGGGATACTTTGTGAAAAGATTAAACTTACTTGATTGGAAAATCTCGGATCTCTTGCAAAGAATGATTACAGAGAAAATGAGTCCAAAGTCTGTATTTTCACGGAGGAGAGAGTGACAGTCAGAGAGACTGGTAGGGTTTTTAGTTCATATTTTAAGCTTAGTTGTTTTGCCCCACAACGTAGAAATGTGAAATTGGTTTATAATCAGAAGCTTAGTTGTTCTTCCGGAGATGCGTTTGGGTGGTAATTGTATTGCCTTTTAGAGGTAAGAAGTGGGTAACTTTCCTGAGCAAATACAATCGAGTTAATTGTGAAATGAAACTGAAAAGGTTTTAAAAAGCGAAAGCGTGGGGCGAAGCACTCTCATACCAAAGCGTAAAGCGCTGCGAAAGCGTAAAGCGAAAGCGAGCTTTTTGAAATATATAATAATATATATAAATAAGAAGTTATCAGCATAATAAAAGAAAACTACGAAGTTCAGACATAATGAAAGGAACAATTAGACTAACTAAGCTTATGGCATACTGATATTGCATATACTACCCAAGAGATATTTAAAAATACTAGCCACGCATTTCTGCATCATTCATATCATCATGTAGATAGTCATCATGATCATCACGTCCTATAAATTAAGTTTATTAGTATTTAGTTAGAAAACGTGAAACAGGCCCTACTGGACTTCAAAGGCCGACTTTTCACTTTCTAATATAAACCAATTCGTAAAGCGGCGCTCTAGAAGCGCCTTGGACCTGAAACGCAAAAAAGCATCCAAAAGCGCGTCCCACAAACGCCTTTTTAAGCCATAGCATACAAGAAAAGAGATAAATACCTAAAAAGAAAGACTCAACTGTTTCAGTGAATAAGTTGATATGTTCCGGTAACTGTTTGCTTTGCTCTTTTCCTTACAAACCATTTCAAGATTAAAAGGGTTATATATGACAAGCATAAGACTTAGATCAAAATCTAAGACACATTTTCTTGTATCACTAATTTAGACTTCACCAGTTATTTTCCCATTGTGAAGCTCTGATAAAGTGAGCTAAACATAATGCAAATATGAACAGAATTTGGTGCTAACAAGGGTGTCACCGACAAGAAATTCATGACATAACAACCAAACATAAATGATAAATCCATTATTGCAAATCATCAATGAAAATCATTGAATTTCATCAAAACAATAACTTCAAAAGTTCAAATGTCTAAGCTGTTAGCCCTAATTTTAACCAAAGTCAAAAATGTCAATCCACAAATAAGTGATTTGAAACCAGATTACCTCTTGATTACCCCATTTGAAATCATTTGATTGTTAGTTTAACGATCATCACGAAACAAGCAATTTCGTTTGTTAGTTTCCAACTATCAACACCAGACAAGCAATCTCGTGAGTATCGCTCGTATCCGTTTTCTTGTGTCACTCTCTTTACTGCTCATGTAGTAAGAAGAACTTTGAGAAATTAGGGTTAATGGATTTCATTTGTATGAACGAGGGAGGGACTGTTACTTAAATGGTGTATTTTTTTTTTTAAATTGTCCTTGGGCTATATCAGTTTGGTCGTTTATATTGTTTTTTTGTCCCACAAGTGACATCCAGAGATGTGAAGATTTTCTTACAGTGTATTCCTAATCATATCGTTTATAGGATTAAAGTTATTACAGTTATCCTTAATAGCAGGGTTTGGGAAAGACGGTAAAGGAGAATGACTAGATAGCCTAGCTAAGTTGGCAGTAATGGTGTTTAACTGTGGAGCTAGCTTGATAAATCCCCCTAAAACAAAGTCAATTGCTTCAAAATTCCTGTCATAATTTTGAGTATAACCTCCTTGAAATCTTTCCTGAACTTTTAGTTGGGATCCTGTCTGAATGGCTTGTAATATAATTCCTCTGCTGCAAAATCAATATTGGTCTTGTGCATTTCCTTGCCCCGGGTCAGTACTAATTGAGCTTCTCTGCTTGCTCTGTCTGCTCTGCTGAGCCCAATTGTAGAGTCTTTGATGTTCCTTGCTCCCACACATTGACTTGAGAAAGAAAGTGCCACAAAAGAAAAGTTAGTATAAGATGGTAAATCACTATTAGCCATGATATTGTTTACTTCCAAGATGTTTATGCTAATAGTGATTCCAAATTTTTCTTTCTTGGTTCTGACCAGACTACTAAGTCTTAGATTCGGATCATTCGCATTCTCCTGGTAGTAGAGATTATTAAGAATATGCGTTGGGTTATGATTCACTCTACCAAAGGTGCATAGATGTTGAGTGATTTTCAGCAAAGTAGAATCAACAGTAGGGCTTATGTTCCTGAAGACCAAATCACATCTAGCTTTCCAGGTGAACCAACAAATAGTAGCAAAGGTAGCATTCCAGCTAGCAATAGGATTGTTAGAATGAGACCAGTTGTTGAACCAATCATAGAAGGATCCATAAGCAGTGAAAAGTTGATGGTTCTCCCCAAAGAGTTTGGCCCAAACATCGGAGGCAGCTGGGCAGGCCAAGAGAACATGAGTGATGTCTTCAGGAGCATTCTTGCAGATGGTGTATATGGGATCAATGTGATTCAAGATGTTGGCTGACTTGGTATTGGTTGGGAGGATGCCATGAGCACACTTCCATGTGAAGAGTTGAATAGCTGGTGTAGTTTCAAGTTTCCATATTTCCTTCCATGGAGCTATGAGAGTATCATTAGCGTATTTATCATTAATTTGCTTATCATATAGGGATTTAACAGTAAATTTCCTTGTATGAGTTAAGATCCACCTTATAATGTCTTCAGAGTTAGGATTATGATGAGTTTGGATAATGAGGTTTTGAATATCCTGGGTAAACCAGAGAGCTAGGATATTTGTGTCCCACTCTCCATGGGTATTGAATAGTTGATTGACAGTTTTGAGGCTTGAAGGGCATTGAGGGGTTTTTTGGAGTATGTCAGGTAAGTTATCAATCCATCTATCCTCTCAAATGTGAATATTAGTGCCATACCATATCTTCCAGGTGTAGTATTTTTGAATGCAAGAGATGTCTTCCAGAATTATTTTCCATATCCAGGAATCAGTGTTCTTTGGCTTGGTATCCATTCTGATAACTTCTTGATTAGGGTAATCAGAATCCTTTATGGTGCTGCTCCAGAGAGAGTTGGTTTCTTCAATTAATCTCCAGGCAATTTTTGAAAGCATAGCTAAATTGAAATACTCCATTTTCTTGAATCCCAATCCCCCTATATCCTTTGGTTTGTTGACGCATCTCATGCAATGTAGAATAATCCTTTAGATTTATCTTGCTCTTTGTTCCAGAAGAAGTCCCTTTGTATAGCGCTAATCTCTTTACAGGTGCCCTTTGGGATTTTAAAGCATTTCATTTGGTAAATGCTGGAGATTGAGGTAACAGTTTGGATCATAGTAACTTTTCCAGCTGTATATATATTGGTTTTCCAATCTCATATTTTTAAAGTCTTTCTATTAATCGAGTCATTAGCGACATAATTCCTTGAATGTCTTGAAGATATCCAACGCTTTTTTTCTTAACATGAAAGCCAACGCTTATTAATTTAAGTAACTCCAAAGTTTGGCATCATCTTGGCAGAGCGTATAAATAGTTGGTTTAAGAGTTTTTATTTCACCCAAAAAATAGTCCCTAAGATTATTAATTAGGAACGGCAACTCTTTCAATGAGTTAGATCCCTAGGTTGTTTTGCAAATACTCTATCTGGTTTTTCCTTTTTCTATAATTGGCTCTCTCATGAAAATACCTAGGATTCATGTCGAAAAGCACTAGGGTGTTATCTTGTCCTCTCTGCCTATAATAATTATATTCAATGTCAAGCCAATACTTTAGTTTATCCTACAATCTTTTCATTTGGTAGACCTATCCTCAGAATAAGACAAACCATTAACATGATTAATTTCAGCTATTATCTCTAATACGAATATGGAAATTACCAAAAAAAATTAACATTCCACAGCCTAATACCTAAAGGTGGGACTTGGGTTGGGTTAACCAACCCAACGCATGCCCAGCCCGAACGTTGGACGGACATGGTAAAGTATTTCAAAACTTTGGGCAAGTTTGGGCATAAATTTTATGAACCCGAGCTAAATTTGGGCAAGCATGGGCATAAATATTTCTAATCCATGTAACCCGTCCAACCCGAAGAACTACGGTATAGTTATGAAAACTATATTTGTATTATTATCTATTTACAGTAATCTTAGATATTATCTTCAAATCTAATAATGAAAATATAAGTTACATCTATCCCATTAATCATTCAATACGAAAAAAGTTTATATTATTATAAATAATCTTCAGTTATTTGAAAATTTGAGATAAATTGAGCAATAAAATCATATTATTACAAAATTTTGTTATTATCATATTAACAAACTCGTATATATAGTGAAACTTGGGCCAACCCGGGGAACCCTAGGAACATAATTTAGGCGAACTTGGCCAGTACCTCTATGGGTTCCACGAGTTCGATGGGTATCTGGAATACCAAAGACGTTTTTACTTTGGAAGTCAAGGGTGCATCTAAAATTCGTTCATTAAATAAAACCGAGTAATTGATCATGTGTTCGCATGGTTGCATTTCCCGTCCTTTCAAGTGGTATTTAGACCGTTTGGGTTACTCTTTTTGTATGGAATTAGAAGGAAGTAAGGCAATGATACTCACAAAAATAATTACGTGGGCATGCAGATAACTTTGTGATACCTCAAACGAAAGAAAAACATAACTAAGGTCGTACTAAAATATTAAAGGTAACTAGGCAAAAAAAAAATGGGGATTTAGAAATATGTTCTTCTATTGTTGCATTGAAAATATTTACATAAGTAAAATATATCAAATTATGTAAATATAAACTATTGCATAGGAATAATGTTTTTTTAAGGAATTTTCTTTTTGTATAAACTAGTATTTTAAATTTGATAACAAATAAGTCGACTTTTTCTAATAAATATCATTTGATGCTAGTATCTAATGAAAAGAATATTTTTATATATGTGAATCACATGTATCATATATAATATATAATACAACTCACATCATGTTACGTGCAGAATTGTCGATATTATACTATATATATATATCTCGTGTAAGCCTCAAACCTTTTAATTAATTTGATGAACCAATTTTACAAGAAAAAGAATATTTTATTTTTTAATTGTTTAAAAATTGTTAAAAAAATTGATTGGGTGGTGAAAATTATAAAATACCCAGTGTAATTAGTATAAAAAATTACATATTTGGGAACCCCCTCATCGCCTAGGGATTATTGTACCTCTGGTGTGGACATGAACAAAACTTTGTAAAAGCGCGTGGGAGGAGGAGTGTCGTTGCTGAGGTAGCAAGTAATGAACGAGTTAAGAAGGGGATTCCTGACGAGAAGTATTTATCCCTTGACAATGTTTGCTGTATATAAACAACGACTTTTTTACGTCCCATGGTTTTTTCTTAAGGACCATTAAGTTACCAGGTCAGCCACTGTTTAGGGATAAGAGTTAAGAGGTGTCGTAGTAAGAGTAAATGACTAAATTTTCCCTTTATTCAATTAAATTATTATTTTATTATTTTTATTTTTATTGTTTGATTAATTTTATCAATTTTAATTTTAAAATTTTATTTTATATTAAATTTTAGATTTCTTTTTCCATTTTATTTGTTACTATTTAAGAAACAACGAATTATGGTCCATACCGAGATTTGGTTGGTAACCTAGCAACAAGCTGGACACCAACCCCCTTTTTTTTTTAATCTTTTCATTGTATAAGATAGTCAAAAAAAAAAATTGAAACTTAATTCGAAACTTTAATCAAGGAATATTATTGTGTTCGTTTCAATCGAATTTTTTTCCTCTTAACCGAACTTTAGTCTATAAGAAAAAAAATGTAGAGTTCGGTCAAGTCAAATTTTTTATTCTCTTAACCGAACTTTAGTCTATAAGAAAAAAATGTTGAGTTTGGTCAAGTCGAATTTTTTGTTCTCCTGACCGAACTTTCCTCTGAAAACCTATGTTGATTTCAGTTACGCTGCTACTTTTTTTGCTAAACGAACTTTTGTACGACAACCTATATATTAAGTTCGGTTATATCGCAATCTTTTCTCCTAACCAAACTTTACTATGAAAAACTATATATTGAGTTCGTTTACGTTGCAATTTTTCTCCTAACCAAACCCGTGTTTTTCCGCTTATTTTAAACTAAAAGTTAGGCTACAAATCGGTGGACTCGACTAAACCAAACATTACTCTGTATACCCCATAATAAAAGTTCGTGTGCATGTCCTGGAAATCTGATAGCCGAACAAAGCAAAAACTCCATTAAAACTAAGTTCGCCTACCTGTGCCTTCAAGAACATTAGCGACATTCATTTGTGAATATGTTCGGCTACCTGTTCTCCAGATCTTGTAGCTGAACGTGTTTGACCTAGCCCAGATCAAGCTATAAAATTTCTTATTTTCAAGGAATTTTGATTAACCCAAGCAACAAAAGACTAAATTTGAAGTATTCCTGAGTAGTTTAAAGGTTTGGTAAAAAAAAGATTGGGGTAATTTGAGTTTCCTCCCCTGACGAAGATCATAATTTGCGTTACATCCCCTATAGAGATAGAATTAGTGAAACCTCCCCTTGTTACATTTTCTGTCCAAAACTGGTTATCTGAGTCAGCAGCTTTGTACAGCTGGACTAAAATATACACGTGGACCTTGAGTTTCCGAAAATACCCTTCTATTTTCTGTTTGTATCAAAACCATGACCGGAAACTAGTGGTTTCAACGAACACCATAGATGAACCCTAAATTTCAAATTGGTTGATCTTACCTTGATAAGTGGGACACCATAGTAACCCAAGAATTAATCTCAGACCACAATCTCAATTCTGAGCCACAAACCAACCCATTCTGCATTTTACTGTCATAGCCATTTTTTAGTTACCATCTCCTTCTACTTCAGACTCAATTGCTCCATCTCAACTGGAAAACAACAACACCCATCTCTACTCTCCATCAACAACCTTCTTGACCCCTCCATAGCCACAAACTCTACCCATTCGAACTCTAGCCGCCAACCACATAAAACCCAATCTACTCAACTCATCTGAGTCTTAACAACCTTCTTATTTCACAATCAAATCAAACCCATCATTCAATTACCCTCTTCAACTTTCAATCCAAACCCTAGAATTCCATCAATCATGACCAGTTCAAACAATTTTTTTAGCGATTTCAGATTCAAATCAAACCCACGTTCTAATTTCAACGGCACCGGAGATATCAATTTGTAATTGCAGTAAAATCCATCTTCTGATCCTTAATTTCTTCCACATCTTCACAGCCCCGAACTCAATTTCTCCTCCCTGATTTTTCAATCGAGAACTCAACCAAGCTATTGCAAAATCAACATCACCAAACCCGTATGAATCTTCTCACAACTCGTAGGAAACTCGAGTTTAAATAAAACCCATGTTCAGATTTTTATTTTTTTCCTTTTCTTATGAAGACCAACGTCGACGGAGATAAAAGAAAAAGACGATGATAAAAAAATATGATGAAAGAATATAAAAACGAAAATAAAAGAAGCATTAGCTCTTCTCGGCGTCAAATCCTTACTGAACTCCTAATCTCCCATGGCCGTTGTTGATGGTTTGGGAAGAAAGTGATTGTATTTTTTTATTTTTTTCAGAAATAAAAAGAAGACGGGGATTGAGAAGATGATGGTGTTTTTGACAGCTAAGCACCGCGTGTATGTCCAGTTGTACAAAACTGCTGACTCATATAATCAGTCTTGGACGGAAAATGTAATGAAGGAAGGTTTCACTAATTTTATCTCTATAGAGGAGATAACGAAAATTATGATCTTCGCCAGCAGGTAACGCAAATTAGCCCAGAAAGGTTTTCCAAAACATTTATTGTTTTTCTTCTCTCTAGGTAATTTAATCTTTCTTCTTCTCGGTAATTTAATTTTCTTTTCTTAAAACCAACTTATTTACTTAGTCTTACACTAATTCTAATTAACTTAACTTAATGATTCAACTAATCATTACACTAACTTAATTAAAAAAGGAAATATCGTCATTAAGATATATATTTGGGTAAAGGGATTTCTAATTTACTTATAAATGTTCTACAAAAATTAAAATCATGCTTCCCTCCGTAGTGGAGTGATGCCCGAATAGTGATAACTGGACTAAATCTAACATGGTGTTTCTATATTTCTTGATATAAGAGATATATAAATTATGAAAAGAAAAAAAATGTCTAGTGGTGTGTTTTTTTTTTTTTGGCTTTGAAATTTTAAGTGTAAATTGGGATTGTTAGGGAAATTCTTATGGCTATCAGTAAAAAATTTCATTTGTTGAGCCAGGTGGATGGGAAAACGTAAGCTTGCATTATTGGAAAGCAGTGCGCGACGGGTGATCAAACGCGTGGGCGACCAAAAACCTCGGGAGGCCGATCAGGATCTGCAGGCGCGCGATGAGCTCCAACGGTTAAAAATGTAACGGCTCTATTCTCAACGGCTACATCTTTGAAACCTATAAATTCCCGATTTTGAAACTTTTTCACTCACTCAAGCCACTCTATTCTCTTCTTCTTCATTCTTCTAAAACAAAATCTTTCTACAAAATGAGCAATCTGGTCAGAAAATTCGTAAACAGTTTAAGGGAAAAAAAGAAATCGCAAACATGAGCCTATACTGAGGCCTCCCACAAATATAGATTATACTCAGAATGGTGAAGCAGAGTTTGCTTCGCCGAATGTCGTTGCTGCTCCATCATTAGTTGATCAAGCATCCATAGGTATACCTAACTTCACTGGTTTCTGAGGCATCATAGAGGTAAATATCTAAATTATTATTTTTAAATTTAAAGGATTTTTATGAACAAATATAGATTAAGTTAATATACTAAATTATGGAGTAATTTGCGGTACTAGTGGTATACTTACTCCCGTGTTGGTAAACCAATTCTTAAAGACAATACCCATAAAATTCCAATCATGTACATGTACTGTACGAGTATCCGGGAGAAGAACACTGGTGGAGACGTATCGGTTTCCAATTTTGTTCAGAGGTATCAACAGATGAATCGGAGCCACAACAATGTTGTTGTTCACCCTTACAAGAATTTTCATGAGTTTTCAAATCAAAATGTACAAGTTATTCTTGATATTTCTCTCCGAAGAGTTGTTCTTTCACTCTAGAAATGGAATGAGGGGTTTGGTATCGGGGAGAAAGACTGTTGTACCAGTTGCATGGGATGTTTGCAATTGCAACTAACCCCCCAAGACAGATGCAAACTTCTGCATCAAATTTCGGTCGGTTGAGACAGATGTCGTTGGTGAGGTATGAACTAAATACAAAGGTGGATATTAATGAAGCGTTGTATGTGAACTAGTACAAGTCGATTGCAAATCCTATAATTGGTACACACAACATGCACATATATGGGTTTGATTTCTCAGGGTTGTCGGCTTTGGCCTTGATACAAACATCGTTCCTAGGCAGCCTGCTCCAGAAGATCCATGCTTTATGACTTACACGGGTGCAAGTTCTTCATCATCTTCGTCAAATTCTCCCGAAATCCGTTGGGAGATGCCAAGTATTACTTCAAAAGGTGAGCCAACCACGATCCCCATTGTTTCCCAAGCTATGGAACGTGATTATCCTTAATAAAATGTGGATGTCAGTAAGGATGAGTTGAAGAGACAACCTAGCGATATGTATTGGCTGGCTTGGAAAATGGGGGTTATACACTTGAATGTGTGTCGGAAATTCTAGACAGACACAATGTTTGGATTGAATCCAACTGTAAATGTTGATGGGCATTCATAGTCTTCTGATTCTACAAGGAGCAACCGATTATGGCACGAGAATGATACAATTGTGGGAGAAACACAAGTACCCACAATACTTCACCACAAACTGTGCTTGTATATCAACCTCAAGTATGTCACCCAGATGTTAGGCGCATTTCATCATTGTTCTCTCCCTTCAACCCAAATGACCCTTACTACACTGTTACACCACCAACACAACAATAAACAAGTTATACGTTTGGAGGACCGAGTACTTTCCAATCGCCTAGTGGTGTTCAAGCATTTCCTTCTCCTTATTCAAATTTTGTAATTTTTTTGGCGGGTGGGGACATCATGGGTCTTGGAGAATGGACTACATGCCAAGAAGATAGCAATGGACGGCGTTAAAGAAATTGTAACTGCTAATTTTGCTACTTATGTAATTATAATTTTAATCAATTAAAAGTACGACTTTTCTTTGAAGTCAAATTACATATATTTAAAATTAAGCATTACATTAGCATCACTGAGAAGTATTAGGTGGAACAACAAAGAAGTGGTTGAAATTTTTCAACGCCTTAAGGATTTCGTAACGATTTTTGAAACGAAAAACCATTTTTTTCCATCTTCATCATTCCTATTTTGATCTTGTTACCAACTCGTCATTTGTTTCACTCCGGAGTCTAAAACGATTGACTTGCATGGTTAAAGCTACAAATTCATCTACTTCTTTCTTAATCGATTTAAAACGATTGTTTATGTCGCACATCGCACGACAACTCGGATTACGAGTGTCGCTGTAGAAGCCCTCGTGAATAACCGCACAGAAATTCACACCCGGATAATGTGCTGAAGCAAGTTTTTTTTGTGACAAAACATAGTTTCTACAAATAGCTTCATCTTCTTCTGGAGTATACGGAGCTCGTCGAACTAACAAGGGGAGAGACATCTTTCGACAAACTTGTTGAAGTGAAGAGTTTTTTTTAAGCTCAAATAAGAGTAAAGAGACTAGAGGTATAGAATATGAGAATTTGGAGTTGAAGTGAAGAGTATTTATAGAGCTTAAAATTCTAGCCGTTGGATGATAAAAGTGTGTAGCCGTTGCGATATAGCGATGGCGTTTGATATCAACCCGCTGGCGGATAAAATCAATCTGCGCGATTCTGCCGCATCCGCCAACGGGTGGACTACGTCCGCGCGTTTTTAAATCACACACATGTCTCTTCTTCGTCCACACTCAACGAACTAATAAAATTTTTCACTCATTTTTCATGTTTATTAAGTCCACTAGAAATAACCCGTGCCATATCGGAATAATTTTTGGTCATGGTAATTTAAATAGATACTACAGAATATGGTAGGAATTATTTGATCCCAATGAAATTTGTATCATCCAAATAATCATAAATTCGGTTACACTTGTAATTGATTAAAGTAATAATTTCTGATATGATTGGTAAATTATTTTACTTTTCCGTAAAATAATATTTTTTTTAATCGATTCCCAAAGATTGGTGGTCTTTGATATTGTTTCATGTTGCATTCAAATCATTATGCTGAAAGAAACCATATGCCATAACGGCACTGCTTACGACTAATGTATTTTTTTTCCATCCATTCAATTCAGAGAGAGTTCTCTATTTTGTTTCAAGCAAAAATAATGTCTACGCAAACATAATAAAATTAGCCATATACATCACCAAAATTCTAGAGATAACCCGGGCCATAACGGCACTTATTGCAACATTATCTACTAACATGGTCAATCCCGGACACAACCTAAATCACATATAATATCGTGTTCTAATAATATTTATAAAAAAAAGAAAAAGAAAGGGGCAACGTGGTATTTAATTGTTGCCTTTAGCGGCAATATAGTTGCCCTCTAATGTATATTCTGGTTAGGCCAAGTACAACATATTTTTTATTAGTTCTTAGTAATTTTTTTAGGATTAATACAGATGGTCTGTACATGTGTATGCTATTATTCGTACATCTGCTTCCCTATCATTCCAAAATCAAAATATGAAAAATTAGAGTGAAAAAGGGTCGGTATTTGTCCTGTGTAGAAGCTATTAAAATAAATGAACATTCTCACGATATTCAGTCCAAATTTTGCGTGAGTCTTTATTTCGCTTTCCCAAAAATTACTCATTTTCTCGAAACTAACAACTTCCCTCAAATTTCGTAGATCCCCACTATAACTTTGATTTTTACTTCACATAAGTTCATGAAATCATCCAAATTTTCAAGTGATGTAGATTATATATCAACCAAATGGGTTTTTAATACACTCTTGATTTTTCATCCCATGTCAACTGAAAATTTTGGAGAAGGGGATTCAAAGATTTTATGTATTAGACATCCACAACTCATTATGTATTTGTGATTCTTTGCACATGTTTATCAATTGAAAGGGATAATTCATAGAAACGAAAATGGTAGTTCTGATTCTTTCACTAAATGTCTTCATATCAACGATTTTGTGCTTTGATTTGTTTCTCATCTAGGCATGCTATAAGATTTTGTTCTTTATAAATTACTTTTATTTTTTTATTTAATTTAATTTTTATTCCGATGCATGATTTAAATAAAAAGACAATTAATTATTATGGATTTTCTCTATAATTGGTGTTTTCATGTACAATTCTTCAATGACTGGAGAATAACTTAGTTTTCATTTAATTTTATGGATTTAATTGAAATTTATGACTCTTGATTTTGAAGATTTTTTTGGCGAAATTATTAAAGTATTTATTTATTTGTAGTTAGAGAATATAATGTAAACAATGAGGCAATTAAAGCTAATGGTTTAAAAAAATATATTTAATTTTTATTTATGAACCTAATTATGAGGGAACCCACTCAAAGTATATTTATGATGAAAAAAGGTTAGAACTCTTACATCCGTCAGATGTCTTTGGCTGGGATGAGACTGGGATGGTCGGATTCAACGTTTGTTTCTCAAAATGTTATTCGTCCGTCCAAAATCAAAAACCCATTCTATTTTGTATTATAGACTAGAATATGACCCGTACCGTAACGACCCGGGCTGTTATTAGGTGTCAATGATAAGTGATCGCCAAACTTTCTTCTTGTTTTGTTGTTGTTCTTCACCTATGGTGCTTGATTGATATGGTTTAATGGTTATGCAATTACTTTTTAACGATATGGTTATTAGATATTTTTTGATCATACTGGTTCCAAAAATTTGAATTTCCACCGTCAAAAATACTTGGCAAACCGCCATTTTAAACAACACCCTCACAAAGGTTATATATGTTTCTTTGTGTGGGAAAAGAATTGTCTTCCTTTCTTGTCCACTTTCCTTCAAAAGTGTAATGCGGATAAGAACTTTGTTATCTAAGTTCCCATGCTAATCACCATTACATTAATCATAATAACAACACAAATTCTTAAACGGTTCAACTAAATACAAATAACTGCTAAACAAATATTTAGTACATTTTAGAGTTTCAAAAAATTCACGAATACTGTTCAACGAAATTTTAATAAAAAAGATACTAAAAACTTAAAACGTTAAATTTTTGAAGCCAAACCATAATAATGTCTAGTTGCTGACAGCATCCAGATCCATGGGTTTTACTATTGGACATCCACTGACTTATGAGAACACCATGAGAATAACGATGGTGCACTACAGTTTGTATGCCCTACTGGTCATATATCTTGCTATTATATCTCTCATAAAGAGCTCACCTAAACCTCAGGTATCCGGCTTAGTAAAAATGCGTCAACGGTATCCAAAATACAGATGTAAAATTTAAACTAATGACTATCCATTGAGCATGAGATTACATATATAAAGGTGTGTACCAATGATGAGAATCAACACTTCGATATTGTGAACTATTTTCGCCAGGTCACAAACTTCTTGCTCCATAAAGATACCTGTCAAGAATAGAGGATCCAGAAGATGTAATCTACACCGTAAAATGAAATTGATCATACACGTTCTTTCCATTTTTAAGTATTACAGCTGCCACATTAGAATCTAGCAACATATAACTATGTGACCCTAAAGAAGCATCACGTAAAAATTACAACCTCTCATATCGTCGTTGATTCTTCTGGAAACATACCTATCTTTATTTGCACCAATGTCAATGCAATCTCGAGAGATCGATTTATTTATTTTTGTCAGCTTTACCGACGGAATTCCTGTATATACACATGTGATGCTACGATTAGCTAGATCGGATATTTTGTCCACTAAACCATCCAACCTTTCCCGCTTGATAGCATAATAGCACATTACCAAATTGGGTTGATATACGATAAAAAAGAGAAGATGTAGATGAAAGGTAAAGACGGTGATACAAAAAAGTGTAAGGAGCGTCTTCTTTGCCGTCTTTTTTCATAGTGTAAAGAAAGAAAAATTAAACTTATATTTTTCACCACGTAGAGAAAGATAGAATTCAAAACCAAAGACATTAAGAATAGAACCACAAAAGCACATGATGATAGGTCCCAACAAACATCGGCAATATGATATATAGTCCAGAGTGTTAACCTTGCTACGGGAATTCCCATATTCAATTCGCATTCTCTTCGATATTAGTAATCTAATACATGGGTAGAACATTAAAAGGAAAACTATATGAAATGCACTGCAAAAGCTCACCGAGTAAGTGGGATCCCATTACAAAGAAGTGTCATGAGGTGTTTTCTCTTTCCTTATAGGCAGTGTATACGATGTGGCGGTCTTGTATTCAAGCACCTGCAATGAAATATATGCATCATGTGATGTATTGATAATTGTGCATATTTAACCTTCACACCCTAAAATATTGTATAAAGGTTATGAAATACTAAATTGTTCACGCTTATACGCAGAAAGTTGACTGATCGATTACTGAATTAGCAAGAACAAAGGAATCATAAACCGAAGATATGTATCATGGATCTATAACTAAAGAGATGTTTAATCAGTTGAACAATCTAAATCATTAAAAATGTGTGTGATATGATTCCATGGAAGGAAATTTGTTTTCTTTAGTCAACATCTGAAAGTAATAAAGTTGCCGAACAATTTATTTGCATCCAAAATGATGAAATTATATTTGAAGAGCTTAAATTTCCATAACATAGATGACACTTTGGTTGGCACATTTCAGTACCACATAAATTTCCTAGTGTCCCATCTATAATATAACACAAAATGATTTGTTTGGTGTCCATGGTTGGTTTCTTTTATGGACCAAAATACCCTTATATTTTAAAATCATTTCCTTTATATAGTCCTCGTATCTGTTTATTTTCACCGCGGACCATTGTCATCACTGTCACCATGGCACCACCTTTGCCAACACCACCGAAAATCGCAGTATTGCCGCCACCGCCTCCACCTCCACATCCGCCATTTCATATTTTGTGTAAGATAGTTTGACTGAAACATTAATTTAATAAATACTGTCGGTTATTCACCACCAACGCCATCACCGCCACCGTAATCAGCACCCGCGCCACCGTAATTAGAACCTCCACTGTTACCACCATCACCAACATTTATTCTTTCACCACCAACATCATTTAGTCCTTCAGCACCAATTCCATGAGCACCACCGCAACCAGCACCTCCACCTATGTCTAATCGTCAGATTTTGGTAGATTTCAAGAATTCCTCCTCCACCAAAGTCAACGACACATCATCACCGCCATTACAGACTGACCTCCTTCAGTTTTATCTTCTCCCACACAAACCAGCACCAGCAACACCATCACCGACACATCATCACCACCATTACCACTACCGCAACTTTGATTTCATCATCTTATTTTCATATATTATAATTACATCTTCGGATTTCAACTTCACTCCGAAACAACTCATATTCCTATTTCAACCGAAACAACTCATATTCCGATTTCATGAGTTGTCTTGATTTCAATCGAAACAACTCATATTCCGATTACAATTACATCTTCGGATTCAACTTCATTCTCTGCCTTCTACGCTACTAATAAATGGCTATTTTTGAGATGCCAAATTTCTTCGATCATAATACCAAATTAAGACAAATTAAGGTTAAGTGGTTGCTCTACGAAAGAAGACCACGGAGGAAGTTACGGTTTTGATTTACTTCTGAAATTACAGATGCAAAATGAACTGACACGGTCCTTAACACGCATCCTAACAGAAAAAAAAAATCTACCTGTCTCGCGGAACTAAATTGTCTCATGTGACTGTAATGTGGCGTATTGGCTCTAACCCCTCACATAATGGTGTCTTGCACGTGAGATATGCACCTTATTTTTTCCTTATTTTTTTCTTTTTTTTTTATATTTAACAGATTTTCCGTAGCAACAAATTAGCATACAGTTGACGTGTGAAATTTCATTCGAGTAGGAAATGATGGAAGGCTTCATGCGAGTAAGAGATGATGGAAGGCAAATTTTAGGGTACTTTAATTGTTGTAAGAGGATAATAGCTTTTGAATCATATCTTCGTTTGTAATCCTTCAATTACGAAAGATGTCATGCATTTTTTATTCTCGAATCTGCGTAGCCAACACAGCCATCAAAATGACCACAATGACGTGACGTAGCACCTGAACCCCTTCCACCCCGTGCCATTATGGCACGGGAAATACACTAGTCTATAATATAAAGCAAAACGACTTGTTTGGTGTCCCAAAAAATTTTGGTTACTTTTTCAGTAGACATAAGTGCCCCTCCGTGTTTTCGCTTTGTTGCCTGCCTATCCGTCAGATTTTGGTAGATTTGTTGAACTCGAATGAAAAATTGGTATTCGTTGTTTTCTCAAAAAAAAATCATCGTGATTTCCTCCTAAGCCAGCGAAACCACTATTACATACCATCCCTCCTTCAGTTTCATCTTCTCCTACACAAACCACCACCAGCAACACCATCACAACTTCCTTATTCTCTTCTTCTTCCAATTAATGTTGTTCCCTTCAATTTCTTCCACCATTAAATTTAGGTTTTACACATTCAAAAATCCTTCATTCGATTTCATCATTGTCACCACCACTACCACTACCGTAATTCCGATTTCATAATCTACTTTTCATAGATTTCAATTACAAATCTCGATTTCAACCGAAATAATTCATCTTCCGATTTCAATTTCATCTTCAGATTGAACTTCACTCTCTGCCTTCTACACTACTAATACATGGCTATTTCTTGAGATGCCAAATCTTCTTCGATCATGATACCAAATTAATATGAATCAAGATTAATCGACTAATACACTCAAGTCAGGTACTCTGTGGTGGTGGTGGTGGTGATAAGGGGGTCGTGCAAGGTTTTGAGAAAAACATAGATTGTAAAGAAAAAAATGTAGGTGATGGAGTCATAGAGTGAGATATGAGTTAATGGTAGTCGTGGACAGTGGTGGAATAGAGATTGATAGCCAACAATAAAAAAGAAAGAAAGGGGAGAGATGATGGTACTGCGGCTGCTCTATGAAAAGAGGAGGAACTTAGGTTTTCATTTACTTCTGAAATTACAGTTACAAAATCAACTAACACGGTCATTGACCACGCGTCCCAGAAAAATCAACGTGTCTGGCGGAACTAATTTGTCTATGTAGCTTTGCTATGAGTGTAGACTTAGTAGACTATAGTGTTAGAGCAAGTCTTATGGTAGAATCCAACCTATTCCAAGTGTGGAAAATTCATGGAATGTCAAGTCTAGTGGCTTTCAAGTTGGGGTTTTCCACAGAAAATCCAAGCAAGGTTCCATGGTTTGGTGGAAGGGTTCGTGGAATCCATCTAAACGCCAATAAGAATAGTGTTAAACGCAATGTGTTGTTGAAATCTAACGGCTGAAAAAAAAACTCCATTCTTAATTGCGTTTTTTTAGCTCCATTCTTAATTGCGTTTTTTTTTATCCGTAGATTTAAAATGAGCTGTTGAAATCTAACGGCTGAAAAAAAAGTTTCATTCTTGTGTTTTTTTAGCTCCATTCTTAATTGCGTTTTTAACTCCATTAAGAATAGTGTTTCTACTATTCCACCATTACACTTGCGCTTCCATCCACAGTTCCAAATGCTGAGGTGGCGTGGAAGATGAATGGATTCCACCATAAGACTTGCTCTTATAATGTTGGCTCTACCCCTCAAATAATGATGTCTTGCACGTGCAATATGCACCTTTTTTTTCTTTTTATATTTAAAACATTATCTGTAGCAACATATTAGTATACGGTTCATTTGTCAAATTTCATTCGAGCAGAAAATGATGGAAGGAAAATTTTAGGCTATTTTGATTATCGTAAGAGGCTAATAGCTTTTAAATCATATCATCGTCATACTTTTATAGTACATAAAAATGTTGCTCATATTTTTTTCTCGAATTTTTCTGGTGGCAAGCACATAGTACGGTAATCACAACTGTCAAAATGACCACAATGACGTGCCATAGCACCAACACCCCAAACGACTCCATGCCATAATGGCACGGGCAATCCACTAGGAATAGTATAACCCAAATACCTCAATGGTTTTTTGTAGAAAATGAATCACCACGTAATAAAATAAATAGGAGACTTGACGAAATGGTTATGTGGGCAACAACTTAGCTTCAGCTCCCTAATTTGCTTGTCGCGGCTTTTTGATTCGCTGGTCCTCCTTCTAATTCTGATATAATTTCATGCTTCACTGGTGATAGTGCACGGGAGGGTTCTGAAATGAAAACTTCATCGCCAAGGTTATGCGGCAACTTGGAAGCTGTGAAGGAGGGATAAGTTTCGCTCTTTATATTAAATTCAGCGAGTGTGACTTGGTTATCCTTCTCAACATCACAAAAACAAACACCTGTGATTTTCTTTCATCCGGAGTAAGAACCTATATCAAACGGGATCAGAAGAGATTAAGTAACACTACACCATTTTTCCCTAATCGCAACTAAAATTAGTAACGGCCCAGCAGCCGTTACAAATTTTTCTGTTACAAAAGACCGTTACAACCTAGACGTAACAGGCGAAAGCCGTTACGAAATTTTTTCCAGATTCGTAACAGGAGGTAGCTGTTACGAATCGTAACATGCTAATTTTTTACGTGTGCTAATCACACGCTTGGTCATACTAGAGCTGGTAACAGGATATTATTGCGCGTGTGCCATTCAGCCGCGTGCAACTTTTTTCCGCCCAAGTTTACTAATGCTAGAGGATTATTCCTCCCCTGAAGAGAAGTATACCTATCGAGTAAACTCATCAACAATTTCTATTCTTCATTTATCTTTCTCTTCTCTTCGCCTCTGCAGATATTAGGGTTTTATCAATTATATCGATCTGTTAGTTTCGATCAAAGAGATTAGAGATTAGAGAGTTGCATCGATCGATATGTTAGTTTCAGTCATAAGTTTTTTCGATCTGTTAGTTTCGATTTGTTAGTGGGTTTTTCATTTGATCGTCTGCTTTTTCATTAGTTTTTTTTTTTTTTCATCTAATAAATCTCACCAACTCATTTCTCTCTATGATTTCATTTTAGGGTTTTTTTGTTCGGATAAATCTAATACGATTTTTTTTTTGGTTTGGTTTTAGGGTTTTGTCTCTGGAGAAGAACTTTGAAGAAGAAGGTATTTGTTTCATCGTATGTTAAATTAAATTTTAGGGTTTGAAGGATATATACTAACTAATCTAATCTGATTTCATGTTAGGGTTTGAAAAACTGAAGGTATTTGAAGAACTCTGAAGAACTGAAGTTGAAGGTATATGAATTGATTTTTTTTAATTTTAATTAGTATAAATTGATTTATTTTAGTTCAATTTTAGGATTTCAATTTGTAGCATCCCAATAATTTATCTTTTGATTATTGATTTATCAAAGCACAATTAGTAGTAATTGTGTTGTTTATGCTCATGTTTTACATTAAACCAACCATACGGTTGGGTAACTCTTGAGTGGTTGTGTGTAATTTGCAATTAGGGTGATAAGAATTTTTTTACATTGTATTCCTTGTGTTTGGTGATCCTAGATTAGCTTAATAGTATGAGATAGTGCAAATCAGAAAATTAGGGACCTAGTTTGCAGAACTGGTAGACATGTGGTGGGATTTTTCATTGACACCTAGGGTCCACCTCCTGGTTCGGTTTTACCATGTTATGATATGTTTGAAAGGGAATGTTGTAAAGGAAATAAAAAAGAAAAAAAAAGAAACGTACTTATCTAGTTCACGTCTTCTTCCAAACACCATCAGTAGCAAGAGAAAAAAATTGAGAAGACTCAACTGAAAAGAAATTCAACCAAGGTTTAGAAAAAAACCCTTCCCAACTGTGTTTTCTTCTAGAGTGATTGAAAGTGGTGGGTTTAATGTTCATTTTTGGTTGACCTTCATGGGGATTTGAAACTAATTGAGAAGGGGTTCTCCGTGTCCTCCTTATTTGGTGATTGAAGGTATGATTTCAACCTTAATTTTTATGGTTCCAACTGATTGATTGTCCTCTTTGATTCAATTGCTCAACTATTATCAACTTTGGTTAATTTAGGAATAAGGAACCTAGGGTTTCATTTGGAATTGATGTTCAAACCTCTTTATTACTGAGACAGGTTGTGAATTGGAACTTTAGGGTTTGTTTTGATTTTTTTGGTTACTGTACAGGGTATTACTAAGCAGATCTGTTGAATTGAAATAATCAACATCTTTTCAGAATTATTATGTATCGTCTGGTGACATTTTGGGCCTGATTATAGGCATTTTCGGTACTGAACTAGGTTAAAATGTCTTCTTTAGAATCATACCTCTGTGAACAAAAACTTCCAGCGTGACTACATTGTTGCTGTGACATCTTTTTGCCTTCAGAGTTAGTCAGCTTGTATGAAAACCGTTCTATAACCTTGGCAGTTCTGCTCTCTACGAACTTGACATTTCAGTACCTTAAATTAGCCTTAATTTCTTTACTGATAAGTTAGCATGGTATTCAACAATCCAGTTACAATTATATGTTTGATTATGCTAGCTTGTATGTATTGAGTTCCGCACTCCTGGCAGTTTTACTTTTAAGAAGATTAACACGTACAATTTGGTTTAGCCTTAAGTATCTTCTAGTGAGGTATTGTCCACCGTTTCAGTGCAAATGTTTAGGCTGATATTTATTGCTACCGCAATTGATTTGTTTCATGTAGTTATGTTCCAGTGAAGTTGTTCTGTTTTCTAACTTAGCTTCTACACGATTAAGGTATCTTTGGATTCGATAGGCAGGCAACGGAGCTTAAGGTTTGTTTTGCGAACTAAGGTGGGAACTTACATTACTCTTTCATAAACAGGCAACGGAGCTCAGGTAATAATGTTGTTTTATCTTGTTTGTTCATTATTTTCTGTTTTTCTGTGGTTGTATCTGCAAGAAATCATAGAGAAACATCAATCTGAACTTGCAGCTCAAAAATAATTTTACACTAGTGGTTTAAATGCTTCCAAGGAGGCTGAAGCATTGGCAGAGGATAGAGCGAACAGAGAGGTAAGTGTTTTAATACTTATCTTGAAAATGGTAAATTTTTTATAGTTGTGATTTATAATTGAAAATCTTTAACTTCTAGTGCTTCTGTGTGAGTCTTCTCACAGATGATAGCTTACTTTATTTCCTACTTTTAAGTGTTCTTTGGTCGCAGGTTAGTAGATGAGTGTGTTGCTATGAAATATTTAATTTGTAATGATTTGATTTCTCTAACTTTTTTAGTTCCAATGATTCAGTGGCTTCGGCGCCAACTTTATTTACTTCTTTCATTCTCACTCATATTTAATATGTCCTGCAAATAAAACTCAGTCACTGACATCTGGGTATCTTTTTTCAACTTCTAAATGTGCACTTCACAGTTTGTGGCCACATCCAATGGAAAATAGAACACTTCTGCAATGCGTTTATGTCTCAGTCAACTACAGGCATTCGGTCGTTGTTAAAAGAGCATGTAAGTAGTGATATGTTTTGCTTTTTCTGATTGTTTTTCATTTATGAGTGTTGAAATGAAACTTTAACATCGTTCCTTTCACCCAGGTGCACAAGGTAGCTTTATGTTATGAAATATTGTCTTTGGACCAGTTGATTTGGAAGGTGAATCGTTACGCAATCTCTAACAAGTACTATCTGTGATATTATTGCAGAATTGGTGTTGCTATGGAAAAGCAGTGGCAGAATGAGCAGCATGGGAGGTATCAAAAGATAAGGGAGTATATTTAGTAGTAATGAAAACTCATGCTGAGGGAACATATCTATCGATCTCGTAGAGGTTAGTTTTGCTCTTCATATATGGTTATCATGGCCATCAGAATCTAGATGCTCATCTAAGTTTTACAGAATATAGAGCTTGTATTCTTATACAAATTTTTTTTTGATAAATTGCAGTCCACTTGAGCCTACATCGCAGTCTCGAGGTCCCGTGCGCAACTCTTTTGCCACCTTTTGTTCTCAGCCGAGGTGTTGGTTGGCAGGTTAATTGGATGATGCTCTGCTGCAGCAAGTTTGGAGCAGAAAGGTTGGAGAACAAGGAAGTCCTTAGGTTGAAAAGCAGCTGCAAATTTGGTTTGTAAGAACTGAACTTAGGTTGAAATTTTATTCGATGATAGAACAAACTCCAGTTAGATGAATTTGTGAACATAGGAATTTTTATGAACTGAACTTAGGATTCCTGTGTATTCCCTTAGTTTTTGATACTTAGAAGAAAATTTGAGTAATTAGAAGAACAAAATTTGGTACTTAGAAGAATTCAAGTTCTTTTGTGTATGAATCAATTTGAATGTGATAAAAATTGATTGAATGAAGATGAATTTGATTGAAGAAAATATTGTTTATTGTGAAGGACAAATGAAAGGTGTATGCAAGTGGTTATTTGGAATTCCGGCGAATTCCGGCCGAGAATGAGCTGTCGGTCAACCTTGATCTGGTCAAAATTAGCCATTGCTGACTGATTTTGACCAGGTCAAGGTTGACCGGCAGTAATTTTTTTACAGTTACAAAAATATTCGTAACGGTTTGAACTTGTTACAACATCCTGTTACTAAATAAATTTGTAACGGCTTGGGCGTGTTACGACAATGCCACGTAGTAACGGCTACAAGCTGTTACAAGGGCCGTTACGAAAGAATTAGTAACGGCTGCTGGGCCGTTGCGAAAAAATTGTAGCACCCCTTTTCGTAACGTCCAAGAACCGTTACAACCCCGATTCGTAACGCTCAAAAACCGTTTCGAATTGGAAAAAATGGTGTAGTGTAATCACATAACAAAAAAACATAATTTTCCTTAGTAGTACCATAGGTACGTAATGAGTAATAATAGAACCTAAGTATCCTGTATATTTGTTTCTCACTTGGTACGTGTACTCCATTGGTCACCCTCCTCTCCAACTACAAACCACTGGTCATATCTGTTTTCTTCCTACATTATACTAACATTAAAAAATAGATGGTGTGGTGGTGTTGTTGGTGGTGGGTTGATAGGCACATTTTTATGTCTTATATAATCTCAATTGTATATATTATTAGTGCTCGATTTTATATTTATTATGGGTTTTTATGTCCCTGTAGGTATTTTTGGAGAAATAAGCTTTTGCGGCGAAATTGGCTAAAAAAGTGGTTTTTCCGCTCGTGAGAGAAAATTACTATACGGACTCTCACTTTGGATAAGGGGTAACCTAATTACTAAGGGGTGACCCATTTCCAGGCATCTGCTAAAGGGAGACCGGAACTGGATAGGGGGAGGTCATCTTCAAAATTCAAAACAGAAATTGGCGGGAAAAAAAGGCAGCAGCGACAACAGTTTTTGAGCAGAGATTTGAGCGACTTAGGAGGAGATTAATGGGCATATTTGGTACCTACGGACTCTAGAAGACATTACAAGCCCAGTACAATCAATTGGACCCGGAAAATTGGGCTGGAATACCCGTGAGAAGCAAAGAAAGGGAAAACAGAATACGTGTTCTCTGTTGGGTTTTTAGAATATTTTTGAGAGAATTCTGGAGGACTTTGACGCTGGATTAACATGTACATGGTCCTATTCAAGATTATGGAAGAGTTTGGTAGCTATTTTACAGCTAACAGCACGTGAAAAAGCTCAACAGAAGCGATTATCGTTTCAACTGCATGAGAAGAAGAAAAAGAATAATCACATATTTAGTCGAGATTTATGGATCTGTTGGGCTATATAAGTGTTGGTTTACATCAAAGAGAAAGTTTTAGAAACCTTTAGGAGAGAGTTTAGAGTCCAGGAGAGCCGAGGAGAAGCGATTACAGAGAAGACAGTGTTGTTGCTGCTGCTGCCATTGAAGAGCTTCAAGAACACGAAGAACAGACTCGTAGAGTCAGTCGTTCTTCAACAGTCTTAAACAGCAGTATCCGTGTTCCTCATTACAGCAGTACCGAAGTGTCGTTATTCAACAGTGCAAACAGCGAACTCGCTGTGTCGTTCTTATACAACACTTGTGTTGTATCGATTATTTTCAGCACTTACCCTTTTGTAACAGTGACGCTGTAACACTATTACAGCGTTACAAACTTCAATTATCAATTATTTTCATCAATAAAAACACTTATTTAGCCATGAATACATCTTGTGAATATGTTTTCGGGATGAGGAGATAAACCCATTAGCCAAGGCGACGGAGGAAGCCATTGTTCCACATTAATTTGTATAATTCTAATTTTACTATTTATTTGCAATATTATTATTGGATTATTTGCATGGAATTGAATTGAATTGAAATATAGTTTTTTGAATAGTTGTGAATTAATTTGATGAAGCATGCTGGGTTTTAAAACTTTTGATGTTTTACTTTGATTACAATATTACTTCAAAAATATATTTGAGGCAAATATTAGAATTATTTTTAAAGATAGAATTGCATGAATATTATTTAGAGTTTACTATTTATTTGGTCAATGGAATCCTAGTCTTGGTATTTTTCTCTAAAACTTTGAATTATTTTATTTGCCTGTTTAATTTAAATCTATAAAAATTGTTTCTTCACAAGTCTGAAAAGACCCGTTTTACCACTACAACTACAATCACTATTTGAAAACCATCAAATTTTTGGCGCCGCCGACGCGGATTTGTGTTTAGGTAGCATTTTTTTAGATTTTTTTTTTTTATTTTATTTTTGTTCTTCTTTACGTTTTTGGTTTTTTTTGTTTCCTTGCAGATTTTTGAAGTTGGAGCGAAAACAATTTTGCCAAAGGTGATTTACTTAAAGTTTGGGAGCGAAAAGCAAAGCTAAAGGAGCGAAAGAAGAAGATTTTCTTTATTTTGTAAAAGAGAGAAAAAAAAAGAGAGATTTTTTTTTTTTATTTTTTTTTTAGCTTCTTTTGTTTTTGCACTTTTTTTTGGACTTGGACTTAACTTTGGGACATTTTATTTTATTTTTAACCCTACGGAAGGGTACCCTTAAATACAAACTGTTTGCAGGGAAGGACGACGATTACGATATCGTCTCGGCCCCTCGGGTTCGCACGGACATAGGAGTCGTGGCCCGAGTCGACTTCGGTTCATCGCCCGTCTGGTACGGGAGGTAAAATCGAAACACCGCGAATCTCCTGCAAGCGGGTTACTGACTCCTTAAGGTGATAATTGTTTGAGGACGAATATGGACTGTTTTTTTTCCTAGTAAAGGGCAAGGCCTGGCCTAAACAAGATAAGGGTTCGGATTTCATCATCGCTCCCTTCTTGCCCGCCTTAGGAAAACGAAACCTAAAGCGAACCTAAGCCTAAAATTTGGACTATAAAGAGACCTATAGGGTATCGAGCTTAACAGGACAATCATTCGAAAAATATTGGTTACTCTTTTAAGCACACCTCGAAGTTCTTGACGGTTTCTGCGAGTTGAAATGCGTGACTGCGCCGCATTGGATCGGTGAGGTTTTGGGTATCAAAGCTCCACTGAGGTTCCCTCGCCTCTATTCAACTTACTTTAACTCGGATTGATTCCAGAGGGGTTTGCTTAAATTGTAACGAATTCCCTTTCGAAGGATTAGAAGCTGGTCTAGAAACAATCTTAGTGGAGCCATCATGCTTGTTGTTTGCTAGAAATCTTTAGGTATGATGTGGTAAAGTCGAGTCAGCCTGCTGTGTGATTGCTAGAACCTTCCTGTTAAAATTTTTATTTCTTTTTGATATTTTTAGTGTATGCCCGATTTTGTTAGGGCTTGGAAAAGAGATACTCTAGGTCGATTGATTAGCGAAAAACCTAGTAGTTCTTCTGATTTAAGCAGAGAGCTCGAAGATTCTTCTTTTGAGAGCCCTGTTTTTGGAAACTACAGTTTTGAGAATTTATCTCTGAGTGATAAAAGTACCCCTAGTACTCCAGTTGTGTCAACGATGGCAACTTTGAAAGATTACATGTTCCCAACTAGGACCAACCGAGCTTCGTGCATTAAATTACCAGCCACTACGGCTAATTTCGAGATAAAACCTAGTATTCTTCAGATGATTCCTATATTCTTAGGAAAAGATGATGAGAACCCTTATTTCCATATTAGGGACTTTGAGAAAATCTGTGGGACAATTTGAATAAAAGACCTTACCGATGAAGTCTTGAAACTTAAGATGTTTCCCTTTTCTTTGAGAGACAAAGCCAAGACCTGGCTGAACAACCTACCGTCTGAATCCATAGAAACATGGCAGGAACTTATCGCTGCCTTCTATATGAAGTTCTACCCTAAGCATAAAACTGCAGCTGTTAGGCAGAACATTAGTACTAGTGTGCAACAAGAGGGAGAGTCTCTTTATAGATTTTTAGAGAGATTCAATGATCTTCTATCCCAATGTCCTCACCATGGATTTGATAAGATGAAACTTGTAGAGATTATTTATAATGGTTTGGACTATTCGACCAAATCCATGGTCGAATCTATGTGCGCTGGTGAGTTCACTAGTAAAAATGTTGAAGATGTTTTTACCTTCTTAGGAGCTATTGCTGAAAAATCCCAACAGTGGGAGTCTTGTGTTGAACCCCCTAAAAGACTCTTGGTCAATAGAAGTAGCACCAATATGGTAGAGACGATTTTTGCGTCAGATGCTAAGTTTGCTGCTTTGTCCAGAAGGTTAGAAGCTTTGGAAATGGGTCAGACTAAAAATAGGTCCCTTGTTGAACCTAATAGAGCCTCTCAAGTCTCTAGTTGTGGAATAGAGCCCGATAATTCATTTTGGGAAGGTCAGGTTAGTGAAGAACAAGCCCATGCTGTCTATAACAACGCTAGGTTTGAGAACCGTCAGAAGTTTGACCCATACTCAGAAACCTACAACCCTGGTTGGAGAAACCATCCCAATTTCTCTTGGTCTAAGGGACAGAGTCAAGGCCAGTCTAGCAATTCTCAGCCTCCCCCAGGTTTTTCTTTTAAGAACTCTTCAGGTCAAACCCAGTTTCAGAACACTTTTGAGAAAAAGATCTCTACCTTAGAGGAAGCTATCACTATGTTAGTAAGTAACCATGACATGCTATCAAAGAACCACATGAGCTTTCAACAAGAAACTAGGCAGGAATTGAAGAATACTCCCCAGAGTCATGCCAAGTTAGAACTTCAAGTAGGACAAATAGCTAAGTTTATAAGTGAGAGAGAAGATGGAAGGTTCCCTAGTCATACCGATCCTAACCCCAAAGGAGAAAATCGTACAATCATGTGAATGTTGTCACAACCCTGAGGAGTGGAAAGAAGGTTGGCAACAAGGTTGCCATGCCTGATAGTGAACATGCTGTAGTTCACCCTGCTGAGCCACAGAATGAAGAGACTGATAGAGTCTCTAAAGAGACCAATGAGGGTCCTGTTAAGCCCGGCTTTGTTCCCAGAGCCCCGTTTCCCCAGCTGCTAGTTCCGACTAAGAGGGAGTCCAACTTTAATGATATATTGGAGGTTTTTAAGCAGGTTAATATCAACCTTCCATTATTAGATGCAATTAGGCAGATTCCCTCTTATGCCAAGTTCCTTAAGGACTTGTGTACGCGAAAGCGTAAGCTCAGTGTCCAGAGGAAATCCTTCATAGCTAGTCATGTGAGTTCTATTATTCAGAATACCACTACTCCTAAGTATAAAGACCCAGGGTCCCCGACCATTTCTTGCACAATAGGTAAATACCGTGTTGAGAAAGCGTTGCTTGACTTAGGAGCCAGTGTGAACTTAATGCCATACCATGTGTACCTTAAGCTAGGACTTGGTGAGATGAAACCTACCCAGATGACACTTCAGTTAGCTGATAGGTCCGTTAAAATTCCTCGTGGTGTGATCGAGGATGTTCTCGTAGAGGTTGACAAGTTTATATATCCGGTGGATTTTGTTATCCTAGATACCCAACCTGTCCCTGACCCAGAGAACCAAATACCAGTGATTTTAGGTCGCCCGTTTTTAGCTACATACAATGCGATCATTAATTGTCGAAATGGTATAATGAATTTGTCTTTTGGTAATATGACTATTGAGCTGAACATTTTTAATATTAGTAAGCTACCCTCCGAGCTAGATGAATCGAGCGTAGAAGAGGTAAACATGATAGGAACCTTAGTTCAGGAGTCATTACCAAACATCGTATCGAAAGATCCGTTAGAGAGTTGTCTATCCCATTTTAGCCTGGATTTCGACGATGGTAGTAACATTAAACAAGTAAATGCTCTGTTAGATTCCATTCTTGTATTAGATATTGATATATGGAAATATAGGTTTGAACCATTACTAGCTTCCGAGTCTACCTTAATACCTTGTTTAAAAGAGCCTCCTGAGTTGGAGCCTAATTATACATTTTTAGGCCCACCCAAGTCTTTTCCTGTGATTATAGCATCCGATTTGGATAGTGATCAGGAGAATAGGCCAGAGACCGTGCTTCAAGAAAATAAGGAAGTTTTAGAGTGGACCATAGTAGCTATGAAGCAAGTAGAGGATGAACAACATGATTATAACTTAGAGAAAGCAATTGACCTTTTTCAAGAACCCGATGGTCTAGAAATTAGGAACATTGTGACTAGTCTATGTAGAGGTACCCAAAATTCTAAGTTTGGGGGTAGAGAACTATAAGAATCTCTTGAGCATTTTAAGGACTGGGAAGATCCGGAAATCCAAACAATAATTAAAGGTTCGTCTGAGAGCAGTGAAAACCCTAAGTTTGGGGGTAGTAATGATTCTTGTGATCGTCAAGTATCCCCATTGGAAGTCCTTAACTAGGGACTCAGGCCTAGTGAGGTATTCCCTGAGTCTATTCAGACTCCACAACCCGATCCTCCTGATACTGTCCAGGAGAAAATCCATATGTTAGAGACCCGTTTTTCGGATGAATCTGTTTGCCGAGACACTCATATGAAGCCCAAGTGGGCACCTCAGATAAATCCAGTTGTCTTGCGAGAAACTTTAGATCAGGTTGTGCTCTATCTGCTCATTTTTCTGATCTTGAGCATTTGTCTCCTATTCGTGGCAGTTCTATTTGGTCTTATGGACCCACAATTGTTTCGACTATTGGTATACGACTTTGGAAGGTGACAATTCTTTTAGAGGTATTTTATGTCTAGCTAATGACTATAAATTTAGCATTTACTGGGAGGCTCCCGCGTTCATGTGATACGGTAATATCCTTCCTTATTTCTTTTCCCTCCAGTGGTAATAGTTTCTCCTTGTTCATGCTTTTAATTTCATCTTTAGAACATTGAGGACAATGTTAGATTTAAGTTTGGGGGTGGGGAGGAAACACTTTTTGTCACCTTTTTGCAATAAATAAACTCCAGAGCCTAGAAATTTATGTGTATTTAGGATGGCACTAACCAATCTAAGTGGATGGAAGCATTTTGGTTTTAGGAGTTGAGGAACCAATCTGATTAGATGGAAACATCTAGAAGAGTCTATTCATAAAAGCACAGAGCTCAGGTGTTAGAAATAACATGATAGGTTCACCATATCTCGTTGAGTCCTTTTCACTTCTATTTTTATTTTGTTTTGTTTTGTTTTTAAATCATGTTTCTCTAAGTGATAGGTGGGGCCCACGATTCAAGTTGTTACCAATGCTAAGATGAATTAGAGTGATTGAGTTACCAAAAAAAAAATATGAAAAAAAAAAAGTTGAAAAAAAAAGAAAAAAGAAAGAAATTGAGACCAGACCATTTTACCAAAAGGAATAAATTCAATAAAGTCGACCACTGGTACCCTTGTATATGCCAGTTATGTTGACCTAGAGTTAGGTTATCGACCACTGGTACCCTTGTATATGCCAGTGTGTTGATATTAGTCAGACTAGTATCTCAATCCATTAGGATAGGTTCATTTTGGCGGAGGCCTTCAGACAGATATGGGAAACGCCGTTCACTTAGTAAACATCAAAACCATATATGTTTTTCTATTTCCATCTTCTTGATCTATCCATGTGATTAGTTTTGACTCCGAATATGATGTCCATAGTGCAACTATCTGAGTAGAGCTCTGTCACTTTATATGAATTTTAGTATGCTTGAGTGCAAACTCGTGTACAACAATTGGAATTTCGCATCAGGGTACTTCTTCCTGTAGTCAATAAGTATGTCAACCAAGGAGATTCTTTAGTGCCTTCCAAGGTTCTGCGTAGATAGCTAAGGTCTGGAGTACAGGTTTTGTGGGTATATCTCTGGTAAGCCCTCCCGAGACTATAACTCGGCCACTAGGGCCACCTAGGGGTTTAAAGGCTTATTGCATACGCTAAATGCAATCGATGATGGCTGCGAAAGTGAGTTAGGATTTTATTTTCTATTTGATTTGCTCGAGGACTAGCAAATAATAAGTTTGGGGGTATTTGATAGGCACATTTTTGTGTCTTATATAATCTCAATTGTATATATTATTAGTGCTCGATTTTATATTTATTATGGCTTTTTATGTCCCTGTAGGTATTTTTGGAGAAATAAGCTTTTGCGGCGAAATTGGCTAAAAAAGTGGTTTTTGCGCTCGTGGGAGAAAATTACTATACGGACTCTCACTTTGGATAAGGGGTAAACTAATTTCTAAGGGGTGACCCATTTCCAGGCATCTGCTAAAGGGAGACCGGAACTGGATAGGGGGAGGTCATCTTCAAAATTCAAAACAGAAATTGGCGGGAAAAAAAGGCAGCAGCGACAGCAGTTTTTGAGCAGAGATTTGAGCGACTTAGGAGGAGATTCAATAGGAATATTTGGTACCTACGGACTCTAGAAGACATTACAAGCCCAGTACAATCAATTGGACCCGGAAAATTGGGCTGGAATACCCGTGAGAAGCAAAGAAAGGGAAAACAGAATACGTGTTCTCTGTTGGGTTTTTAGAATATTTTTGAGAGATTTCTGGAGGACTTTGACGCTGGATTAACATGTACATGGTCCTATTCAAGATTATGGAAGAGTTTGGTAGCTATTTTATAGCTAACAGCACGTGAAAAAGCTCAACAGAAGCGATTATCGTTTCAACTGCATGAGAAGAAGAAAAAGAATAATCGCATATTTAGTCGAGATTTATGGATCTGTTGGGATATATAAGTGCTGGTTTACATCAAAGAGAAAGTTTTAGAAACCTTTAGGAGAGAGTTTAGAGTCCAGGAAAGCCGAGGAGAAGCGATTACAGAGAAGACAGTGTTGCTGCTGCTGCTGCCATTGAAGAGCTTCAAGAACACGAAGAACAGACTCGCAGATTCAGTCGTTCTTTAACAGTCTTAAACAGCAGTATCCGTGTTCTTCATTACAGCAGTACCGAAGTGTCGTTCTTCAACAGTGCAAACAGCGAACTCGCTGTGTCGTTCTTATACATCACTTGTGTTGTATCGATTATTTTCAGCACTTACCCTTTTGTAACAGTGACGTTGTAACACTATACAGCGTTACAAACTTCAATTATCAATTATTTTCTTCAATAAAAACACTTATTTAGCCATGAATACATCTTGTGAGTGTGTTTTCGGGATGAGGAGCTAAACCCATTAGCCAAGGCGACTGAGGAAGCCATTGTTCCACATTAATTGGTATAATTCTAATTTTACTATTTATTTGCAATATTACTATTGGATTATTTGCATGGAATTGGAATTGAAATAATAGTTTTTATTGAATAGTTGTGAATTAATTTGATGAAGCATGCTGGGTTTTAAAAACTTTTGATGTTTTATACTCTTTGATTACAATTATTACTTCAAAAATATATTTGAGGCAAATATTAGAATTATTTTTAAAGATAGAATTGCATGAATATTATTAGAGTTTACTATTTATTTGGTCGATGGTGGAATCCTAGTCTTGGTATTTTTCTCTAAAGCTTTGAATTATTTATTTGCTTGTTTAATTTAAATTTGAAAATTGTTTCCTTCACAAGTCTGAAAAGACCCCTTTTTACCAATACAACTACAATCACTTTTGAAATACCATCATGGGTATTCAGAATACATTTGTTTTGTTCCACTGACCATTAGGAAGGGTTGTTCCAAATCTGAGAACCCATTTGAAATTCGCGAAAGAGTATGGAATGCACCAAGTTGGAATCAATTACTCAGAGAAGTAACTTAAATAGTATGGGAATGAATTATAAATGATATGAATCCAGGAATCAATCACAACAGCAAAAACCCAAAAAATATTGATAATATTAGATATTTGATTCACAGGCATATATGAGTCTAAACAAATCAAATGGTTTTTTACACTATATGATTACATCATCAACGAAGGTAACTATCAATAAAAATGAGCAAGATTAGTATTCAAAATTGTTTACCTGAGATAAATGGTAGCTCTTTTCTCAATAGACCAACCAAAATCTGCAGCAACACATACAAATATTAAGAAACCCAGATCCAAAATTAATCGAAACCAACCTAGTATTACCTAGTAAGCCTGAGATACAAAAGGACAAACATAGGAAGATGATAACCTCTCTTGAGGTTTATGTAGTTTAAGCATTCTAAGGGGTTGGTACTATTGAGTAACGCATGAAATTGATTATCGTTTATGAATCAATTGAATGTAACATATCATGATTTTGCTTATGGTTTCTGTAACTGGCCAATAATGGGAAGATTTGGAGGAAGAACAACCATATTTTTTTGTATATCAGAAGAAAATACATGGAATTGATATAATGCATGTAATTTTTAGCAATTGATAATTGATATAAACGGGAGTAAATGACACGTTATCTTTGGAAACTCCTCCTTTGTGTAACGCATTGAGTTTAAGGATAGAAGTTGAATTTCCAACGTTGGATTGGGGCGTGAAAGAAAGGTGTATTTTGAGCCACGATTTATATCATTCACTTTCCAGCATTTTCAGAAAAATGAGAGCCTTTGATCGCTGTAGAAGGCACATTTAGAGCCACCGGATGGAGGAAAACACATTTGTTTTTGTTAGATAGATAATAGGAACAAAAGGAACAAATCCAAAATTGTTTGAGTCCATAGGAAATGTCCTTACTGTTACCATTATTTTACTAGGTTTGGTAGAACAGTCATCTTGATACAAAGTTTCAACTTTTTCGTCATGTTTTGCCAAGTACTGTCAGATATTGGTTATTGTGCTGCCTACATCTTGGATATCATTCATTACATTATCATCTACTATTTGACCACCTGACATGTGTAGCAGCAGTAGTATTAGAACAAGTATAATGGTAGAATCTAAGCTATTTGTTTGTAGGTATGTTGTACTACACGGATTATTTCAAGCCGGTTTTTTCCCTCGTACATTATCTTTCTTAGAAAACGCTATTTTCTTTGCCATTTTGAAATATTTCCATCACCTAACCATTAGGCTTAGCTTTTCAAATGGTGAGGTGTGATGAAAGTTGGAAGATGGAATTCTTCCACCATAAGACTTACTCTTAAATTTCAGATTAAAATTCTCATCAACCAAAACAAAAACTGACTAAATCTTTGCTTCAGACTTTGCTCAGTACACCCAGTACCTAGCTACCTTAACTAGTACTCGAACTCGTATGTTATGGCCAACTAAAAGTGCTAGAAAGACATCAGTTTCGTATCTCTTATAACTAGGTTGTCCTGTCCTACTGTTTTTGGGCCATTTTTCATCGAAGAACGGTAAAAGTAAATATTATCACCCAGTGCTCACCAAACACCCTTATTCAGGCTGAAACTGCCAGTTTGAGAAATGTTGGAGAGAACATATTGACTCTCAATGACATGAATAAAACAGATAAAATTACATAATGTTTTGATCGTAAAGGTTAGAAATGATATCATCGGAAAGAGGTTGAGCCCCGGGCTCCATCAATATTAATGCTGGAGGAAGCCATAACTCACTCGAGAATTAGGTATATCAAACTCTTCGAAAAGAAGGGATCATCAACACGGACCTTTGATGAATTTTTAAATGAAACTGTTGGCCCAAATCAAATTCCGTGTCTTCACCGTCGACCAAGTGCTTTTGCTTCTTTCCGGACCATTTGATACATAATTCTCGGTGCTTACTACAGCTTTGATTTTGACGGAGCCATTGAAATTCACTGAACGGTTGAGTAGAGGAGTAGGACTATTCATATTGGGGAAACTCACTGAATTGTTGAATTATTTTGACGGTGTAAATAATGAGGACAAAGATGAGATGAAGAAGCAAAGAGAGAGAGAAGAGAAGAAGCAGCAGCACCCACTCACACATCAAAGGAGGTATCAGGTTCGCATAAAAATGGTTGGCTCGCATAAAAAGTGAGCAAATTTTGCCTCAAGAAAAAGGACAAGAAGAAAAGAAGAAAATTCTTGTTGTTGGCCATGCATGATGGTTGTTGTGATCCTTGTGGATGCTTTTACGTCAAAAAAATTGTATCCAACTCAAGTTAAGTTTGCTATGTTTACAATTTTTCACATGTGGCTTGACACCCAACATTCCTAAGCTGTCAATTACTTTGCCTTGCCAAATTAGTAATTCCACTTGTCCGAGAACGGGATCCAGAAGTGGTAACAGACTCAACCGCATATACAACACACCGCACCGGCGGTCGTTCATATGAGCGACTGTGAATCAGACTTGTTTAAATGCCTACACACTCTAGCATCCTTGTAAACTCGACCAGGCCGACAAAAATATCCCTTCTCCGGTGCACAATGCAAGTCGTCCGAGCATAGACACAACCCTTCCAATGCACAACCTGCCTTAACTATGCTTACTCCGTCACCCAAACCAAGAATTTGATCAGTCCATTCACTAGAAAATATCCCAAACGGATCGTACATGTCTTTCACCTTCAAAAACTCTCCAGCTTTAGCGAACTTTCTCATCACGCCTTCAAATGCAACATTCCGGTTCTTTCCCCAATGTGGTATTCCACCATATTTGAAAATACCAAGCTGTTCTACTTCTTCGAATACGTCTTCGTGAAGTCGAGGTTTATTAGGATTCTTACTTCTGTAATAAGTTATATCGAAATCTATGGCGTCTTCTTGTTTACCTAAGTAAGCGTTGGAAGCTTTTACGTATCTCATTAGAATTCCATTGTAGAGCTCCGCATTGCAAAAACATTGCGGTTCTATGTCTCGTAGTTTTTGTATATCTTCGATGAAGTTCTTGACGTTTGGTAGTGCAATGCTGATAGTTGTTTGATGAAAGTATTGACTTTTAAGTCTATGATCCCATGGACATGCTGTAATTTGATTGTCATGCGGACTATCGAGGCAGCTGCCGGAGGCTTGTAAGCGATTTTGGAAACCTATTACCGGGTAACCCTTAAATGTCTTGCCGTCGTTTGTAAATCCTAGTCCAGCGTTCTTTAAAATGGAGGTTGTCATCTTTGCAGTAATGCATTTTCCATTAGCATCCCCTGTTGATTCTTGACTCTCTTCTGTTGCATAAACAGACAGAGATAAGTGGCAAGTCTTATAAATGTCGACGGTACACCATGCATGCAATGCAAGAACGATTAATGTACGCACCTAAAGATCTGATTATAGCCATTAACAAGGTTGGTGTAGACCGGAAACCTATGAAATTGTTTAGACCATTTCCGGATACATTAGATGAGACGCGGTCATCAATCCGGTATACCGCCTTTCGTTGGCTAGGGTACCATGTTATGTCTGCAAACTCGTGTTCTTTACCAAAGCTAACTGCCTGTTCTGCCAAATCTGAGTCGTTGCTCTGGAACATTGTAATGGACCGTTTGAACATTGGTTCCAACCTTAGAGTAACCTGCAAAGTGCATGTAAAAGATGGTTTTGATACTCAGATTAGAGAATGAGCTCTACAATATGATAAGACAATATATTACCTGCGAAATGACTCCAAGCACTCCTAATGACACCTTGGCTGCGTTAATATGTGGGTCACTGTTGTCAATTATCCGGATCTTTGCGTAACCTTCATTGCGTCCGGCAGGAGTAATAATTCGTAGTTGTTCGATATAATCATGAACAGAACTTCCAACACCCCACAAACCACTACCATGAGCACCAGTCGAAATCAACCCACCAATGGTTAAACCCCACCAGTAAGGTCCGTTAGGCAGTGCCATGCCAAACTTCGCAGAATCTTCGATCACGTCTTTCAGTGTTGCACCAGACTCAACAGTCATTGTCATTGTAGACGCGTTGATTGCCAGCGTACGGTTGAGATATAGAGTACTTATGAGCATGTTGTTCCCTTTTTGACTGTCAGGACAAACCAATTTGGGTATACTGTGAGAGTAACGAGTTGACACCTTAACCTTGGTTTTGTTCATAGAAGCCATTGATACGAAAGAAAGAAGTTCTTGTTCTGTTTTCGGGTAGACAACATTCGAAACTTCACATATACTTCTATCAGGAAAGTCTCCATAAGAGTTGGTTACAGTACAATGTGAACTGGTTTTCGATGATAAACAGTGTATAGGATCATCTGGGGAAGTAGAGTTCACCCCGAAAAATGAAAGTAATAGACTGCTTAATCCTATGCAGGATATTAAATTTGTAGCACTCTGCAACATTATGTCTAACTCATTTCATTCTATGATTCTTTCGCTTGGACATGTAATATATACAGGTTATGGTGCGGTTTTTGGCGTGCAAAACATTTAGACTTTAGAGAGGTGCATGGGATACTGCGGTCGGAAGAAAGTGATGTGGAGTACCTTACCTTTCAATGTAGGGTATCTTAAGAGTTTTGTTTAAGAGTGGTGATTCACCATGGACCTTAACTACATTTTACTCCACAGCCCTTTCGTAATAATGGAATCCACACAACTACCTTATGGATCTAAAAGTTTTCTTATATGAAATGATAATGTCTCTCATCGACATCGTCGACAACAATTGGGTGCCAGATTATTAGGGAGGGCATCAAAATTCATATACGACAAGAAATTTTCGAGTTTGTCATGAATGGATTTTGGAACACTCAACGTTAGCAACCATGATCATCTTAGCCTAGTTAAAAACACTCCCCATTAGCAACCATGATCATCTTAGCCTAGTTAAAAACTGGCTGACGGAGAAATGGTCAAAAGAAAATAATCTTGGTGAACCGTGTGATAGAACCACACGAAAACCACCGGACGCAATAAAACCCATAAAATGGGAACCCCTGTTTTCTTCTACGGGGCCCACCAAGATCACATCAAAAAAATTTTGAGAGGAAAAGTTGAATTCGGTTTTGGTGTGGTTTGCGGTCTGTGCAGAATCACCCAAAAAAAAAATCATAAAGCAAATTCTAACTTTGTACTTGAAAACTAGGGGTGTCAACGGGTCCGGGTCCTTGCGGGTATCATACTATCCAGAACCGGACCCTATTATTTTGCTCGGTTCCGGTCCCTACCGGTTCCAGATCCGGTTCTAAAATCATTAGGCCTAGAACCGGACTCTATTAAGCAGTCGGGTATCTAGCGGTTCCGGGTATTTACCCGGTATGTCATGTTCCATTTTAATATGTATGTAAAACTAAGAAAAACCGTAGATTTTATATCATGTCGCCGCCATCAACCACGAGTAGAGATTAGCACCACCTCCCTGCATCTTCACATTGCAACAATTGAAATATATCAGTTCTCCGTTCAAGGTCACATCTTCCCGACACATGAAATAGATTGAACACAACACCCATTCTTCATTCAAGATCTTATTAGCAAACAACGGCTTGAATCTTTTTTTCCCAATTTACAGACAAAAAAAAAGATGTTAAATCTAGCTTACCAACTAATGATACTATAAAAGCTAACAAACCTATTAAAGAATCGATAAAGTAAACCCAAGAAGCCAATCAAATTCATTCAAATCAATGAAGAAATTTATCAAATTCAACTTGGAGTTGTAAATATCAAAAGCCATACACAGAAGTCGTCCAAAAAGATGAGGATAAGTTCGATATGAGATCGGTAGTTATCACTTAGTATGAACTTGGAGGAAAAAGAATTAATTCAAGATTAAAAGATAAAGATGGAGTAGGATATACGTTGATAGTTTTTTTTTCCAGTTAATATATGTATTCAAGATAGTGATACAGTGAAGCATAACCTTTCTTTTTTAGGTTTTATAAAATTATGTCTGGGTACCCGTCGGGTAGACCCGGTAAACACCGAAAACTAATCGGTTCCTAATCGGGTAGACCCGTCGGGTATTAAAAGTCTTAACGGGTACGTTTTTAGGACCCGGAACCGGATCCGTATGAGCCGGTACCAAACCGGGTCCGGGTAAATGGGTACCCATTGACAGCCCTAACTTAAACCTCCTCAAAATAAGAAAATTTTGTTGATACATCTCATAAAAATGTGTTCATGACTAGACTAACAGGCATTAAACTGACTAAGCTTCCATAATGGTCCAACTGTATAAGCCCCTTTCGCAACCTTGATTTTACTCAGTTAAGACTTTAAATCACTAAGATCAGTTTAAATGAGGGACAACAGTTTGTATTACACACTACACCTGATCCATAATAGAAAGCTGCAGCAGTAATCTATGAACCCATTTATTAAAATGATACAAAGTACAGAAGTTGGTAATTATTTTGTGAAACAAGAACAACAATAAATCATGAGGATGAATGGAGCAACTAAAATGAGACTGCTGGTTCAGATGATGAAGGTTCAGATTTTGAAGTTCTTGGATGAGAATCACTCACTACATGTTGATTCTTTTGGAAATATGGATGTATCTGTGAAACTTTTTCCAAGTACAAAGAGCTCTGCATTTCAATAAGTCTTGAAACCTACAGGAAGATCACGGTTTTTAGATGTAATTACTATAAATCAAACACATGGGAGGCCAGTAACGACGATTACAAAGCGTTTCAATGCATTCAGAAAGACGGGAAAAGAGATAGAAGCCACGATTAAACTCGTGTCATTAGCATGGGTTGTAGGAACTCCACAGTGACTGGGGAGACATGAATGCATGATCTTGTGGTTTAGCTGACCGTTTACCGTAGGGCCAATCAAAAGGTGGAGTTGATTTTTATCACCATTATACACGGATCGAACAAACTCACAATAATATAAATGGCTAGATTCAGGTAACTTACTGCTCTACGGAAGGCAAACATCTCTTCTTGTCCTGATAACAGGGACTGAATACCAGATGGTGCACCACTTGAACTCACACTTCCTTTTGCTAACACATCTCGACGTAGTGCCCCACCCTCTGTCTCTGTCTCGAATTGAAAACTGAAAAAAAAATTGCTAACATCAAACCATGAATGTCTAAACCAACCCCGACATTGCATAATGTAGAGTATGCTATTTCTTTCAGATTTTGCACAAACACTGTGATTACCACTTTTGCTTGACTCTTGATACATATATTTGTCATTCAAGGGTAACTACTCAAATTTCCCAGTAAAGAACTCGTTTTAAGCCTATTGCTGGATAATAAATGTAAAATATGGTGACACAGTTTTCATATAAGACCAAAAGTGTCAACCCTGTTATAACTGGACATCCTAAGCGCTAACATTCATGGTATACCTGTAGAGGGATTAATGATAATGTATTTGCAGCTGAAAACCAGAAAAATTACCTCTCCAAATCAAAAAGTGTTCCCTCATCTGTTCCTTGAAATAGATTATCGATAGAAGAAGCTGCAGTACAAAAAAGGCTGCAGTGATGATTGTATAACTCATCGACGAGGGTGATAAATCGGCGTGCCTGATACATAAGAAATTGATTAAGAACCATGATAAAAACAGATAACACATTTCTTTTGGACAAATAAGGTGTCTAAAACAGAAAAAAAATTTGGTAACCCTAGGCCCTAGCTATTTAGCAATTAGCTCATTAATGCCAGCTCTAACTAGTTATTTCGGCTTTCTACAGGTGGCTTCAACTATAACCACAGGTGTCTGAGCAAGATAAGAATGAAAAAACCATAAAAATAACAAAGAAATACCTTGTCCCTAATGCGCATACTCATCACGGGAATGTCTGATACAAATATAGTGTGGTAATTTTTTGCTATTGCAATATAGTCTGCTGCTCCAACCTGCAAGATAAAGATAAGGGCATGTCTTCACAAAACGTGATGTGGCAGGACAAAAAGTAAGAAGAGAAAACTTAGCAGTGGTTAACTGGTTGTATATGTTCTGCATTAAATGAGGAAAAGAGGTCTTTTTGTATGGGAAAGAAAAGCTGTCTTATTACTTCTGCAAATTGATTCCCTGGCATTCTTATCACATTTCATCATCGACATTTTCTTAATTATGGCAAATGGTAGATAAAGTACCGATAGAATTGAGATAGTTAAAATAATCCATCAAATACAGTTTCTTTATTAGGATTAAGTTTATATATATTATTACCGGGCGACCACATAGATAGTCAAATGTGAAGCGCGCTACCCCATTGCAGCTTTCAGGAACTTCCAAATACCTGAACAGAAAGCATACAACATCAGTTGGCAGATGTTTATTTGTGGGTATAATCAAGCAACGTTTAAGTGTATACCTTCCAAACATCACAGGGATAGTATTGGATACAATCTTTCCACCAGATTGGTTGATGACTTTAGACCACATTTTCTCAAATTCTTTAGCTGCCTTATCATCCAAGGGTGACAAGTAGCGAACCTACGGACAAGACATTGAAGGACAATCATTGGTTATATTCATCATAGTAAGTTCAACAATTACGATCTACTACTTCTCATTTTTCTCATGATTTCAGCATCACCATTTCAGCCTTCATAGAAATCATCAGTTAGGATGATGTTATCTAATAAAGTAAATCCAAATGAAGGTTACAAACCTCATCCAGAACCTTTTTGAAATCTGTAATGTTCATTGCCTATATTACCTTTTATATGAGGCACGTTAAAATATTTAGAAAAAGGACATATTTTTTAAAACACCGAGATCTTTTGGGAATATTCAGCATTCGAGATAGGTGGAGGAAGAGGAAATCAAGGACACACTTAGGGAATTGCAGTAAGTTCATCATCAATTGGTCATTTGTCAAGTCAGTTAGTACCAAATACAGATAGAATCATAAATCTGCAGATGATAAAATCGTGCAAGAATCAACAGATAACAGCTAACAGATACATAATCATGACTGTGGGCATAGACAGGTAACAACACAAATAATTAGCACACAATTTAAACTCTTCACCTGATCTACGCTGCTTTTTGCTATAAAACGGCGATAATCGATCTCACTTCCAATCAAAACATTCTGACAATGCTCATCCAATTTCCGTACAAGTTTCAGGAAAATATCCTTCTGCATGCCATCCTAGTGTTGCAGAAAAAAAAAATACGAGAGTTAAAAGGAAAGCTTCTACTGGAAAAAACGTGCATATCTAAGTACAAGAACCACCCATATTGAGAAAATAAAATAAAATAATGATTATGATTATGTTCTGCAGTACGATTACATAGCACCAATGATGTTATATCAAATTAAACTAGTTAGCACCAATAGATGGATTGGATTGGTAGCTACTATCAACAAAACAAAATACCTGATTCAAATCTTCAGGTGCTCTATTACTAGTAGCGACAAGAACGGTCCCAGTAGTTAACAATCTGCTCAGAATTCCAGATAAGGCGATGATAGCGAACACATCAACAGTCTGTAATAGGAAAACATATAACAGATTACCGATTAATCTGTCAATCGGTAACCACATTTATAATTTTGTTTCTGTAAGCCTCATACAAGGATCACTTAGTCCATTTAGCAAGTACTAGACCTGCTTTTTGCAGCACCTGTATCTCATCAAAGCAAAGAATGCTTGCTCCTTTTTGACCTGCTTGACGATCTAGAAGAAATTTGTCTGCTACAGCAGGGAGAATGTTTTTCAGCTGCACTTCTTGTTTATATCTTTCTTCTGCAGCCAACCATTCTTTCACCTTTGTATCAAAAGGAAGGTTCATAATCCAACTAGAAATGCTTGACCGTGAAGACTTCTCCTCCACTTGTTTCTTCCATAGATTATGCATATGTTCATTTATTTCAAGCATGGCCTACAAAGAACATTATGGAAGTGTAAGTTTCATAACTAGAGGTACCAGGATGAGCCAAAAGATGTGGGGATATATATCACAGTAGTATATGAATGTCACACATGATCTCTGTGTCTTGCTTTCAAGTTATAGTCAATCTCAATTTAACAGAGGAAGACAACATGATTTCAAGGACACTGTTCAATTCGCAAAACCATTACTCCTGCAAATGCTGTTTGCTTTCAAACAGCGGGTGGCAGATTAAAGTAAATGTATGCATTTACCTGCCCCACTCTCTTCAAAAACTTCAAAATAGTAAGGAATAATAATGCTTTGGCATGTGTGAAACAGGAGCAGTTTATCTTCTCCTGTTTCTTTTTATTTTCGATCGTGAGGACAATAATACAGTGTTCTTAAGTAGGAAAGATATACATATACAGAGAAGCGTGATTGGTAACAATTTCTAACCTCGTGAAAGTGATACCTTCTTCTGTGTGGAATGATACCTTCAGTGGAACTGTAAAACATGTCCATCAGCATTGTTTTTCCTGGAAATGCACAATGCACGAGTATGTACTTTAGATAACAATTCCACATATCAGCAAAAGATTAAAAATAAAGTAACTAGAGCGACTGCAACATATGTTTTTAGGAAATTGTTAAGAAAAGTAATAGAAAAGGAAAACAAATAAGGTTTTTACTAGATAATGACTCAAGCAAATGATGGAAATATGGATAAAGGTTCAATTATAAACATCCTAGTAACTGGAATTTCTCAGGACAGATAAGAAATAATCATACCAAAACCATTTACTCTATGGAAGCACATGGTCAATGTCCAATAACATACCACTTCCAACATTTCCATACAAATATAATCCTTTAGGGGCAACTGGAGCAACTGGACGGTGACCAACTGCGGAATCCAACCTCCTCTCTCGATTAAGATATGAGACCCATTTACCCACTCCTGGTTCTACACTATCGTTTCTTTTCCTGAGCCACAGAACATAATTTATTAATGAAAAAAACAAGCACTTCTTTCCCACAGTTAATATAATTCAATCTACTCTTTAGAATATCAACAGTATTTCAGTCCATTAATTCCTAATGGACGGCTTTCCACAAATTATATCAAAATTGCACATACAAAAGTAGATTTTCCAAGAGCAGGCATCATATTTTCATCCCCCTCTAATTAAGAATCAAAAACCTCTCGCACAGATATGTATATAAACTCCCATAGAAGCTAGAACTAACCGTATAATATACTTTTCCATAAAGGAACTCCTTTTTTTGTTGGCTGCTGTCCATACACCACCCTGTTGCCTAGCCTCAGCTTCCTCTGTCAAAAGCCTTCGTCTCTCATCCTCTCTACTCTTTTCCCATTTGTCCAGCTTTAACTGCAACATGAAAAAGTGAGAGTTATTATTGATGTTAGAAAACAAGTTCAGAAAAGCAAATACTTCATCGAATAACATCATTGACACGAAAAAAAAAAAAACATACATGATATTCCTCCATATCTTTCTCATACTGCTTCAACCTCCCAAGTAAATTCTGCAATTCAATAGCCACTTTTTCTTGGAATGGGTCATGTTGTAGCTTCCCTTGTTCAACCAAGCTCTTGTACTTAATAAGAGGTCCTATTTACAAAACCAAATCCAAAAATCAACAAAACACTATTAAAAACATGATCAAGCACCACCATACCTCACAATATTTGTGTAAAAATATGTATTAATAAGCTTTTGGAGCCAATTTGGGGAGTGGGGGCAACTGCCCCCACCACCATTGGATCCAACATAGGATTTTTCTCATGCATGTATTATACAACACTGAATCTTATAATTTACAATTTCTGGTCGGATTTTGAAATATTACGAGGTTTCAAACATAATCCTAAGCTTCAAAATTACCTAAATTAGAGAAAATGATACAAAAACAATATCAAATTTGAGCTCAGTAAACAATCGTAAGAGAATCACATTATAGAAGAATCAAGATGATTAAAGTTATAGAAGTAAACAATGCGAACCTGGATTCTTTGAGGAGGAAGATGAATTGTTAGAAGAAGGATGATTACAGTAACAACGAAGAATCACATTTCTGTGAACATTAGGAGATCTGCGAGTTAGGGTTTCACGGATTAAAGTTCGTGATAGAGACATTGAAATTCTCCTCATTGTGTGAAGTATTACCGAGAAGAAGAGAGTTCTCCAAATGATCGGGGTTTTCTTCAAGTAGCGCCATTTTTGATTGAATCATGGGAAAAAAGTGCAAACATAAATGAAACAAGTGACGTGGTTTATTTGTGACCGGTTAGTTTTAAGAGAGTGTACCATACCTACTACCAAGTTGGGACATTTCCGGATTTTCAAAATACAAGGGATGGGATGGGAGAAATATATTTGGCAAGTTGGGAAATTTCTTTTTTGGCGATTCTCGAACATATTTGGTCCTGCAGCATCATGATCAACCATTTTACAGATGATTAGATGTGATATATGTTGGAAAACGATTAATAAAAAATAATATTTTAAAGTTTTAATAAAAATTATAATTTATTGTTTTATTTTGTGAGTGAAACTTATTAGTCACACATTGTGGAGTTTCCAATTTTTAGTAGTTTTAAAAAACCATATAAACCTTTTAGTCCCCACATCGGGGAGTTTTTCTTCTTAAGTTGTATTTGTCAATTATATAATGGTGGGTTTGTTTACAGAATTCACGATTTTCAGGATTTATAATTCCATGGGATTATGAATTCTAGGATTCATGTAAATCCCTCGTGTGTTTGGTAGCTCATTTAAAATTCCTAGAATTCATAGAATTATCTTATTTTTAAAGTCCATATACTGTTTGGTACTCCCTCCGTTCCTAAATAATAGGCTGGTTTCTATAAATAGATGTTACAACAAAATAGGCTGGTTTCCTAATTGGGAAAGTCAAATGTTACTTTAGTTTTTTGGGACCACTTTTCTCTTAACTTTTTTTATAACAAGTGTCATGTGGACCATTTCACTTTACTTCTTTTACTGACAAGTGTCATGGGGACCATTTCACTTCACTTCTTTTATTGACAAGTGTCACGAGGACCACTTTCAATGATTAGTTCTCTTAATTTCCTTAATGTTCTCTAAAAACAAAACCAGCCTATTAAAAATGAACGGAGGGAGTATTACCTTAGAATCCTAAAATTGTATATATATGATATTTAAAGTTAAAAAAAGTGGGTCCATAAATCCCTTGATAAGTTTCCCAGCAAATCTTAGGAGGGAGGGGTCGGACTCCATATGAAGGATTTGCTGGAAAACTGAATCTCGTGGGAAACGTGATTCCAGGAATTTGGGCGACCAAACATAACAAAGGAAACATAATTCCACCGAATCCCATGAACCCATAAATTCCACCTTTAAAATTCTACATCCAAACCCAGCATAAACGAATTCACTACTTTTGTAGAATCTATGGGAAAGGGGTTGCTCTATATTTAGAGAGACCCTTAAGGGAAAAAACATATTATATTATTTTCTCAAGTGTTCGAGATTTTCCTTTATGGTTTTTTCGGAGTTGCCAAGCTCAAGTTGAGCATCTACTACATATACTAGTAGTAGGTGTACTAGGGTGTTTTATCCTGGAGATATCCGTCCTGCGAGGGCTATAGCATCACTCTTGAGTGTAGCCGGGCGCAAAAGTCTTACGGGCAACGTGTTGAACACGTGACTCACTCTGTTTTTCCAAAGTTTTGCCTTGTTGTTGTTGCGGAGATATGGGGAGCTCGTTCGTTTCATCAAATCGATCACTTCCATTATAAAGGAGTTAAGTATCAATAACTTTTTCTTATTTGATTTTTCCTTGTTTTTGATTATTGCACCCAACAATCTTAAGACACTAGAATTTGTAATAATCGAAAATGGTTGGTTGGTTTGTGAATCATGGATGTTAATTGTGGAGTGAAAAATAAAAACGAATTTTTAAGTCAGCTGTAGAGTTTCGAGTTTATTTCTTAACCTAGAAAGAATTTCGATGAACCCTTTTGACACAACGTAGTAGGCATCCTGATAGTTACCCACGTAAAATTTCATAATTTTTTGAGTTGTAAAAGTATATTTTTGATATTTTACAAAACAGAGAAACGTTCCTGAAAAATTCTGAGGGGCAGAATTTTGTTGTTAACTAAAGTAGTTTTTGTGGGGTAACCATGAGTTTTTTGATATGGTGGTTCAAACGAAGTTTATAAATCTAGATATTATCTTCAAAACTCATATTTTATCTAAGCTAAGGTTTGTGAGATGTGGTGTATTAAGTGATTGGGAAATTGTTGTGTCCGTGGTCAGAGTATCAAAGAAGTTTGTGACATGAAATTGAAAAGGAACATGGCTACCAGGCGCATGTGCATAAACACAAGTATTCCAAAGCTGACAAAGGCGAGAACATCAAACACAACTCTAATCGTAGTCTTCATAAGAAAGGTATGTTTCGTAAAACTGAATCCGGCATTACTTTAATTAAGGGTGATTGTTATGTTTGTAAAATTCCTGGCCATACGGCATTACTTTAAATCTTTTAGCACAATTGTTCAGAGTAATTCTAAGCCCTTAGAATTAATTCAGTTAGGCCTAGTTGACATGAGTTCAACCCAAAACCACTATGGTAAAAGATGGTTTATAACTTTCATAGATGATTGTACGAGGTATCATCTTGTATGCTTTCTTAGGGATAAGGATGATGCCTTAGAAGCCTTAAGATGTATAAACTTGAAGTTCAAAACCAATTAGAAGCCTTGAACATAACAACTGTATCCTTAAGAAGATGATAATTGCCATGTTGAGTAGTTCAGGATTACCTACGGGTTTGTGCGGGGAGGCAGTCCTCTTAACTAGTATATCCTGAATATAGTACCCTTAAGGATCAGATGAAACTCCATATGATTTATGGAAAGGTAGATGACCTTCTTATGAATGCGTCAAAGTGTGGGGGTGTTTGACTAAGATTGTCATTCCTCTTCCTAAAAGAACTAGATAGAAACCAAAAATGTTGAAGTCTTCATATAGGGTACGCTGAGTATAGTTCTACACATAGATTTTTGGTTGTGTGTTCTGATTTTTCATACTTTGGTGTGATTTTTCTGACTTTGTTGTGAATACTATTACATAATCTAGGGATGCTGAGTTCTTTGAACATGTTTATTCTTAAACCTGTACCTCATTAGAGATGTGTTGTTGATCCCCTAGATTTATTTTCAAATAGTCAGAACTTATCTTAAAGGAAGATGAAGTTAAGGTTGATCCTAAGAGAAGTAAAACAATCAGACTTGAGACTTCTTATGAAGCCGACTTCATAACATGCCTAGCTTAGTCTAATCTATGGACTTGTAAAGAAGCCTTGATATCTACTGAAACCTCATTCTGGTAAGAGGCTTCATTTAGTAAAATGGACTCAGTCCGTCGGAACCTGACTTCGGAGGTTTCTAGTTTACCTCCAGAGAGTAAGACCATGAGATGTAAATGAGTCTTTAAGAGGAAACATTAGGTATATGGAACTGTGGAAAAATATTAGGCTAAGTTGGTAGCTAAAGGCTATAAACTAATAGAAGGTGTATACTTCCTTGATTCTTATTCATATGTGACGAGATTTACTTCTGTTGAGATGTTAATTGTTATTGCTGTCATAAACAAATTAGAGATACATCAGATGGATGTTAAGACAGCTTTTCTAAAATCGTGAATTAGATAAAGAAATTTACATAGACCAACCTGAGGACTTTGTAGTGAAAGGTTATGATGACAAAGTTTGTAAGTTGAAATTTTTTTTGTATGGTTTATAAAATAAACACGTAAACAGTGACATGGAAAATTTGATCATGTGATAATGTGTAGTGGATTTAAGTTAATGAATCTGACAAGTATATTTACAAGTAACTTGTTAAGGATGCATGTGTAATTGTATGCTTGTATGTTGATGATATGCTTATACTTGATACAAACATAGATGTGATTAATTCCACTAAAAACATGTGCTGAATGAGAACGTTGACTTGAAAGACTTAGGCCCTGTTGATGTAATCTTAGGGATGAGGATTAGAAAATAATATAACATATGTAATCTTAGTCATTCTCATTATGTTGAATTTGTGCTTAAGAGATACGATCAGTGTGATTGTAAGCCTGCTTGTACTCCGTACGATTATTCTTGTAGACTCAAGAAAAAAGGGTAATGGAGTATCTTAACTTGAATACTCAAGAGTTATAGGATGTCTGATGAATTTAATAAACTGTAAGAGTCCAGACATTTCCTATATTATGAGTAAGTTAAGTAGATATAATTGTAGTCCAGAGCAATAGCATTCAGATGCACTGAGTAGAGTATTATGATACCTAAAATACTCTATTACCTTTTATTTGATTTATGAAAGGTATCTTGCTGTCCTTGAGGGACTTTGTGATGTAAACTGGATAGTTGACTCAGAGGAGTCTAAGTCTACGAGTGGATATGTTTTACTCTAGCATGAGGGTTTGTTTTTGGAAGATTTACAAACAAACATATATTGCTCAATTCATTATGGAATCTGAGAGTAGTTAGATAAAGCACGATAGGGGGCCGAGTGCCTAAGATGCTTTTTAGAAGACATTCCTTTCTGGCATAGGCCTGTGCCAGCTATATCTGTACATTGTGTTAGCAAAGCTATAATAGCTAAAGCTGAAAATAACTAATCTCAATCGGCGTTATTTCCATTGATTGGATAAAGTCCAAGGAGAATATCGCGCAACCTTTGACGAAAGGTTTATCCCAAGAGATAGTTAGAAATGCATCAAGGGGGAAGGGGCTTAAGCTCATAAATTAAACTTGCCATGAAGGATACTCAACCTTGCTGACAGGAGATCCCAAGAACAAGGTTTCGAATGAGACAACTAATTTGTGGTGGGTAAAGGTAAACATTATCAGAGAATTTTATTCTTTGTCCCTTCCCTATGGTGTAGACGTGATAGTGTGACTGCATGTGAAGGATGACTTTTAAGAAGTCTTAATGAGTTCTATAGTTTCAATTTAAGATTGAAGTGGGGTGTAGCAGTAACACTCTTTATGGAAACTCACCTATCTGAATGAGGAAGTGGGGCCGCTTCCTATGAGAATATGAGCTTTGATTCTCTAGAACATTCTGAGAAACAGGATATGTCCAGGTCCAAATTGGACAAAATGGCACGAGCTTGGCAGCAACCTTGGAGATATCACCCGTGGTTGTTATTGCGAATTACATCAAATGCTAGCAGTTCAAGACATAGTTCACTGTCTCTAGCAAGTAATTCCGGTAATATCTCACTAAGAAAAGGTTCAAGACCTCATGGACACCTCTGCCTAAAATGGTATTTCCTGCGCTTTTTATGTGATTTTCGTTTTGATGGTTTTGGTATTACTGGAACTTAGGAACTAAAGGTCACTAAGGGTTCACTAGTTCATGCTTTTTCACTTTGGTGAAAGATACCTATAGTCTCACCATGTGAGAACTAAAGATGAAAGCTCTCAATACTATTATGATTTTTTCAATCCATAGTATGACCCTGGGGTCAACACACTTTTGTGTGAGGGAGAGGACGTAGAAATGACTAGTATTATTTCAACACTTGCACGATCAGTCTGTTTGGATCGTGAGATTGGGATGTTGATTTACTAAGATCTATATGTGTTTTCATGTTTTATTAAGTTTTCATTCATGTGGGGGATTGTTGGAAAACGATTAATAAAAAATATTTTTTTTAAAGTTTTAATAAAAATTATAATTTATTGTTTTCTTTTGTGAATGAAACTTATTAGTCCCACATTATGGAGTTTCCAATTTTTAGTAGTTTTAAGAAACTATATAAACCTTTTAGTCCCAAATCGGGGAGTTTTTCTTCTTAAATTGTATTTGTCAATTATATAAACATATTCACTACTTTTGTAAAATCTATGGGAAAGGGGTTGCTCTATATTTAGAGGGACTCCTAAGGGAAAAAACATATTATATTGTTTTCTCAAGTGTTCGAGATTTTCCTTTATGGTTTTTTCGGAATTGCCAAGCTCAAGTTGAGCATCTACTACATATGCTAGTAGTAGGTGTAGTAGGGTGTTTTATCCTGGAGATATCCGTCCTGTGAGGGCTATAACATCACTCTTGAGTGTAGCCGGGCGCTAATGTCTTAAGGGAAACATGTTGAACACGTGACTCACTCTGTTTTTCCAAAGTTTTGCCTTTTTGCTGTTGTGGATATATGGGGAGCTCGTCCGTTTCATCAAATTGATCACTTCCATTATAAAGGAGCTAAGTATCAATAACTTTTGCTTATTTGATTTTTCCTTGTTTTTGATTATTGCACCCAACAATATAATACTTGTAAAAACATTTGATAATTAAAAAGTTTTCCTAAATTCGCTGGATTGATTAAATGTCGCTCATATTTTAATATGATTGGTTGTGATGTTGATAGATCAAAAATGCTCGAACACGCGTGAACAAATATTTTCTGAGAAATCTTCCTAAAAGAAATGGGAAAAAATAAATAATGAGATTAAAAAAAAAACAGAAAAAATGTGCCAAAAAATCCTTGCCAGTGAATATTGAGTTATGTTTGGCACCCCAAAGAGGAAACCGATGACGTGTACCTTCGTGTTTTGGTTACCGTAATATATCCTTATGATCTTTTCAACTTCGTACTCTCTATTGGCAGCCGGTGAATACTTTTGGCTTCTTTACATGTTTCCCCTATCTCATATAGTTCTTGATTGATCATTTTGTTGGGCTTCTTGATCTGTTTCTCTGCTGATATCTTTGTTGGCGAGTATTTGACTAGTCTGATATGTATGTAGAGGTACCAAAAAAAATACACCCTAAATATTAAGGATTGCACATTTGCTTAATTTGAAAATAAAATGTGAATTATTATTTATTTCTAGCATTTATTTTTGGTTTTTTCTATCAATGAAATATATGATTCGTCAAATTTATGGGTTTTTGTATCATGGGTATGAACTTCCACGATTACAGTTTGGCATTCAAACTCTGAAAGTATGAGTGATAGATACTAAGAAGTTATTACATCCATATAGTCTTTAAAATAACTCAAAATCTAAATTAATTTCAACTTAACAATCATCAAATTTATGTTGAGTGTGGATTTTGATGTAACGTTTCCTGAAGCAGTGCAGATGGCGCTTACTAGAGTTATCTCAGATCATAAGCGTATCATGTTGGTAAGTAAACCTGGTATTGTGTGTAAGCCTTAATTTAAGTTTGATAATAGTTGGATTATGCATAAAGAGTTTATTATGAAGATGGGCAGTTGGATTATGCGTAAATTTGAAGGATCGGTTAGTTTTCTTTTTTCCTTAAGAAGCTTCAAAATCTCAAACACATATTGGAGTAGAGAGGATTTTGGTGGTGTCAGGAGGGAGAAAGATGAATTGACAAAAAAGATTAGTTTTCTTGATTAAGTGGAGGAAACTCATCCTCTGACAAAGGAGCAGTTTAGTGACAGATTACAGAGTTTACTTAAGTTGAAGAATATATCAGTTATGGAAGCAAGGAAATGGTATGCAAGGGCTAAGAATAATGATTTCGGGTGGGGAGATTCTATTTCTTCATATTTTTTTTGGAATTCTTAATGATATGAAGAAGAGACATATTATTGTCAAGTTATATGTGGATGGTGTTGAATGCTTTAATCAGGCTAGTATTAAGTTGGAGATGAGGAATTTAATTGCTGAAGATAATGATGTGCCTTTCTCACTTGATAACTTGTACTTTACCAACATTGAAGAAGAGGAGAAGGTGGAGATGGAGAAGGAGTTTTCCGACGATAAAGTCTACAATGACGTTAAGCAGTTTGGTGCTAATAAATCTCCTAATCCCGATGGCTTCTCCATGGAGTTTTATAAGTGTTGTTGATATATCATTAATGATGATTTTATGAAGTTGAAGGGTGAATTTACATATTTGGCTCATGGGATTGAAGACTTAATTGTTCTTTTATCTCATTAATTCCTACGAAGGAGGATTAAAGTGTACCTAAAGATTTTAGGAAATTGAGTTTGTTGGGTAGCGCATACCATTCGGCCAACCACTGTCGAATATCGGGGCATTACGATACCAAATCCAAATCCAAAGTCTTTTCCAGTAGCAAGTACCGAGTAGACTAGAGAATATCTCCTAAGAGTAGAACATAGGTTTTACGCCGTCCTGTCCGAGCCTCGCACAACTTGTACTACGGCAAACAAGAATACTTGACGCTACACGTGTCGCGATTGTTTTAGTTTTTGGACCATATGGAAAGTAGTCACCGTGATAAGGGATTACGAATTCTCGACCATTAATGCAGATATACTTGCACCATGTCCCGTTTGCAGAAGCTACGGGGTGTTTTCCCCTTCACAATCCTGCCAACTGCAGCGCTACAGGGGGATTCCCCCCCCCCCCCCCCCCTTTCACAAACTGTAGAGTTTCCTTTACGTGTTCGCTGATTGAGTTGTAAATAAATTTAAAGGAAATAAAGGGGAGGGGTTGTTAGTCTACATACCTGAAACCCACTTCTTCCACGCGTATTGCCGCCCACCATTTCTGTCTGTCCAACGCCTGCTCTGGTGAAAGATTTCGGTTGCTCAGGTCGTTCTTTACGCACTTGGCCCAAGTTATATTCGGTCGGCCTCTGTGTTGCATCCTTCCTTCAACGTGCCTGATGCAACCTACTCGCACTGAGGCAGCATGAGGTCTTCGCTGGAGATGCCCAAACCAGCGCAGCCGATGTTGTGCTAGTATATCCTTTGATTGGAGCTACCATAAGTTTCTTACGTACGTACTCATTCCTGATACGGTCATGCCTCGTATGTCCGCAATCCCACCTCAGCATCCGCATCTCGGTACTCTTCAGTATCAAAGTGTCACGGCTGTTTATCGCCCAACATTCCGCACCGTAAAGTATGGCAATCCTGATCGCGAATTTGTAGAACTTTCCTTTAAGTTTTAGCGGCACTTTGCGGTCACAAAGGATGCCAGAATCCAGACGCCATTTCCCCCATCCATATTGGGTTCGATGGCGAATATCCTCCTCGATGCCCCCATTACTTTGGAGTACCGATCCTAGATAGCGAAATGATTCTTTCCTTGATACAAGTTGTCCATCCAGAAGAATGTCCCCTTAAACTCTCCCGGAATCGCTGAGATCGCACTTCAGATAGTCGGTTTTTGTTCTACTAAGTTTGAAGCCCTTCGATTCTAGAGTCTGATTCCAGTTTTTCCTCTACATCTTCTTTTGAGTTTCCAATACCATCACTCGGGGAATTACGATACCATCACTTTAAATTGGAGCCTTCCTCGGCTCCGGAATATACACAAGCTCATATCTCCGACGTTTCGTGTCCCTCATGAGACCAGTACCTGACATATCCCGTCCAGCGTACTCTCTGACCATCAGCAAGTCACATGTCGTCGGCTATGATACCATTTGTAATGACCCGACCCTCCACCGATAATGTCCCCACTTAGCCACTGCATTATCCCACGGTATGGGATTTTACACATACATAACTGCGGTCTTTCAACAGAAACTTCCAAGAAGGTCGCCCATCCCTAGATTCCTTTCAAATTGAGTTTCAAGAAAAAATAAAGATCAATTCCAATAAATTGGGAGTGCATATGGCTAATTTTTAGAATTAATATAGTTGAAAACATCAAATTATAAGAAATCCCTAATTTATTTCATGAACCCTAGAATCAAAATCAAGAAGAACAAGCATAAATTCGTTTTAAACATCTCTAATTTATCACATAGAATATCATAAGAGTATAAAAAATATTCAAATTTCATTGAACATGAAATCAGAGAATTACATAAAGATCAAATCAAAACAGTTTTAAAGAAGTATTTTTCCCTACCTTTTGTGTAACAAGAGATTCCAAAGAAACCAAATCAAATCAATTGATCAAAACGATGTAAAACAAGCTTCAAATTTAAAGTTTTGTGGTAAATTCTCCTTTTTCTTTGTTGTAGGAATAATGAAAAATCAGAAGTGAAAAAAAGATATGACTTTTAATCGAAATTCAACGATTAAAGCTTATCAAAGAAATTTAAATGTCCAGAAAGCCCTTTTTCGGACTTAAACTCGGCAAATATCCAAGGCAAGTGTCAATTTGTTGCAAATTCAAGTATAAACAACTGTATTAGCGTTTGTACAAGCTATGAGCAGGCTCATGCAAAAAGAAATATAGTTTTCTAATCCAAAAGGATTGCGCTCCCACCTTAATACTACCCACTTAAATAGAATTTTGTCCCGAAATTCAATACAAAGAAAGATACCTACGAATTACCTCCTAATAACTCTGGATGTTTCTCCTGGATCTCAGATTATATCTCCCAAGTTGTCTTTTCGAAGTTGTGATTATTCCAAATAACTTCCACAAATTTGTTAGTTGTTTTCGTTTCAAGAATCTCAATTCTCATATTGAGACCCTTCTTCTTCATAGCCGGAGTAGAACGAACAGAACTTATACTATTTGACATCAACAAATCATACTTTCAAAAGGTTAACTTTGTTAGTAACTACTCATTACTGACAACCCAAGCATATACATACCATGGTATCTAGTTGTTTTTCCTCAAATTTCTGAAAAATAAAAAATCCTTAACACTTCTTTAGAAAACGTGGAATTAAATCAACGTTTCAATACCCAAATTTTAAACAAAACAGAGTCAAATTGCGGAAAATACTTTATGCAAAACAATGAAAATCCCAAAGAAAATCGAGATGTATGTCTGATACCGTTTGTAATGACCTGACCTTGCACCGATATTGTACCCACTTAGACCCTGTGGTTACCCAGTAGTGTGGGGTTTTTCACATGCATCGTTGCGGTCATCCAGTAAACACTTCACGGGAGATCACCCATTCCTGGATTGCTCCCGCCCAACACGCTTAACTGCAAAGTTTTCTACCAACTCTGGAACCAATTATGCTGAAAAGGCCTCAATATTAGGAAATGATAAACCATTAATTATAATTCATTCGTCCAACCACTACCGAGTATCGGGGTATTAGAAAAGGCCTGGAGTTCTTTGTAATATAGATATTGGGAAGGTTTTTGATCATGTGAAATGGAAATCTTTGTTGAGGATTCTTGAGAAAGCATGGTTTTGGAAGGAGGTGGATTTCTTGGATTAGATGGTGTTAACTTCTGTTAATATTATAGTTCTTGTGAATGGTAGCTCAACTGAAAATTTTAGGCATTCTAAAGGGTTGGGACAAGAAGGCTCATTATATCCTTTTCTTTTTTTGTTAATGGTGGAAGTTTTATATGAATTGTTAAAGGATGCTACTCTTAAATCTCAAATTCATGGGTTTAAGGTGGTGAAGAATGGAATTTTGATATCTCATTTGCAATTTGCAGATGATACATTGATCTTTTTGGATGAAAATATTGAAGATATTAGAACTCTCTTTATTATCCTAAATACTTTTGAATTGATGACAGACAGGGTTAAAACAAAATTTAATAAGAGCTTTATGATTTGTGTTGGAGATGATGATATGGTGAAGTTTTTCACTTTAGGGTTAGGTTGTAAGGTGGATCAGTTGTAATAAAGTATTTGGGATTACCAGTAGGAGCTACTTCTAGGCGTTTTTCTGTGTGGGATGATGTTGTGCAAAGATTGGAAGTTAAACTGGATCCAAGGAAAAAGAAGTTTTTGTCTAAGGATGAGAGACTGGTGTTGATTAAAAGCTGTTTATCTGGTTTACAAGATTACTTTCTTTCTCTTATTCACATGCCAGCAAATAAGGTTTTGAAATTAAATTGGCTTATGTGAAATATTTTTGGGATTTTAACACTGAGAAAAGGAAGATGTGTTAGGTTTCTTGGGTGAAGTTTGTAAACCAAATAAGTTTGGTGGATTGGGTATTAAGAATCTTAGATGTACTAGAAAATCACTCAAGGCTAAGTGGAGAGAAATATATTATTGAGGAAATTGGTTCAACAAAAGTTTAACAATAACCCAGAGATTTTGGTTCCAAGTGATGTTGTGAATCCCTAATAGGGGGGAGTGTATGGGAAAATATCCAAAATTGCATCTATTTTATTGCAACAACATATGAGTTTTAATATCAAGAATGGTAAATAATTAAGATTATGGCGGGACAATTAGACTTCTTATGCGAAGCTAAATAATAGTTTTCCTTTAATTTATAAAGTGTGTAATAACAAGCTTACTATATGATTGTGAATGGAAAATTATATTGTAGTACTAAAAAGAATCTGTGTGGTGTTTAACAATTAGAGTGGGACATGTTGTGCAATGATATGGGTCATGTGCATGGTTTGAATGATGATGTTGACTTATTTGAATTTTATGATGGATTATCAGTAAAGAAAAGTTATGAAATGCATCTTCAGAAAGATGTAGTTTGTCATTTTGATAAGTATTTGTGGAAGAAACAGGTCCCCTTATAAATCATTGCCTACTTTTAGGTATGCTTTAGGATAGGGGAATTAATGTGCAAAGTGATAATTTCTTGTTCTGTAATGTTGTGGAGGAAACTGCAGATCATATGTTTCTTCAATGTAATTATGCTTTTAATGGTCTAACTATCTTTATGGAGGCTTTCAAAGTGGTATGGGTTTCTCCTAATTCTACTAAGGGTCAGTTTGAAGCATGGAAACAGAATAATCTTAAAGGAAGGTCTAAGAAAGTCTGGTAGCAGGTTATTATGCAATTTTATGGCATCTTTGGAAAGAGATGATTTCTAGAGCTTTTGGTGGAATAGCTAAAGAGGTGGATGAGCTTTGCCTTGTGATTAGGCAAACTCTTATTCTATGGTTATCTGAAACTAATGTTTTCAAAGACATTCCTTTAAATCTTATGTTGTTTTTAATTGGATAACTAGATTGGAGCTCGGTTCTACATATGTAAGGGATTTTAAAACTAGTTTCTTTATTATATTCTTGTGAACACTTTTCTATTTTAATATAACTTTCTTTTTCAAAAAAAAAAAAAAAAAAGAAAGAAAACCTAACAATCATCACGATTAACCAAAGAAAAATCCTTCTAATAGTATCGACCATTTACCTATCCATATATATCAAATGTGATCAAAGAAACTAAGATACAAAGTTATCCTGAATTAAACAAACTGTAAATAACTCTAAAAAATAAGAAAACCATACTTATCTAAAAAATGACCAAGAACTGGTCTAGAGCGACACACGCAAAATAATGTTTCCAATAGTCATGACCATTTACTCATTCGTATATATCAAATGTTATCAAACTTCATACCTAAGAAACTAGTTCAATAAACTGTAACTAACCTTTGAAAATAAGAAAACTTTACTTATCTAAACAATGATAAATGAAATATTGCATTAGTTGTAGATCGTATTGAAATAGTCTTGTTATGGCACGACTTATTTCTAGTAATTACATACCCGAATTGTAACATCGCATGATTTGTCATTAATTAGTTTGATTTTAGCATTATCTTCTTTTTTTGAAAATTCAAACCCAACAGAGATACAAGCAACATAAGAAAGAAAAAAAAAACATTAAAAGAACCACAATAAGGGACAAGAATGTTGCAAGATTATCACAAAGGAACATTTTCCCTGATAAGCACCTCTGACAACAGACTTACATTTGTAGTTCCTTCATTTCTACTATTTATATTATCTTCGAAAATAGAATGACTTAGGAAGTCAGAAATTTCACCCCTCCAAATACTAATGAGAGACGATTTCCTTACATCCGGATCTAGTATGTCAGCTACCTGGTTTCCAGTTCGATGAATGATCTTAGAACCCAAGACGCTGAAGTATATTTGTTAATATGTTCTGGTCTTTTCTTATATGAAATGTTCGAGCATTACTAATTTTCCTATCTTGGGGAGTTCATTAATTGGCTTCATGATTTTGTGTGTTGTATGAGCTAAAATTCCTAACATATGTTGATTTTTTGACAGAGTTTCTATGAAAACAAAAAGTATAAATCTATCATGAAGGAGGGTGATAATATCTTTAAGATAAATGCAAAACAGGGTCATTAAGGTAAGTTCAGTAGATTGTTTGATAAATAATGTTGTTTGAAAACTTTTTTCCACTATTATTTTTTCTTCATACGCCATTTTCTAATTCTTATTTGCTTTATCATGTTAGAAAGCATTAATATAAATTCAAGGAACTAATGTGGAGTCTGATGGGAAATACATTAGAGGCATACAAATGTGCTCGTCTTGTCGCATTTTTTCATGGTTTAGACTTCCTTTATACAAATATAGTTTACTTATGTATCTTATTTTTAATATGTTCATCTTTTGAATTATGTAGTAAAACCATCAAAATACTTTATGTCAGACAATTCTCGGCCTCCTATGTGAATCCGACTTTGATTATGCGGAGGCTATAAATTTTTTTCATAAATGTATCGAGATTAATCATGTCAAAAACACTGAAAAAAATATTGAGCTATTGCTTTACCTTTCTGTATTACAAGTTCACTCATTTCCATTTATTGTTTTCTCTAATAATCATCAAAGATATCATTTTTTATCGATAAGGGGTAATTTGTTTCTAATTCTATTTTAATGTTAATAGGTAAAATTGAGGGATCCACCAAAGTTTCTGCAGAGTAGATGTCGGGTTTTTACTCTAAAGTCTATTGAGTACTCCCATCAAATTGTGTGGGTAATCTCCTACCGCATCAACAAGAAGTATGTAATACGATGAATACCCTGTTTGAGTTTTATATCTCATTATCTTTCCTATTTAAAAAAAAATGTTTGTATAGTTGTTGAAGGTATTCCACTGGTGTGCATATTGGGCACTATGTATGTTCAGTTGTAACATCTTTTTTGTTACACTTATTTCTGATGGGAAGCAAACAATTTAATAGAATCATTATTTTTCACCGGTCATCTTAAAAATTTATAAAACTATGCAATTAATCTATCAAATGGTACATGATGTATTAGAAATTATAAGCAAACTCGGAACTTTTTTAGCTAAGCAGACAGACTTGGAAAAAGGAATGTGTTCGTTTACAAGAAAAAACAAGTCGTACTTATTTCGATTGAAATTGAGATCTATCATATACTTTAGGAGCCTGGAATAAATCAAAGAATTACATAAAACATATTATTCATGAATACTAAACCCTATAAAATGTAAGAAAAAAGACTCAGTGATTAAAGAGAAGGTAAAGAACTCCGAATTGCTTTCGCCAGGAGTTCGAGGAGATTTTTTTGTTTGTTTGCTTGGATAGAAAAACCTTTATGCTACTGAAACGACATGATAAAACATAATGGAATTTCTTAATTAATCCACACAAATGAGATCTCATAAATTTAAAGTTTCCAAGTCATTCTAGTAACTTACAAAATAACTCTCCACAGACAGAACTTCTTAATTAATCCATACAAGTGAGATCTTATCTTATAAATATAAAGTTTCTATGACATCCTAATCCCTATAGTCCATACTCCTGGAGATAGGGGATAACTATATCGGCAGTTTGCTGAAGAATCTCCATAAGACATCCAAAAACTTGAAGGTTCACATATTGTCTTTGATGCTGAAAAAGTGATGTTGGCAGGAGTTTTAGATTACCCAAATCCCATTGCCCTGGGATCTCCCAATCATCGATAGCCGCTAAAATCCAGGTAGCAAGTTCAAGGCCTTCCGAGGGACTAAGGTCATCGAGGAAAATTGTTCGCTGAAATTCAATAGAAGGGCAGTTACAATGATTTTCTTAGCGATCATTATTTTGTTATATGCTTAAGAATTTTATTGTGTTTTCGATAATTACTCTTCCATTTTGCAACAACAGTTGTTTAAAAGCAGTTAGGTTCTAAAATTATCAAAGAATCAATGGTCGATAAACACAAAGATATTTTTTTATACAAAGGTTATCCTTTTATTCAATAGGTTATGTGCACAAATTTAGATATCTTTATCGTGATAATTCTCTGATTCTAGTTTTAAGCTTTGTTTGTATAGGTTTATGTTCTTTTGTTTTAAAATTTATTTGTTTGAAGCTCCACATAAAGTTTTTTTGGTTGAAACCTATCTTCCTTTGATGTTTTTACTGGAAGAATAATGCAATTTTATGAAGGCTCTAGAGGAGCTACTCAAAAAAGAGTCAACCATTGTAAGTTCACGTCCATGTTTTCTAGAAGATCTTGAAGTGTTGAGTTCAAAAGACCGGTAACGACCCTTCTAAGGTGGAATATTTAATTTTAGTACGAATAAAACATTTGTCGTGTGTTATATTTTTTACCATATACTGATTTAAAATAACAATAAAGTTCCTGGAATGAAAATATGCAACCAAAGAAATAAACATATGTTAAAAATTAAAAGTACAATTTTTCTTGTTTAACTTGTTTCATACATGATTCAAAAGATGCTTCTAATATGTAAAAATTTTGAAAGATCTAAACTTTTTAAGTTTTCATTTCAGGTATTGAATATTAATTCGGCATCTTCTCAAATGAAATTAACATAATGGCTCATGCTATCTTTTTAACCTCATAATCAAATACACCGAAAATTCTTTACACTCCCATCCTAGAAAAAAAATGATACTATCATTTATTTATTTTTACATTTTAGTCTATTAAAATGAAAAATAAGAGTATCTCTTTTCCTGGGATGGAAGCAGTATTAAAACCAAGAAATGAAAGTTAACATAAATTAAATGGAACGAAAAAAAATAGAAATACAAAGTTGTTTTTTTTTTGGTTTGAGATTTTAGGGAGTGCAAATATAATCTTTTTTGTTTTTTGGGATTGAAAAACACAATACCTATCAAGGATTTTGAAATTTGAGGGAATGCAATTGCAGCTTGTGCAACTATGAGAAAATATTGGTTTCTGAGAAACAAAATAAGGTTTAACGCCTAGAGTGATCAAAGTGGTAGTTCCGATATTAATATTTGAATATGGGTGTAGAATGGAGGACGCAGTATGGAATCCAATTTATGATTTGTAGATCTTAAACGTCTTCAAAATTGGTACAAGAAAAGTGAAAAGATGCAAATTTAAAATAAAGTCAATGGTCTACTCCTCAAACTAGATATAATCTTCTTCTTGTTGTGATAGTACTGCATTAGAAAATCCTATTTGAGCCTTTCTTTAAGGTGGATAATATTTCTACAGATTCTTTTGCAAAATGAGGTTAAGGCTTTGTACTGGAGACAGAAGTGTGAACATGGGTAGACCTGTTTCTCTGGCGCGAATTGAAATGCCTGACATACATAACTATTGGTTATGAAATTAGATGCAATCTTTTTATTTAATTTTACTTTTTATATTTAGCTGTCAACTGAAAGGTTATAATATTTTTGAAATTCTTCGAGTTGTTAGAATCAATAAAATCATGTCATTAAGCGAAAAAGATATCTTCACAAAGAGTGTTTTATGAATTCTGACCTGATGGATTTATGAGAATAAAATATATATATACAGTCTTATGATGAATGGTATATCATCCTAGTGGAGCTTTATTGTAGTATTTTTTTGCATTCTTCCAAAAAGTTTATGGAGAATGGTTATGATGGATTCAACAAAGGTTTTTTTTTTTTTTACTTTGTAAGATCTATTAGGGAATGAATACTAGATTACTAATGACATATAAGCTTTTGTAGTTGCATATGCATGCAATGTCTGGATAATTTTAGATTTTATTTTAAATTATGAGACTCAGTTTTGCACATAAAATCACTTTCCGAAGAAGAAGAAGAAGAAGAAGAAGAAGAAGAAGCTCAATTATTTATCTAACTTCATTCTCTTTGATACATGTTCTCTTGCTAATGTTAGACATCATTGCATGCTAGTGAACTTTCTTACAATAAACCTCTTAATGAATGTTGTTAGTTAACTCTTTTATGTATTTCTTAGGATAATGTGTATATCAAGAGTATGACCGGGTCAATGAATCAATCTACAAATGTGCCATTGGGTAATTAGTATAATATCATATAATTTATTCTTTTATATAAAATAAATAAAGTTTATTCTCTACATTTTGATGTTACAAATTTAAGGCATTTATTATCTACCATCCCTTTTGTAAATATATAATATATAAGATATCTGTTCATGTTCATCATAAACAAGCATTTACTACTAATAAGTTGAGAAATTCTTGATTTTTTCTTTCATGTTTTCCTTCCACATTTTTGTTGGTGTTTTCTCAGCAGTTTTCAATTTGAGATGTCTGGGGTAAAAAGTAGTGCGCACATAGGCATCCAAGCCATTGCTAAGCTATTACTTGTAAGTTTCGTCTTTCAATTTCGAGTTTCTCAGACAGATATTTATATGGTTGGAGATGATAAAGGATGGACCTACGAAGCTATTTCATGCACCGAAGGCAAGACCTTTAAAGTTGGAGATACTCTTAGTAAGTATTTCAATTTTAGGCTCAAATGGTTCGAGTCCACTCAAGTTCACTGGTAAATTTTTTGGATTGATAAAACTTCATTGTTTTTTGTTATTAGTCTTAATGTCATTGTTATCTTGGTTAATATAACTTTGTTACCCTGACTTTTCAGTGTTCTATTATGATCCACCGAGGCACACTGTTGTGAAAATCCCAAGCAGTGCGTATCCAAATTGCACGAATTTGAATGACTATAAACCGGTTTATACGAGCGGAACTGATGAAATTATACTAGAGTCTGGAATGAGTTACTTCGCTAGCAGCGTTCCAGGGGACTGTACTTCCAGTGACATGAAGATCGTCCGCAACGCTATTTAATACCCGACAGGAGAAACATGTTTACGTGGCAGAAGTTTTTGGATTGCTCTTACAAGTGTTCTCCACGATTTCACATCCATCACTTTCTCTCCTGAAAAGAATTTATAATTTTAGCGATTGAATAAAAAAAAGTTTAATATTTTTGTTTGGGTCTATTGTGATGATAATTTCAAATTACAAAGTAAAAATTAAGTTTTCTAGGTTAGCTAGTTGCTTAAATAATTAAAAGAGTATTTCTAATATTTAAATTTATTTGTTATTGAAAGACCGAACTCGAAGTTCAAAATGTCAGTATAAATATGTCAAAAAATTTTTTGTTTACCATTAACCTCATAAAATGTGAGAGATATCCTTGTTTTTGAGATTAAAATAAAAAATAATAATTTGCTGAATTTTAAACTCGCGAGATTGGGATATACCCAAATTAAAATATGATCATTTGAAGTAGATTTTAAAACCCCTTATACATATTGATTTAGTAATGGTTGAACTGCCCTTACTTAATTAGTATCAATCCGTTTGATAATTAGATTAAATTAGTTAGTCTAATTATATGGATTATAATTTATTTTTTTGATAGGTTTATCTTATGGATTTGATAAAATTAATGATTTGAAAAAATTTGTAACTTAGTGTTTCAAGAAATTAGCAACTAAAGCGAATGGTTTTGCTAAAACAATTCTCTTTATGTAATTATTTTCATTTTTATTCAACTAAAAATCTCTTAATCGAACTAAGCTACTGCCAGCATAGTCGTTTTTGAAAATACAATGTCGCCTATGTTTAGTCTCCAACATTTTATAAAAAGTCTGCGTGGTTATGTTAGTAATATTTTATAAAAAACTAACGGCTCAATCAAAAGATATTGATTTTACAAACGCATAACAAAAACTAGACAGATAACATCATTTTACTAAAATATTCACCATAAATTCATATTAGTCTCAAATTAAGCAAACCCAAAGCACACTGATAGATAATATATTTATCTACAACTTTTGTTAAGACCTCAAATTATTTTAGCATCATTAAGACTGCCTAAGAACATCAAAACCACAGTAAAACGAAACTGTCCAGAAATTCAGAAACTATTATCTAAACTGAAGATAACATTCAATGGTGAATTTACGATGGATTATTCTCAAATTTTAACTAGTGATACCCAATTATGTTATCTACCAATAATAAAAGACTGATCATCAATCAGATGCATAGAAGTTTACAAATAAATTTCAGAAACCTAATGATATAAGATTTAACTAAATTAAAATCAAGTATAACAAAAGACAAAGAGAATGGGGATATAACATTCTACCTCTCAATTGCCACAAACTCCTCTTGATTTTCTTTATCTTTCATCTCCAAAAATCTCTACCTCCATCTCCTGGCCTTTCTTTTCCAACTTCTAAAATTACTTCTCTTTACATTAATAGAAAACCTAACTATCTTATTTATCTTTTCATTTTCCCTTAATTTTATTTATTATTGATTATTCTATTTCGACCCTAACTTGTAGCCTTTCTAATTCAATCCACTCACGTAGGCTAAGATCAAGGAACAATAATCTAAACCATAAGGTTAACTAATTCGGGTATAACCCGACATGAAATAGTGGATAAAAAATATAGGGTATTACAGGTTGCCTTACCGTTAGATATCCAACGACTAAACTTATATATGCTAAATGATTTCACACAAAAACACGAAACATTTTTTTATTTTCTTGAAATATGAAAGAAATTTTATGAGATCTCGAAATTATGGAGCGACGACTCAATCCATCAATCTCACACATAATTGTTAGGCTCCCGGTAAGCCTTAAGTACGAAAGTTAGGCTCCAGATAAACTCGGGTAGCCCTAGCTGGTTATGACTTATGATTCAATCATCATCGAATTCGATTTGTTCATTTGTGAAAATCATGTGCTTCATGATTTATAAAAGGGAATAACACTATTAGCGGGGTGATACCAATTCAGCGATCTGACGGTCAGGATTTGTTAATATTTATTTGTCTTATATGAATTGGTATCATCCCCAAGTAATACTGGTATCCACTTTATAAATCATGACGTGCTTGACTTCAAAATTAACCATAACAATCCTTCAATTATCAACGGTATATAATATTCAATTAGACCTCGTAAGTCGTCATTGACATGATTTTTAACCGTTAGATAGTCTTACATCTTGCTGTAACACCCAAGGACGACCACAAAAGGGATACAGACAGACAAATCTAATATTCTTCCTTATAAAAAACTGAAGACCCGAAATTTTGATTAGTACACCGAAATCAAATCCGGATAGGAATCTCAGAAAACCTTTCGAAGAAGAAAAAAAATGAAACCCTAGGAATTCTTAGATCTTCACAGTGGAGAAACTCAACTCAAGAAAGGATTCTCAATTCGGAAAGGATTCTCAATTCTTCTGTAAGCTCAATTTCCGATTTTAATTTTTCGATTCGTTTATATACATATATATGTGAAAAATCGATTCAAAATCGATTCGTTAGGTATATGCTTTTTGTGAATTCAACTGAAAATCCCTAGTTCTGCTAGGGTTTGTAAATTTAGAAAGTGTAATTCGATCCAGAGTATTGAGATTTTGTTTTAAGTGATGGATGGAAACAAAGATGAGGCTGTGAAATGTTTGAAAATTGGAGAAGCTGCGTTAGAGGTTGGTGATCGTACTCGAGCTTTGAAATTCATTAACAAAGCTCGTAGACTTGATCCGAATCTATCAGTTGATGATTTGTTAGCGAGTTTAGAGAAAGAATCTCAAGTTCCACCTTTTTCACCATTCTCACAAACTAATGGACAAGCAGGTTCTTCTTCGGTAGGGAAGGAGAATTTGAAACAGAGGGTTAATGCTAATGGATCATCGTCCACTGCGAAGGCGAAGAATTATACTGAAGAACAGGTGAGTATGGTTAGAAAGATAAAGTTGCAAAAGGATTATTATGAGATTCTTGGTGTGGAAAAGAATTGTAGTGTTGAAGATGTTAGAAAGGCGTATAGGAAGTTGTCATTGAAAGTTCATCCAGATAAGAATCAAGCTCCTGGTGCAGAAGAAGCGTTTAAATCTGTGTCGAAAGCGTTTCAGTGTTTAAGTGATGAAGAGAATAGGAAGAGGTATGACGTTATGGGATCTGATGAAGCTGTTTATGAAAGACCTGCTGCGAGGAGAGGGCATCATAATCATAATGGGTTTAATGGTTTCTATGAAGCTGATATTGATGCTGAAGAGATTTTCAGGAATTTCTTCTTTGGTGGTGGAATGCCGAGAACAACTACTCAATTTGGAGGGTTTAGATTTGCAACTAACATGGGTGGTGGTCCAACTGTTAGAACTGCAACAGCTGAACAGGGATCAAATGGTGGTTTTAATGTTCGAGCCTTGATTCAGATATTGCCAATTTTACTAGTACTGTTGTTGAATTTCCTTCCGTCATCGGAACCCATTTATTCGCTGTCCAGGACTTACCAGTATGAGCATCAATTCACTACTCAAAGGGGTGTCAACTATTATGTCAGGACAACTAAATTTGCGCAGGATTATCCGATTAATGGCCAAGAGAGAAGATCAGTTGAACAACGAGTTGAAAGAGATTACTTTTCCGTTCTCCAACAGAATTGTCGGGTTGAGATGCAGCGGCGTGCTTGGGGTATTGCTTATGAGACACCACACTGTGATATGTTAAAAAAATTCGATCAAGTTGCTTAATATTTCTTAACTGAGGTGTGAATTCTCTTCTCATTTTGTTTCGTCTGTTAAGCTGCTACAATGATACAGTACTACTATAATGTTTTGGACGCGAAAGGTTCAAGTGGCGCGAAAACTTATATTTTTCATGTTTAGTAAGTGATGAGGTAGTTAAATAATATACGCATTTTATCTCTTCAAGCTACAATGGTATTATCACAAATTTACACTCTTTCAATGGGATTGATATGAACTTGTCTACTGGTGCATGCTTATGAATTCTTTGGCAAACCCACATATACTTGCTTGGTTGTTTGGAGTCCTACTGTCCTAGATGGGAATATTATCCTGGTTGTTCCTTTTCTTGTTAACATAATAATAGCTCAGTGACACTGATTATAGATTTGTGTGTTTGTACTCTTCTGGTTCAGGATGCTTGAAAACCATGTACAGTACGTCCAACTCCCCTTCATTTGCTTTTTTATAATTCAGTTTTCTAAGATTAGTTACGTAGGATTGCTTAACCATTTTCTATACTATCCCAAATCTTTCTGTCCGGTTACTTTTGTAGGGCAAGATTGAATTGGAGACCTGATTCCAAAATGTACCTTGCATGCATCTACCTTAATATTCAGGATCAGCCCTTTGCTTTGGTTTAGAAGACTCTCTATGGATTCATGGTACCTTCTTCCCATCATCAGAAATCCTATTTTTGAACCAAGTGAACTTCTCAGAGTAAGACTGGCAAAATCAAGCAACATAATCTGGGATATTATAGATTGAGCAGACTAAAATAACTAACTGATTTGGCATGACTTAAAAAAACTACTCTCGTTTTGGTTTCAGTAATTTAAGCCACTTCAAAACCCTTTACTAGATTAGAGAGCTGATTACAGCGAATTCTGCATTCACCAATGGAGAGAAGACGTTGGTCCTTGAGGTTTATGTAGAGTACAAGAACAGGTAGCTTTCCTCATCCCAACCAGGAAGAACAGCATCTGAATAATAACGATTCCCCAGACTGCACACCATCATAGATTTTGGAAATTACATGAGCGGTTGCAGGGCTTTATGTTTTGCTATTTTAAATTCTCTTCTTCTTCTTCTCCATCATCAACATCAACACCAGCCAACTGAGTTACCTCCAACTAAAGTGCCCCCTATAAAATTCGAATAGAAAATTTAAAATAAAATTTAAAATAAAAATAAAAAATAGCAATGGATGTCCCTCGCGGGATGTGTCTGTGGACTGGAATTCTTAATCCCTACTCAACTGTGAACTTTTACGGGGAGGAGCTGATGAAATGGACAGCACGGGTTTAGGGCCCATGTTAGGGGCACGAGTACCAGCTTGTGCCGTTTAAGGGTACCGGAGGGTGCATGCATATGGGACTATTAAGGTTTGGGTGGGACTGTTAAGGTTTGGGTCCCGATTTAAAGAAGAAGGTTATTATTGTGACTTCACATTCCATTAGAGAGGCGTCACCTAATAGGACAAAAACGGATCACTCATAAATAATATCAAAAATCCCTTATCTAAAATAATTTTGTAACGACTAAACAATCCTTATTTAGTTAATTTTAATTTAATTTAATTTAATTAATGAATTTTGTTGTATACTTGGTGAATTTTGGGACAAAGTTTTTGTGGGAGGAAAAACTGGCCGTAAAATAAATTTCTACGGTTGGAAATAATCCAAACCTGGTAAAATCACTTTTACGGTTGGAAATAATCCAAACCTGGACGTAAAATCACTTCTACGGTTAGAATTAAAAGAAAACTAGATATAAAATCAGATTCTACGGTTGGAATTTAAAAGAACCTGGACGTAAAGTGAGCTTCTACTGTTGGAACTAATTCAAACCTGGACGTAAAACTACATGCAAATAAAATTTTACGGTGGAATTAATCCAAACCTGGACGTAAAATCACTTCTACCGTTGGAAATAATTCAAACCAGGACGTAAAATGACTTTTATAGTTGGAATTAAAAGAAAACTGGACGTAATACGATTGGAATTAGAAGAAACCTGGACGTAAAATGAGCTTCTGCGGTTGAAACTAATCCAAACCTGGACGTAAAACTACATGCGAATAAAATTCTAAGGTTGGAATTAAACCAAACCTGGACGTAAAATCACTTCTACGGTTTTTAAGTTTTTATTTTAGTTAAAGAGTAATCTAGACATTGTGTATATGTGTTAGGATATCCCATAACCATTTTTTTGGACATTAAAAATCCAAGTGAACCCCTCTATTGGAGTGTGACGTCCCAATAATAACCTTCTTAAAGAAACCGTTTCCATCACAAATCCCGCCTGTATAAACTTTTGGTCTTGGAGACGAAGAGTCGTTTCTCACAAGGGGGAGAAAATTTTTGAGGGGCAGAGAACCGATGGAGGCGTTGGGGATGAATAAGAATTCGACATTTGTTCCCTTATTCCTGGGTTTTTTTAGCTAATTAAGGTTTTTAGTTTTTAAAGCCGATTTACCCATCCATAAATTTTGTTGATTAACTGCCGGTGACTTCCTCTATATTAATGGTAGCTATGTACAAAATATTGCCAAAGTATTGTTAAAAATTAAGCTTGTTAACTGAATTCAAGAAGTATAGTTAAACATTAAGCTTATATTCTTAATTCAGACTTAAATTTTAATTTGTATGTCACATAATTTTTTTTCTCCTTTTTATTAATATTTTCTTTTATTTTGCAAATTAGTTTTTCTATTTTATTAAGTTGTGGTCACTACTCTGCTACTATTCGTGTTTTATCCTCCAATGGCATTTCCCCTCTTACTCCAGATACACTATTTGAACTTCAGCAAAAATATCCAGCTGCTCCACCCCCAATTATACCAACTAATGACATTCGAGTACCTTCTTTATCAGTAGATGCTAAGGCTGTTTTAGTTGGCCTGAAAAGCTTTCCTAAAGGTACCTCATGTGGGAGAGATGGCCTTAGAGCGCAACATTTACTTGATGCACTAAGTGGTAATGCTGCTGTAGTTTTCGATGATCTGCTTCATTACATTGCTGGTGTAGTCAACTTATGGCTTGCATGTTCTTGTCTCCAATCCTTGGTGAATATGTTGTTAGTGCTATATTAACACCTTTGCTCAAGCCAGGTGGAGGATTGCGACCAATCGCCGTTGGAACTATTTGGAGGATATTATGCTCCAAGCTTGTTGTGAATGTTGTATGTAAGGATATAATTCCATACTTAGGTACCCCCAATTTGGCATAGGCATACCATGTGGAGGTGAAGCTATACTACATGCTGCTAATAGGATGTTGGAGATACAAAGTGATTCCATCACTCACTCCATGTTGTTAATAGACTTTTCAAAAAATTTTAATCTTGTTGACAAATCAACATTGATTCAGGAAGTCAGAAAACACTGCCCAAGTATCTCACGCTGGGTTGAATTTTGTTATTTTAAGCCGGCAAGGTTGTATTATAATGACTCGGTTCTCTCTTCATCCCAAGGGGTTCAACAGGGTGACCCACTTGGTCCCCTTGTATTTGCGTTGGTATTACACCCTTTGGTAACTGAAATTGCTGCTCAGTGTACTTTAACTCTTCATGCTTGGTATCTAGATGACGACACAATTGCAAGTGATGCACTTGATGTTGCTAAAGCTTTGAGGATATTACAAACTCACAGACCCAAGAGAGGGTACATCTGAACATCACCAAGAAAGATTTATTTTGGTCGTCTGGTGATCCTCGAAGTTTAGATGAAGGCATCTTTCCTGCAGATATTAGTAAGCCTCCTATTGGTGTAAAATTATTAGGTGGACCAGTCAGTTTGGACATGAAATTCTGCAGTGATATGGTTCTCAATAGGGTCGATAAGATTGTCTAGTAGATGCACAATATTCAGAAATTGCAAGACCCCCAAAGTGAATTATTACTTTTACGCAACTGCACCGGTGTCTCGAGACTTTATTTTGCACTCCGTATAACTAGACCCTTGGATTTTCAGGCTATAACATTCCAATTTGATAAACACCAACTTTAGTATTTGAGACAGATTGTTGTTGGAGATAGTGCAGGTTTTTGTATTGTTCAACAACGTCTAGCCACGTTACCGATTAAAGATGGTGGGATGGGGGTCTACACCATGGATGACACAGGCTCATATTGTTTTCTTACTTCGGCTGCTCAAACTCAACATTTGCAACACACAATCCTGAAGATCACAAACCCAACAGAATCGAGTCCAAGATTTGACCAGGCATTGTAGGTATTTACTCAAGCTTGTGGGTTATCTAGTTCTAGATTTAACATCAATGACACTGCCCCCCATTACATGAAATCACTGACAGTAATTTACTTTGGTGTTGTTAAAGACACATTGCCCTCTAGCTTTACATTGAACGAGCGTGAATCTCTCTTATGGCTTAGTAACAGAAAATAACATGCAATGGACTTTTTAAAAGCCATTCTCATTGACGGGTTGAACCAAGATGTTGGGCCTATGAAATTTAGATCCGTGCTCCAATACCGGTTGGCTATACCTATGTTTGTTGTGGACAGTTTATGTGCCAGTTGTGACAGACCCGTGGATATCTACGACGATCATGCCCTACATTGTGCGAAATAATTCGGTCCTAAATTCAGGCACGATATGGTTAAAGACACCATTGCTGATATATGTTACAATGCGGGGATTGTGGATAGGAAAGAAGTCTCTTTAGGATTCTTATCAGATAATAATGGTCTAAAACCCGCTGATATTTTGGTTTACAACTGGGAAGATGGGAAGGACGTATGTTTTGACATCACGGGAGTTTCACCTTTCCAAGTGCTAGAACTCGTATTTTCACGCCTAGTCTTGCTATTACTGCTGCTACTCGCAAATGCAACAAATATTTGGACATATGCACGACCAATGGTTATGGGTTCAATGTACTTGCTTTTACTACATTAGGTGAATTGAGTGAGGACACTATTGTATTCTTGAAAAGGTTGAGGAACTGCCTTGCTAACCATGATGCCAACTATAAAGTAGGAAGTTCACTCTTATATAGATTATGCATTATTATTCAAAAAGGTGTTGGTGCCCAGCTTGTTGCTAGGCTACCCACCAACTCTTTGTAAAATTTTCTTTGTTTGTTCTAAAAAATAAAATAAAATAAAATAAAATAAAAATAAATAAATTTTATTAATAAGATATTTATTTATTATGAACCTTATTTGGTAGCCTAGCAACAAGCTGGGATCCCACCCATTTTTGAATGGAAACACCTAATTTTAATTAGACTTGCATTTTAATTTTAACTAATAAAGTAAAAAAAATATTAAACCTTTTGTAGTGGAAATGTAGAGAAGGAAAAAAGGCAGAGAGTTTCTTGATTAACATCAGCAGTGTTACATGGACTCCAATAACATATATATATATACATGGAAAAGCAAACCCTAGCTGGGCCGCACATCTATGGGCCGTAGACCCTACAACACTCCCCCTTGTGCGGTCCAACAAAAATTCACATGCAATGCTTCACATATAGTGCTTCGAATGTAATTCTTCAAATGCCGTGCTTTCCTTGATGACTTGTGCCGAAATCAATTGCCTCATTAAAACTTTGAAAAGGAAAAAACCAGTGGGACAAAACCGTGGTACATCTCTTCACATGTATTACTTCACATGTTGTCTCGTATTTTACATGTAGTTCATCACATGCAATACGATCTTCAAAAATCGACGAGTCTAAGTTAATTGCCTCGTTAAAACTTTTTCAGGTAAACCCAAAGGGACAAAACCTGAACTAAAGAAAAAGAGTACAATATTACGTAAACGTAGAACATTGTTAGACTCGAATATGTTTCCTCATTAAAACCTTGACAAGGAAAACCCAGTGGGACAAAACCTTGACGAAGGGAAAAGAGTACAACGTGACAGATGCAAGTAAAGGTGAGCCGTTCCAGATGATCACTTTGCTCCGTTGAAGTTGACTAGTTGCTTCACAACTCCTAAGGAAGAAAATCCTCGTGGGAAAAACAATAGCTTTAGATGGGAAATTACATTCCCGGTGTTTGTTGTTGTCTCATTAAAAACCTTTCCGAGTAACAAAACCCTGTAGGAAAAAGCAACCTCGGTGAAGGAAAATAGTTCAACACACTATTAGATGCTCCCCCTGATGTCAAACAATTTTCATTAGTCTAATGCAGTCAGAAGAAGTTTTTCACACTTTACTTTGGTGACTTGAATGTTTATAAGACCTTGTTGTTGATTCCGGAAGTTATGCTGCTTAACAGACTATCGCGTTTCATTTCTTTGATTCATATATTTTCAGTAATATCAAAACGATCTTTATGTCTTCAACGTTCAACATACTTGATGCTTTTAGTGTTGTCTCGCTAAAAACCTTGTCGAGTAACAAAACCCTTTGGGAAAAACTATTCTCGATCGAAGGGAAAAAGAGTACAACACAGCTTCAATTTCGAAGTAATATATGTCGACATCATATCCTTGGATCCTCCCCCTTATGTAGGCATCTCCCCCTGATTACTTTCAGAGTTATTCCAGACAGTTCCTTTAGTCATGTACTTTTCGAAACTGAATATAGGTAATGACTTAGAAAATGGTCTATCATATCTCCTACAGATTACTTTTGTTGGAGAAGAGATTATTGTTCCTTCATAATCAACAACTTTAGGATTGCACTTTCATTAGTATTCCTTTTTATGTCTTTGTAGGGATAAAACAAATTTATGTCAATGGTTACTTTTAAGTACATGTTTACATTCACTAAACCATTCCAATGACGTTGCGTTGGCGCTGAGCTATATCTATCTAACAAGTTCCTTGAGGATGCAAAATTTTATCGAGTATATTATTATACTAAGTACAACAATGCGTCTATTGTAATTAGATATGGGAATTTCATCTCCCAACACATCTTCGTCATCTTCCTTTAGAAGAAATGTCACTTACTTACATTTGAACCTCGACTAATCATGAGAGTGCTATCAGGATGCATGTCTTTGTTAAATTGCCTGGCAACTATAGACAAATGCAAACTGATGGGATAATATACCATAAGCTCAGTATTCGGTCGATCTTTCCCCAGATTTTTCATCTCAAATTCGAATTTCAAATAGCTTTTAAGGTCTCTTATTACATCAAGAGTACCCATCATGTCCGTACCATCAACATAGATAGCTACAATTCCAAATCAAGAACTTTCTTATGAATACTCAAGGAAAAATAACTTACTTGTCTATCCCCTCCAAATCAAATAGTCACTTAGACGGGTATACCACATCTGCCTGATTGTTTCAATCTATAAGTGAGCGTTATATCTAACTGTAAACGCGCTCTGTGGTTTAGAGACACTTGATTTGGGAAACAAAAGGTTATCAAGTACTTTTGTAAATATCGGATATCTCTTGATTCTTTTAGAGATACGTAACAACTACATACATATGCTTCATTTCAAGTCCTTTTGAAATTACCAAGCTAACTAAGTATCGGAACGCCATAACGTTCATTACAAGAGAACAATTCCAGGGATTTCTGAGACACCTCGCGCCACAAGGAGATTTTTGATACTTTGAGACTTCATTATTCCCATTGTGCTCTATGACAAAAAATCATATATGTCCCATAGGATTTACACTTGGTTGGTTAGCACTACCACACCAAGTACCCGTATATTTTCCAAAGAACTAAGTTCTACCTGGATTGCATAGGCCAAATATGCTATTTATTTGAAATTAATCAAAATAAGTATGGTTCGGTCTCATTGTGCTCTACTTCTGGAGCAATTATTTATGGATTATATCATCATTGCGCATGCATGATCCTTCCATTGTCTCATGTGCATTCATTGTTCTCTAGAATCATTTAAAACTTTGGAGCGTCCTCCAATATTGATCCATGGACATAGTCAGAGTCAATAAAATGAGATGATTTCATTAATGATACAAATAAGGTTATGCCTTACTCATCTACTTCCTTTCTAGGTGAGTATTGATCGAACCTGGTGGCCTCTCCATCTTCCTTTGTGGAGCCACGACCTTAACTACACTTCTACCAAGTGTAGTTGTAACACCTTAGTCTATGGTGTACCCCATATTGAGGATTTCTAACCATGCATGATTATTTGCAGCTAGTATGTGTGATCTTGTCACGTTGCCGATATCAGTGCACTTTCTGAAACCGATTATTCTTTGTCACTTCACATTTATATTTGTGGAGTACAAGAATTAATGTGAAACACAGTGGGAGCACACCATGACAATTCCTGTCGTTCCCTTAGAAACTACTTTTTCGTATCTCCCCCTAACGACGGGAAGACTATCTCATTAAAATGACAACCCACAAATCTAGTGGTAAGAAATCTCCTGCCAAAGGTTTTAAAATGCGGATAATCATTGGAAACTCTTTTCCAACATAGTCACTTGATCATTTTGATGACTCATCATAGTACGATGTGGATTCGTAAGGGAACATATATAGTGCAACCAAAAATGCGTAAGATCATAAAATGTCAGGCATTATATCCAGTTACGAACTGTTACGCAAATAATGGTTGACCAATTATGGGTCTAAAACGAATATGTGAAGATGCGTGTAATATTGCATATTCCCCAAGCAGTTAAAGGTAGGTTTGTCGCATAACCATGCCTTAGGAACCATCTGTAACATTTTGATGATAGTATTAGATCATTGCTCGGTCGAAATCGCATGCGTTGCTATCTCAAGCATGTTTGTCAATATTAGTGATCAAAACTATAAGTCTTGATTTCTAGTATATTATAGCTAAGTCTCGGACTAGGATAGAAAGTGTAGTTGAGCTTAAGGACTTCATGGCGATTCATCATACAAGTAGAAGAACTACTCAAGGAACCGATTGAACTTCTCGACAAAAAGGTATGTGAAGACTTGAACTTATATATCACTCAAAAGTCTATCTACTCTATCTCCTACTCTTTAAGACAAGAAGTCGTATGCTATATATATAGACTTTGATTATACACATTTGGTATTTCGAGCCGAGTATACCTCGCCTATCTGTATATCGAAATATTAGTTGGTAAGATTTTCGCTTTAACCAAGTTTATCTTTACCATGTGACGAAAGTCATGATATGTTTCAATCATCTTGAAAATTGCTTTGAAGAGAAATGGTATAACAACTATATAACGTCCTCTAAGAATGTTTCAATGATTGAAATGAGAGTTTAGATTACATAACCAATGGTGGACATAAGCATTGTTGTGGAAACACATTTATGTATAAGTCATATTCCTTGAACCAAAGTTTACGAACTTTGTTGATCAAAAGAACCGGAAGAATGGCGTGAGCCAAGTCTGAGAACTCAGTCCGCGAACTGCCAAAATTCTCAAAACCGAGAATTTCTGCCGGAGTTGACAAACTACTTGCGTGAAGCTAAGTCCGAGAACTCAGTCCGCCAACCCAGTCCTCGAACCGGCGAAGTTATCATACCCGAGAATTTCTGCTGGAGTTTGTAAACTCTGCCCGGTAACTTAAGTCCGCGAACCCAGTCTACGAACTTGAGAAGGTTATATATATCTGAAGATGATTTCTGAACTTAAACTTAAAAAGACTAAGGAATGCAGTTTGCAAACCGTGGCTATAAAAGTTCATGAACCGATTCAAGTGAATCAAATCATCTTTGCTTCAATTGTGTCTTGTGTAGTACATGAGATTTCCTTGCAATTGAACAACTCTCTAACTAGTTAATCTTGAAGTCATTTGAACTAGTTATGGTGAAGAAGAACATGGTTGATATGAAATGCTCATATGGCTAACCATTTGGTTAACTATTGTTGAACCAACAAGTGCATACGTTTAGGTCGTTTAATAAACCTAGAAGCGTGCATTGTCAAGTGTGTGTAACAAGCTAATTTTTCGATCTAACGGTTGAGAAATATTAGCTTGAATCTAAATCAGGTTTTCATTTAACGGTGTATATTGATTGCTTTGTTACCAAGGTAACTTAATTGCAAACCCTGATTTGAAATACTATATAAGGGTAACTCTAGTATCTGTGAAAAACTAATCCCCACACCTCACGTGTGAAACTAGTTTGCATACTAGAGTCGGTTCTCCTTTAACCTTTGGTTTTCTTCTTATAAAACCAGGTTAACGACTTAAAGACTTCATTGGGATTGTGAAGCCAGACCGATACTACTTTTATCGTAGTTGTGTGATCTGATCTTGCATCTTCTATCGTACGAGTACAATTAGATTGATTGGCTTGAGATTGATATCTCCGATAGGCAAGTGTTGATGGTGGTTTTTAGCTTAGGGTTAAAATCGTAAAACCGTAGTCAAACAGTGACGTCACACTTGAGTAATAATGTCGCCACTAGCACATTTATTGAACCGTTCAACATGTCTGCGTAAAATTACTGGGGTACGTTTTTTACGTATATGCCGTGCTCTACGACAAAGCCCTCAATACTGACTGGCAACATCTCCGCGCCAAGGCATGCCAACCATGCCAGCCATATCTCCGCGCCAAGGCATGCCAACCATGCCAGCCGCACCACAGTGCCAGTGGCATACCACGCCAGCCACATCTATGCGCCAAGGCATGCCAACCATTCCAGCCACATCTCCGCGCTAAGGCACGCCAACTATGCCAGCCGCACCACGGTGCCAATGGAATACCATGCCAACCACATCTCTGCGCCAAGGCACACCAACCATGCCAGCCGCACCACGGTGCCAATGGCATACCATGCCAACCAATCTCCGCGCCAAGGCATGCCAACCATGCCAGCCGCACCACAGTGCCAATGGCATACCATGCCAACCACATCTCCACGCCAAGGCATGCCAAACCATGTCAGCCACATCTCTGCGCCAAGGCATGCCAACCATGCCAGCCGCACCACATTACCAATGACATACCATGTCAGCCACATCTTCGCGCCAAGGCATGCAAACCATGCCAGCCGCACCACGGTGCCAATGAAATACCATGCCATCCACATCCCCGCGCCAAGGCATGCCAACCATGCCAGCCGCACCACGGTGCCAATGACATACCATGCCAGCCACATCTTCGCGCCACGGCATGCAAACCGTACCACAGTGCCAATGGCATACCATGCCAGCCACATCTCCGCGCCAGAGCATGCCAACCATGCCAGCCGCACCATAGTTCCAATGAAATACAATGCCAGCCGCATCTCCGCGCCAAAGCCATGCCGGCCCTACCACATGCCGCTGGCTGCCAAACGAAGGGTTGCAACAATCAACGGCTACCCTTCCATCTGAGATGCAGATCTCAGAAGTCCAAGTTCGCCACCTAACGCTTGGCAACTTCCGTCCCAAGGCCAAACATCACGGTTTTTGCCAAAACCCTAATTTTGGCCGCGTCTAAGATATGCCAAAGCCATGCCGTCCCTACCACATGACGCTGGCTGCCAAACGAAGGGTTGCAACAATCAATGGCTACCCTTCCATATGAGATGCAGATCTCAACCGTCCAAGTTCGCCACCTAACGCATGGCAACTTCCGGCCCAAGGCCAAACATCACGGTTTTGCCAAAACCCTAATTTTGGCCGTGCCTAAAAGATGCCAAAGCCATGCCGGCCCTACCACATGCCGCTGGCTGCCAAAAGAAGGGTTGCAACAATCAACGGTCACCCTTTCTCCTGAGATGCAAATCTCAGCCGTACAAGCTTGCCACCGAACGCATGGCAACTTTTGGCCCAATGCCAAGGCCTAATTTGGCCGCACCTAAACTACGCCAAAATCCTAGCTCGGTTGCGCCTAAATCATGCCACTAGCCGTAAACGAAGGGTTGCAACAATCAACGGCTACCCTTCTTCCTGATATATGAATCTCAGACATACAAATTTGCCACCAAACGATTTGTGGTAATCTCTTGGCCACGACGCCAAAACTTTAATTTGGCTGTGCCAAAAGCATGCAAGCGCTGCAACCATGCCGCTAGTTTCCAAACGAAAGGTTGCAACAATCTACGGCTACCCTTCCTCCTGAGATGCAAATCTCATCCGTACAAACCTGCCACCAAACTACTCGTGGCAATGTCTTGGCTGCAATGCTAACTCTTTGTCACGACACCAACTTGGATGCGATCACTACACCATTTTCCTTGATTAGTAGCTAGATTTCGAAACAGCTTTGCCGCTACACCATTTTCATTGTCGTGCCAGATACCACAGCACCTACTGCGGAGGAGCTGAGTAATTGTGTTGAAGTTCATGAGCATCTGAACAATAAGGTAGAGGTGGTTGTGCAGGAAGAGATTGTTGAGGAGCCTCCTCAATTTCAACCAGTGCAAATTGAAGCTCGGCAGTTGCCAGAGCCTGCTGTGCCTGTGGTGAAAGAATATGCTCCAAAGAAGTCATACGCTTCAATTGTCAGTTCAATTCCAACTTTTTTGAAAAAAAAACTATGTACTTAGTTCCTCCTTGAATCTCCTTGTTGATATCAAATTTCATATGCAGGTGAAATTTGCGAATGCAAATGCTGGGCCTGCTCCTGTAAATGTGCCAACTACCACCATAAAGGTGAAATCTGCTACTGTTGGGAAAAAGGCGCCTGCACCTTCAGCACCAACTCCAGCACATGGAGCGTCAGCTCCTAATAGCAACAATGCTTCTGCAAATAACAATGTCGTGGAAGAAGATAATTCTCTAATTTATTTTAACATTTATGACGCATCATGTATTGGGAGAAAATTTACTTATGTTTTGTTCCGGCTATTTTTATTTCGTTAAATTTTAGAAATGCTGTATATTTAGTATACATTCTTTTACCACCTACCTCTGGTTCTGTGTGCAAACCTTTGATGTAAAATTGTCAGTTTCTTTGATCAAATTTAACTCATACCTGATCTGTTTGCATCAGGGATTCTGCTTTGGCTTTGTCGAATTTGAACAGTTAAGCTCCATGCAAAATGCCGTGAAGGTATGAACTCTGCGAAACTTCATTACTTTAATCAAAGATGATTGTTTTCCTTGTGTCATGAACATGCACTTGAGGCGTGTAAATTAGAGTGGGACCCCAAACTGTATGTTATGCTTTGGCTGGTTACTGTATTTTACCTCTGATCCTATGCTGGAATATCAGTAGCTATCTTTTCTCCAACTCACTGGTACAACAATATAAGTCCATGGAACTAATTCTCTCTTTGCACAAATGATTTCTCCTGGTCCACTTTTATGCTGTATACTTAGATTGCCTTAAAAAGCACATCATGACTGTATATCTTTTAGGTCAATAGGGCTTTTTTTTCTTAGCTGGTTTTTGTATATTAAAAATCAATATGGTATTTTAAAAGAAATTGTTAAAATGATCTATTTGACAGGGACATGATAGGGACATAAGTGAGAAATGTTTACTTATATTAAAAGACATGTTAATTATGTTAAACATAGCTCGTAGATTCTGGTCATTTAGCTAAACATAGTTTAAAGCAATTAAACATAATTCTGGTCTTTTAGCTAATTATCCTAAACGTTCACAAGGTCTTTTAATTATGTTGCTTTTATGCGATTGTACGAACCTGAAAGACATGTTTTGATCACAGTGAATACTCTTAGTTTGAACATTATATCTTACTTACTTCTTTGTTGTGTTGTGCTTGTGTATGCTAGGTAATGTGAACGGTTGTTAGCACATATCAAGCAGCTAGTGGTGCACGTGCTACTGCAATGGAAAAGTTTGAATTCCAGTTTGTTATCGATCTTATTAATCAGGTACATTGTTCAACTCTGCTTAAGGGCGATCACTGCCTCTTGGTTTGTTTTCACGTGCCTTAGATATGTCGGGGTTGTTTTATGGTTAATAATTTATCATTCTTTAGAAACCGAAGAGGAAGCCCATATATGTTTTCTCTCATCCAAAATCAGAACTCCGTATGTCTACTAAAGAACTACATGTCTTTCTTTTTGATGTTAAAGAAGTGACCCAAGGTCCAAGACTGGACAAGGAAAAGTAACTCGATGTTCACTGGTGTATGTATTCTATTTTTTTTTTTTTGTTGTTACTTGTCATTCTTTTTCAGAGGTATACAAAATAATTCTTTAGTGTTAAGATTTCATAAATTTCTTAAGTTCAATGATAGTTTTTAGAATTTAATGTATGAAATGATCATGTATTACCTAATAAGTTCTTCTCTGTTTCTTTTAATTGAAAGATTCCTTTGGTTAATACATTTATGTTTCTAGAATCTTATGGTGCCGTATGTTTTGGTTATTTAGCCAAAGAAGAACCCAAGAATTTAAGAATTTCGATTGAATTTCTTTTTACACGTGAATTGTTGCCGGTCAAAATGGATATTAACCTGGTCAAAACCAGATTTTGACTTGGTTTCCTGGTTTGACCTGGTCAAAACCGCTACTTTTTCTTTGATGTTGCATATAAATTCGCAACTGCAGCAAACAGTTGCAACCATTTAATTTCGTACTGTTTGAAACAGTTGCGACTTCTCAACATTGCAACAGTTAAAAACTGTTGCGACGGAAAATTTGCAACGACAATGAAGCCGTTGCAAAATATTGCAACATCGACTTTCGTAACAGAGGAGAAATGTTGCGACCCCACTTTGCAACAGCCAGCCCCTGTTGCTAATCACTAAATATGGTGTAGTGGATGCTAACTCTCTGGTCACGACACCAACCTGGCTACGATGCCTATTATTTGGTCACGACACTAACTTGGCTACAAACGCCAAATCCTTTGGCCACGCCACACGTAGCCACATGCTACACGCTTTCCACGAAAACACTCGGGACATCAAAACATGTCACAAACTGGGGGATGCTCATTAGGGTATTGGTCTGGCGGTTTACAGCGTGCGGCATACACTACGCCCGTTACAGGAAAGTGTCATAAGGGTGAGGCGGTTAGTAAATACAAGAAGTAATAGTGAAACGTTTCCTTCATTATGAAAACATCAATTCCAGGCGTTGCCCGTTACCATTTTCTTCAATTTACTCAACTGTTTCCACTTCTTACGAGACCAGGGTACGTTTCGTTGCGACTTGTATAAATAGGTCTCACCTATTTCCACCAAAGACAAGTTTTGGTCCGGAGAATACAACACTCAGAAATCACTTGTTAGCTTTCCCATCTGTTAGCTTTCCACTTTCTGATACAAGTCATCAAACAACTAGTCTTCCCGAATCAACTATTCTGGTCTCAACACTCTCTTCGCTTCCCTCCCTAGACCAACCCTTCTCCTTCATTTTGTGACCAAAGCAAGTCTGGAACGACCATTTCTTGGTTTAGTCCGGATTTGTACAAATTGATCTCTCGAATCAAAGTATTCCCTTGCAGTATATTGTTTAGGGTTTAGACTCGTTTCTCACCCACACACTCGAAATTACCGAAATCAGCAGAAAATGTTTTCACCCTCAAACAATTGGGACCACAGTGGGAGATTAATCTCTCAGTTACAATAATAATTTCCAATTCCCGATTTCATTCTTCAACCCAGATTCTAAGATGGTGAAAGCAAACGATCCGCTCGGGGATCAATGGCTCAGTCACCAAACGGCTCAGTTACCAGTTATCACACGACAAGGGGTGACTGGGGACTTCTAAGATGGTGAAAGAAAACGATCCGCTCGGGGATCAATGGCTCAGTCACCAAACGGATCAGTTACCAGTTATCACACGACAAGGAGTGACTGGGGACTTACCGCGGTCAGGTCGGCGTCACCCATAAAACTACGTCGGACATGCCTATGGCTAGGGTTTGCACCAAGATGGAAGAACAAGCTAAAGAAGAAACACGGAGATACATACCTGGAATATGTCTGCCTGCTTTATTGCTACCACTCTGCCGCTAACACCAAAACATAGAAACGAAGCCAATAATCCGAGCGCTAACAACTTGCGTCCTTCCAGCGCCGATGATAGACACATTTTTGTGTTTGATATAATCTCAATTGTATATATTGTTAGTGCTCGATTTTGTATTTATTTTGGCTTTTTATGTCTTTGTTTTTTTTTTTGGAAAAATAAGATTTTGCGGCGAACTTGACTCGAAAAGTGTTTTTTTGCGTTCATGGGAGGACATTTGCTATTCAGACCCTCACTTTGGATAAGGTATAACCTAATTACTAAGGGACATCCCATTTCCAGGCATCTGCTAATCGCACCCCTACTCTGGATAAGGGGCAACCATCTTCAACATTCAAAAATCAGGTTTTGGCGGGAAAAATGTGTAGTTAAAGAGCAGTTTTGGAAATCATGATTTGGAGGAGTTTGAGGTCGATTAAACCTATGATTTTCATAGGATAGACTCCTTATGGGTCTAGGAATCTGATATGGGTGTTTAAATCGATTAGATTGGGCTCAAACGACGGATTTTTCTCACAACAAGAAAATATGGAAAGTCACGTGTGTGACCTGTTTTAGGGAATTTTAGAGTGATTAAAACGCTGTAAACCTTCCCAAAGATTTGTATCTATCTAAGGAAGAGCTTAGAATAAAAAGGAAAGCTCAGAAACGCGTAGAAATCCTAAAACAAGAAATTGTCGCAACTTGGCCGTGAAGAGAAGGAAAGAGATTTTGGAAGATTTGGGAGAGATTTAATCGGTATTTTTGATATAAATAGATGTCTTGGGTCATATAGAAGAGGTGTAGAGAGTTTGGGAACCTAAGGAGAGCCAGAGAAGAAGAAATCATAGCTTTACCAAACTCTGTTTCTGCTGCTGTTGTTGTTGAAGAAGAAGAACAACTGAAGAACATTGACCCTCGGTAGACAGTCGCAGAAAACTGTCGTTGTTTAACAGCTGAAGAACATTAAGATGTTCAGGGCAGTCTTATTTCAGGGCAGTCTTAAATCAGTTACAAAGCAACAGTTTTTCTGTAACAGTTCCATTGTAACAGCTGTTTTGCAACACCAATACACTGTTGCAAACAGTCTGTGTTATTACTTTTCACTCTTTTAATCATCTTTTGAGCAACAAACACATATTTTGAGATCATGATTAATATGAGGAGCTAAACCCCAACACTGGGATGACGGAGGAAGCCATATTTCATACGTGTGGTAATTATATTTAATTCTTTTTATGACTTTTTGTATTAATTTAATCGTTTTATGATTTTTCTTAATTAGTTGTGAAGTCGTATGATGATGTATGCTTGGTCTAAGTGCTTTTGATGCATCATGCTAGTGATTTACAGTTAATATTTTTAAAATCTACCCTGGCAAAGAATTAGAGTCAATAAACAAGAGCTATAATTGTTTAAGAATTGATTTTTGAACCACATGGTATGAGGTTTGGTGGAATCCTGAGTCTCAGTAATCTCTCGACATTGTGACAAACCTTGTGTATATATTTTCTTTATTTTTATTGTTTTCTATTATTAAGTCTGAAATTGAGTCTACACAAGTCCGAGTTGAACGAACTTTATTTACCACTTAAAAAACTACATCAATTTTTGGCGCCGCCGACGCGGATTTGTATTTAGATCTGTTTTAGGTTTATTTTTATTTTTATTATTTTTTGTTCTTTGTTACGCGTTTTGGTATTTTTCGATTCTTTTCAGATTTGGAGCGAAGCTACAAGGAAAGAAAAATTGCTATAAAAGGAAAGCATCACCAAAGAAGGAAAGAAAAGAGGAATCCGAAAGGAGTGAAGAAGAAGATTTTTTATATAGTTATTTTGTTTATTTTTAGAAACTGTAAATAGGATTTTATTTTTGTAATTTTTCTTTTCCTTTTTGGACATTTTTATTTTTGGACTTTATTTTTGGATTGGACATTATTATTATTTTGAAACCCTAAGGAAGGGTTAAAAAATTAAATATAAACTGTTTGCAGTGAAGGACGACAATTACGATACTGTCTCGGCTCCTCGGGTTCGTACACTGACATAGGAGTCGGTGGCCTGAGTCGACTTCAACGGTTCATCACCCGTCTGGTACGTGAGGTAAGACTCTATCCACCCACGAATCCCCTGTCAGTGGGTTTTATTTTGTGTGACAACTCACACCCCTGCAGTAGAATGTCGAACTGGTATTACAATTGCCAATACAACGAATATCCGACTGAGTTTCAAAATGGACGTTACTACTTTGACCATAGTGTGAATAGTGGTTGGGAACATCAGCCTTTTGAAGATTATGGTCCATACCATGGTGATCCCAATTACTATCCACATACGCACCGGTCATATGAGCAAAATTCTTATATTTCTCCTTTAGAAGAGTCTCTCAGGAAACTAGAAGAGTCGACACGTAGGATAACTGAGATGAATAACTTAGTTTATGACGAAAGAAAACTTTCTATAGAGGAATCCCTCAAGATGATAGCTGAGACGAACGAAAGAATTGCTCGAAATAATCTTAATTTTCAATATAGTGTCTCCAATAATACCCTTGAAAAGGAGGATAGTTATTTGCATAAACAGGATAACGAGGATAAAATTGGTTACACTACTTGTTTAGATGAGGTTCAACCATTTTCATGTTATTATAATGATTATGATGAGGATAGTGTTGATGAAGAACTTGAAATAAATAGGCATAGTGATCAGGAATTTGCTACTCCAACTGAGCTTAATAATAATATTATTTCTAGTTCAAATCCAAATAATTTTAATAATTATTCACCTATTCAAAAGGACGAGGATTTGACTAGAGATACCCCCGTTTTAGACGATGTAGTATTTCCTTTTGATTACGAAGCTAATAATGGTTTAGAGGAACGAGTATATTTTGAGTCTAGCGATTTAGAAACAATAGACTTAGAAAAAGAAAATGAACTCGTCGAGATGAGTGAGGATGTACCCGACTTAGAAGAATCAATTGACCATTTTCATGAATTAGATGACCTTGAAATTAGGGAAGTTGTGACTAGTCTTTCTAGAGACACTGAAAACTCTAAGTTTGGGGGTGATTATCATTATCCATGTGATTTAACTCTTAGAAAGGTCCCTCACTTGGGACTTGAAATATGTGCCTCAACTATTTTACAAGATTATCTTCATACACGTTTTTCTGAACCTAGTGATGTCCACAAGAAATTTCAGTTATTAGAAACCCATCCTCTGGTTGATGTGGTTTACCCAGGCTATGATACCCAGATTGACTTTGTTTTCCCACCAAATATTTTTCTTCCAAATGTGGGAATGTTTGATTTTCAAATGTGTCGAATATTAAGTTTTGAGACTAAACCTAAGTACTTTAGGAGATTAGGGTCGACATACTTGTTTAAGGGAGATCACCACTCTCATTGTGGTCAGCTGTGTAAGTCAAATATGATTGACTTAGAGGATCCTCAATTATTCAGGTTATTATTATGTGCTTCTAAGTTTTTATTTGAGTTTTTCCAGACTCTAGAACCTGAACATTTGGATCTAACCTATGAGGAAATGAAACCCATGAAGATATTTTATTTGGACCCAGTTATAGATCATGAACCTGAACCACAACTAGATGTAGCTGTCTTAAACAGGAAACTAGACAAGGGTGTGCTTTATTTTTTCATTTTCTTGGCATGTTGCAGATTCCATTTACTTGTGATAAATCTATTTGGTTTTGATGACCCACAGATATTTCGGCTATTACTTTATGATTTTATAAGGTGACTAATCCTTTCTTAGTCTGGATGAAGACATTAAACTTAGCACTTCTTGGGAGGTAACCCATTCTCATGCAACACGGTAATATATTTCCTTATCTCTTTTGCTTCAAATGGTAACAGTTTCTCCTTGTTCATGATTTTAATTTGATATTTAGAACATTGAGGACAATGTTAAATTTAAGTTTGGGGGTATAGGAGAAACTTTTTAGTTGCACAATTAAACTCCAGAGCCTAGAAATTTATGCTTATTAAGGATGACACTAACCAATCTAAGTGGATGGAAGCATTTTGGTTGTAGGAGTTGAGGAACCAATCTGACTAGATGGAAACATCTAAAGAGTCTATTCATAAAAGCACAAAGCTCAGGTGTTAGAAATAACATGATAGTTTCACCATATCTCGTTGAGTCCTTTTCACTTCTGTTTTTATTTTGTTTTGTTTTTAAACTATGTTTCTCTAAGTGATTAGGTGGGGCTCACGATTCAATTTGTTACCAATGCTAGGGTGAATTAGAGTGATTGAGATACAAAAAAAAAAAAAAAAAAAAAGAGTTGAAAAAGAGAAAAAAAAAAAAAAAAAGACCAGGCCATCAGACCAACTGGAATAAATTCAATAAAGTCGACCACTGGAACCCTTGTATATGCCAGTTGCGTTGGCCTAGAGTTAGGATTATCAATCACTGGTTCCCTTGTATATGCCAGTGTGTTGATATTAGTCAGACTAGTATCTCAGTCCATTAGGATAGGTTCATTTTAGCGGAGGCCTTCAGACAGATATGAGAAACACCGTTCACCTAGTAAACATCAAAACCATCTAAGGGGAATCCCATTTCCAGGAAGTTTCTAATCGCACCCCTACTCTGGATAAGGGGCAACCATCTTCAACATTCAAAAATCAGGTTTTGGCGGGAAAAAAGTGTAGTTAAAGAGCAGTTTTGGCAATCGTGATTTGGAGGAGTTTGAGGTCGATTAAACCTCTGATTTTCATAGGATAGACTCCTTATGGGTCTAGGAATCTGATATGGGTATTTAAATCGATTAGATTGGGCTCAAACGACGGATTTTTCTCACAACAAGAAAATATGGAAAGTCACGTGTGTGACCTGTTTTAAGGAATTTTAGAGTGATTAAAACGCTGCAAACCTTCCCAAAGATTTTTATCTATCTAAGGAAGAGTTTAGACTAAAAATGAAAGCTCAGAAACGCGTAGAAATCCTAAAACAAGAAATTGTCGCAACTTGGACGTGAAGAGAAGGAAAGAGATTTTGGAAGATTTGGGAGAGATTTAATCGGTATTTTTGATATAAATAGATGTCTTGGGTCATATAGAAGAGGTGTCGAGAGTTTGGGAACCTAAGGAGATCCAGAGAAGAAGAAATCATAGCTTTACCAAACTCTGTTTCTGCTGCTGCTGCTGTTGAAGAAGAAGAACAGCTGAAGAACATTGACCCTCGGTAGACAGTCGCAGAAAACTGTCGTTGTTTAACAGCTGAAGAACATTAAGCTGTTCAGGGAAGTCTTATTTCAGGGCAGTCTTAAATCAGTTACAAAGCAACAGTTTTTCTGTAACAGTTCCATTGTAACAGCTGTTTTGCAACACCAATACACTGTTGCAAACAGTCTGTGTTATTACTTTTCACTCTTTTAATCATCTTTTGAGCAACAAACACATATTTTGAGATCATGATTAATATGAGGAGCTAAACCCCAACACTGGGATGACGGAGGAAGCCATATTTCATATGTGTGGTAATTATATTTAATTCTTTTTATGACTTTTTGCATTAATTTAATCGTTTTATGATTTTTCTTAATTAGTTGTGAAGTCGTGTGATGATGTATTCTTGGTCTAAGTGCTTTTGATGCATCATGCTAGTGATTTACAGTTAATCTTTTTAAAATCTACCCTGGCAAAGAATTAGAGTCAATAAACAAGAGCTATCATTGTCTAAGAATTGATTTTTGAACCACATGGTATGAGGTTTGGTGGAATCCTGAGTCTCAGTAATCTCTCGACATTGTGACAAACCTTGTGTATATATTTTCTTTATTTTTATTGTTTTTTATTATTAAGTCTGAAATTGAGTCTAGACAAGTCCGAACTGAACGAACTTTATTTACCACTTAAAAAACTACATCAGCCGACATCTTGCATCTTTTCCAGCGCTAACAGCTTGCTCCCTTCCAGCGCTAGCAGCTTGCATCTTTTCCAGCGCTAACAGCTTGCGTCCTTCCAGCGCCGGCAACTTGCTTCTTTTTCTGCGCTAACAGCTTGCGTCCTTCCAGCGCCGGTAACTTGCATCTTTTCCAGCGCTAACAGCTTGCGTCCTTCCAGCGCCGACAGCTTGCATCTTTTCCAACGCTAACATCTTGCGTCCTTCCAGCGCCGGCATCTTGCATCTTTTCCAGCGCTAGCATCTTGCATCCTTTCCAACACTAACATCTTGCACCCTTCCAGCGCCATCTTTTCGCTCCACAGCCATCCAAAGTCCAGCGCCATCTTCTCCGCTCCACAACCAGCCAAAGCAGCGCCATCCTCACCCTTCGAAACAGCATCATGGCTCCAGCACTCCGTGATCAAAACAGCGCCATCTCTGCACGATACACCTACGATCACCAGAACCAGAGCCGCTTCCGCCACCCCAAAGTTTCTTCAAGTATGACAGCTCCAACCGTCACCAGAGTCGCTGCTAATCCACCATCAGGGCAAGAGACTGGAGGATCCGGAAGAAGCCGACCTCCTATTACCACTGATGATTTGATGGAAAGACAAAAGGTTCTCGTAAGTCTCAGATAGACGTGTCTATAACTCAGAAAGAGATATCTATTTTCTCAAGACACTGACGGAGCGACCACCATAAGAGTCACGTCAACCCAAGAGGGAGCTGACAAGGAAAACTTTTAACATCCGACGCAGGCACTTCAGCAGGACGTGTGTTTATAGATGAAGAGGCTCGCTTTTCTCTTGAATGCCTAGTAGAAAGGAATCAGCAATCCAATTTCATCACACGTACAGATCAGGAACGACTTCTCCAAAATCGAGGCAAAGGAAATCAACAACCCTCCTGAGTTCACGGAGACCCTCTTCCCGTCAGGAGCTGCATGATTTCTAGGGACTTCTCCCACAAAATCGTGCAGTCTATGATGAAACATTTATGTGAGATTTTATGTTTCTTCAAGGTGTAGTGTTGTATTTTCAAAGTTGTTGTAGTAAAAAGGTTCGTTGAGACTTGTGAAGGAAGATTATTTTATACTTAATTTTAAATAAAAATATAGGAAACTTAAATAAAAGTGATATGAAAAATATGGAGAAGACTGGGGCTATGGATTCCACTAATTACCAATATCAAAGTGATTTTATATTCTCTAATTATAATGATGCAAATCATTCATTCAAATTTATTCTAAATATTGCAAAAGTTGATTTTTTTTAGAAATAACAATCGTAAATCGAAAATATGGGACATCAAAACCCTAGGCTAGCATGCTCCATCAATTGAAATAAAAATTGTTTAAAAAAAACCATTTTTTTCTATTTATTTATCAAGGCAAATAATCATATAATAATTTCATAAATTAAATAAAAATAGAGATTACCACATTTTATTGGCGAAATAGCTTCCTCCGTCGCCCCAGAGGATGGGTTTAGCTCATCATTGTATAAACTTGCTCAAAGTATTGATTCATGCTCAAAATTTGTTTACAAAGATGAAATGGAGAGAAAATAATGAAAAATAGGGTATTTGCGACGTTTATAATTGTTGCAAAACACTGTTACAAAGAACGATAAAAGAGAACTGTTGTTGTTGTCTCTCTGCGACCCTCACGTGTCTGTCATTGTCACTGTTGATAAACGATTGTCTTCGTCAGTTTGTTCTTCGTGTTCTTCAGTTCTGCAGCAGTAGAAATGGTGTTCTCTGCAACTCGATTTTCGGCTCCGTGATGCTCTCTAACTCTCTCAAACTCTCCAGCCCCTCTCGCCTCAACTCCATTCACTTATTTATACCCAACATCACCGAGATATTCCTGAGTGAATGCGAATAATTCCGTAATAATTATGTTTATCTTCCACGGTATGTTATGAGAATAATCTTCCTTTTTTTAGCTCCATCACGCGTCTGCATGGTTTTGAAATACTCCAACACATTCAGTAAACAATCAAAACAACTTCAAGTCCCTCCAGCCACACACAGAATTCCCAAAGATAACTCTAAAAATCTCGAGAATAACTCATGTACGTGCATATGCCCTGTTCCTTCTCACTGAGAATCCAGCCAATTTCGTTTGACGAAATCACCCATATCCAGCCTGTTAATGCTATTCGCGTCATCCCAGCAAATCTCAGCCATCGACTCTCTGTGTAACATGTCCAAAATCCGATCGAAAATTCTACAGTTTACTGCTCCATTTTCAGCCAAATTTCGAAATTTGAATTTGAAGAAGATGGGTGTTGTGGACAAAAATGGGCTACGCATAACCTTGGGTGTCCCTTAGCCAAATTTGGGGTCCGTATAGCAAATGTCCTCCAGGGGTCCAAATAGCATTTTTTGAGCAACTTTTTCCACACAATTGTATTTCTCCAAAAACACCTACACAAACATAAAAACACCATAATAAGTACAAAATCAAGCGCTAGCAATAGAGACACTGAGGACAATTCAGACACAAAAATGTGTCTATCAAATACCCCCAAACTTATTATTTTCTAGTCCTCGAGCAAATATAAAATAGAAATAAAATCCTAACTCATTGTCGCAGGCACCGTCGATTGCATTTAGCATATGCAATAAGCCTTTAAACCCCTAGGTGTCCCTAGTGCGGAGTGTTGTCTCCAGAAGGCTTACCAGAGGTATACTCACAAAACCTTTATACTCCAGACCCTAGCTATCTACACAGAACCTTGGAAGGCACTAAGGAATCTCCTTGGTTGGCATACTTATTGACTACAGGAGGAAGTACCCTGATGCGAAATTTCAATTGTTGTACACGAGTTTGCACTCAAGCATACTAAAATTCATATGAAGTGACAGAGCTCTACTCAGATAGTCGCACTATGGACATCAATATCCGGAGTCAAAACTAATGGATATAGAAAAACATAAATGGTTTTGATGTTTACTAGGTGAACGATGTTTCTCATATCTGTCTGAAGGCCTCCGCCAAAATGAACCTATCCTAATGGACTGAGATACCGGTCTGACTAATATCAGCACACTGGCATATACAAGGGTACCAGTGGTCGATAATCCTAACTCTAGGTCAACACAACTGGCATATACAAGGGTTCCAGTGGTCGAATTTATTGAATTTATTCCAGTTGGTCTAATGGTCTGGTTTTTTTTTTTTTTTTTTTTGTATCTCAATCACTCTAATTCACCCTAGCATTGGTAACAACTTGATTCGTGAGCCCCACCTAATCACTTAGAAAAACATAGTTTAAAAACAAAACAAAATAAAAATAGAAGTGAAAAGGACTCAACGAGATATGGTGAAACTATCATGTTATTTCTAACACCTGAGCTCTGTGTTTTTATGAATAGACTCTTTAGATGTTGCCATCTAGTCAGATTGGTTCCTCAACTCCTATAACCAAATGTTCCATCCACTTAGATTGGTTAGTGCCATCCTTAATAGGCATAAATTTCTAGGCTCTGGAGTTTATTTATTGCAACTAAAAGCTAACAAAAAGTTTCTTCCCCACCCCCAAACTTAAATCTAACATTGTCCTCAATGTTTCTAATGAAAGAGCAATACCAAACAGTAAAGTAACATGAGGAATTAGTAAAGAGAGAAGTCGGAAAGATAGTACCTGGGTGAAGAGAGAAATCAAAAACTAATATACAACAACATACAATCGCCTCGATGGTCAATCAAGGGTAAACAGGGTCCTCCAGAGGGACCTCCTCAATTCACTGTAGGAAAGGGCTCTAAAAAGGGTTTCAATCTCTGACCGTTAACCTTGAAGAACTACTACCATCCGGTGTCTCGATCTCAACAGCTCCATGAGGAAAGACAGTGCGAACAATAAAAGGACCCGTCCACCGAGAACGTAACTTCCCAGGGAAAAGATGCAAGCGGGTATCATACAGAAGAACTTTTTGACCTGGAGAAAATGACTTTCTTAAGATATTTCTATCATGCACAAGTTTCATTTTGTTCTTATACTCCTTAGCACTATCGTATGCATCTCTACGAATCTCTTCCAACTCATTGAGCTGGAGTTTCCTATGGGCTCCTGCCTTGTCAAGTGAAAAATTTAGCTGCTTAACAGCCCAATAAGCTCTATGTTCTAACTCAACAGGTAAGTGACATGCCTTGCCATACACAAGTCGATAAGGTGACATTCCAATGGGGGTCTTAAACGCAGTTCGGTAAGCCCATAAGGCATCAGTAAGCCTAGACGACCAGTCTTTCCGATTAGGATTAACTGTTTTCTCTAATATACGTTTTATCTCCCTATTGGAAACTTCTACCTGACCACTAGTCTGTGGATGATACGGGGTAGCTACCTTATGTGTAATACCATATTTCTTCATCAAAAGCCTAAAAGGTCCATTACAAAAGTGCGACCCTCCATCACTAATTATAGCTCGCGGTGTACCAAAACGTGTAAGTATATTATTTTTCAAGAACTCAATCACAACCCTATGGTCATTGGTTTTACACGCAGCCGCCTCAATCCACTTAGAGACATAGTCTACAGCGACAAGGATGTATAAGTTACCAAAAGAATTAGGAAACGGACCCATAAAGTCAATAACCCCACATCAAAGACCTCCACAACTAAAATAGGGTTCAAGGGCATCATGTTCCTACGGGAAATGGTTCCTAATTTCTGGCAACGTTCACAAGTCACACAGTAACTGTGGGAGTCTTTAAACAACGAAGGCCAATAGAATCCACACTGCAATATCTTAGCAGCAGTTTTCTAGCACTAAAGTGACCCCCACAAGCATGATCATGACAAAAGGAAATAATACTGGACTGGTCACTCTCAGGTATACATCTCCTAATAATCTGGTCTGGACAATACTTAAACAAATAAGGATCATCCCAAGAAGTGCTTAACCTCAGCTAAAAACCTAGAACGATCTTGTTTACCCCAATGTTGGGGCATTCGACCAGTAACAAGATAGTTCACTATATTCGCATACCAAGGTAATTGGGTAACAAAGAACAATTGTTCATCAGGAAAGCTATCCCTTATAGGAAGGGAATCATCAGGGGAACTAACAACTAGCCTAGACAAGTGGTCTGCTACAACATTTTCGGCACCCTTTTTGTCTCTAATGTCTGGAGAAAACTCTTGCAACAAAAGGATCCACCTAATCAATCTAGGTTTTGTATCCTTCTTAGACAAAAGATATTTCAAAGCAGCATGATCAGTATATATGATGATCTTAGAACCTAAGAGATAGGGTCTAAACTTGTCTAAGGCAAACACAATGGCTAACAGTTCCTTCTCAGTAGTGGTATAGTTCAACTGGGCATCATTCAGAGTTTTGCTAGCATAGTAAATCACATGAAGTAATTTGTTTTCTCGCTGACCTAGCAACACCAATAGCATAATCTGAAGCATCACACATGATCTCAAAGGGTAGGTTCCAGTTGGGTGCCTGGACTATGGGGGCGGTAGTGAGTAAATTCTTAAGCTTCTCAAAAGCCTCTAAACAAGCATCATCAAAGACAAACTTAACATTTTGCAAGCAAATTGCAAAGAGGTCTAGAAATTAAGCTAAAATCCTTAATGAATCGACGATAAAAACCTGCATGCCCTAAGAATGACCTAATATCTCTTACGGTTTTTGGGACCTGTAATGTTTTAATAAGGTCAACTTTGGCTTTATCTACCTCTATACCCTTAGAAGATACGATATGCCCTAAAACAATTCCTGAACGAACCATGAAGTGACATTTCTCCCAATTAAGCACTAAATTCTTTTCCTTACACCTAGTCAACACTAGTGACAAATGATGCAAGCACTCATCGAAAGACGAACCAAACACTGAAAAATCATCCATAAAGACCTCTAAGAACCGTTCTACCATGTCAGAAAATATGCTCATCATGCAACGCTGAAAAGTCGCAGGGGCATTACAAAGCCCGAAAGGCATGCGTCTATACGCAAAGGTACCAAAGGGACAGGTAAAAGTGGTTTTCTCCTGGTCTTCTGGGGAAATAACGATCTGATTATATCCAGATAGCCATCTAAAAAGCAGTAGTGACTATGTCCAGCTAATCTCTCTAGCATCTGGTCGATGAAGGGAAGGGGAAAGTGGTCCTTCCTAGTGACCTTGTTCAATTTCCTATAGTCAATACAAACACGCCAACCCGTGGTCACTCGGGTCGGGATTAACTCATTGTTATCATTCTGGACTACAGTAATACCGGATTTCTTGGGTACAACCTGAACGGGGCTGACCCACTTACTGTCTGAAATGGGGTAGATAATCTGCATCTAACAACTTAAGGACCTCGTTTCGAACTACCTCTTTCATATTAGGGTTTAGTCGACGTTGCATCTCCCTAGAAGGTTTGGTATCACTCTCTAAATAGATCTGATGCATACAAACAGTGGGACTTATACCCTTAATGTCAGCTATGGTCCACCCTAAAGCTTCCTTGTTGTTTTGAAGGACGGTTACTAGCCTACTTTCCTGGTCACTATCCAAGACGGAAGAAATAATCACAGGTAAAGTCTCAGACGGGCCTAAAAACCTATATTTCAGGGAATCTGGCAATGGTTTTAGGTCCAACTTAGGAGGCTCTTCTAACGAAGGAACTAGGGTAGACTTAGAAACTGGTAGTGGTTCGACTTTAGGTTTCCATCCATTACTAGTATCTAACAAAGGGGTTGAATCTAACAAAGCATTCACCTCATTAATCACATTATCATCATCAAAATCAATCCCAAAGTGAGCTAGGCATTTCTCTAATGGATCTTCTAACAAAGTGTTTGGTAATGACTCCTCGACTAATGTTCCTATCATGTTCACCTCTTCTATGTTCGAGTCATCTAGTTCAGAGGGTAGCTTACTAATATTAAAAATGTTCAGCTCAATAGTCATATTACCAAAAGACAATTTCATAATACCATTTCGACAGTTAATGATCGCATTGGATGTAGCTAAAAACGGGCGACCTAAAATTACCGGTATCTGGTTCTCTGGGTCAGGGACAGGTTGGGTATCTAGGATAACAAAATCCACTGGATAAATAAACTTGTCAACCTCTATGAGAACATCCTCGATCACACCACGAGGAATTTTAACGGACCTATCAGCTAACTGAAGTGTCATCTGGGTAGGTTTCATCTCACCAAGTCCTAGCTTAAGGTACACATGATATGGTAGTAAGTTCACACTAGCTCCTAAGTCAAGCAACGCTTTCTCAACACGGTATTTACCTATTGTGCAAGAAATGGTAGGGGACCCTGGGTCTTTATACTTAGGAGTAGTGGTATTCTGAATAATAGAACTCACGTGACTAGCTAGAAAGGCTTTCTTCTGGACATTAAGCTTTCGCTTTCGCGTACACATATCCTTGAGAAACTTGGCATAAGTGGGAATCTTCTTAATTGCATCTAGTAGTGGAAGGTTGATAGTTACCTGCTTAAAAACCTCCAATATATCATTAAAATTGGACTCCCTCTTAGTTGGAACTAGCAGCTGTGGTAATGGGGCTCTAGGGACAAAGCTGGGCTCAATATGACCCTCATTGGTCTCTTTAGAGACTCTATCAGTCTCCTCAGTTTCTGGTTCAGAAGGGTGAACTACAACATGTTCACTATCAGGCATGGAAACCTTGTTGTCTATCTCTCTACCACTCCTAAGGGTTTTAATAGCACATGATCATATGGTCTTTCACCTACTTCATTAATTCCTCTGGGGTTGGGTTGAGTCTGACTAGGAAACTTACCTCTTTCTCTTAAAGACTCATTTATCTGACTAACCTGGGTTTTCAACTCGGAAATAGACTGAGAGTTAGCCTGACCTATTCTCTTATTTTCTTCTAAACCTTGAGCAAAAGATTGCTGAAACTGCACAGTGTTACGATTTAACAAAGCAAGAGACTCTTCTAAACTCATAATCTTCTTATCTGAAGGGTTCTGAAACTGTGCCAGAGCTGAAGGATTCTTAGTATAACCAAAACCTGGGGGAACCTGAGCATTACTAGACTGACCTTGATTCTGTCCCTTGGACCAAGAAAGGTTTGGATGGTTTCTCCAGCCAGGGTTATAGGTTTCTGAATATGGGTCAAACTTCTGTCGGTTATCAAACCTAGTGTTGTTATAAAGAGCATTGGCTTGCTCTTCAACAGCATGGCCTTCCCAAAAAGGCTCATTTCTTCCACTACTACCACTAGAATGACCTAATTCTAAGGCTTCTAACCTTTTGGCTATAGCTGCTATTTTGGCATCTGACTCATGAGATCCTTCTACCCTATTAACATTTCCTCTACTTAGAAGAATTGTTTTCTGGGGTTCCCTACTATTTTCCCATTGTTGGGTCTTATCGGCGATTTCATTCAAAAATGCCATCGCTTCATCAACAGTTTTATTCTCAAACCCACCTGTGCATAAGGACTCAACCATGGTTGTTGTTGAATAATCTAAACCCTCGTAGAGGATCTGAACTAACCTAACCTTATCCAAACCATGATGAGGAAATTGAGATATCAAGTCATTGAACCTTTCTAAGTACCTATATAAAGATTTTCCCTCTTGTTGGGCAAAAGTACATATTTGTGTCCTAATAGACGATGTTTTATACCTTGGAAAAAACTTATGTATAAAGGCAGAAGTAAGTTGGTCATAGGTTTCAATTGACTCAGAGTCCAAACTATACAGCCAAGATTTGGCTTTATCTTTTAAGGAAAAGGGGAATAACCTAAGTTTCAACGCATCGTCACTTAGGTTTTTAATTTTTAGAGTACTAAAAACTTCCTCAAATTCCCTAACATGAAAATAGGGGTTCTCAGTCTCCTTCCCTAAAAACATTGGGAGCATCTGTAAAGTCCCAGGTTTCAGTTCATAATTTGCCTCGGTTTCAGCTAACTTGATACAAGACGGACGAGAGGTCCTAGTTGGGTTGAGCAAAGATTTCAAAGTTGCCATTTCTGGCACTACCAAAGGACTAGGAGTACTAGGGGTACTTTCCTCACGAAGAGACAGATTCTCAAAACTGAAGTTTCCAAAAACGAGGCTCTCAAAAGAAGAGTCTTCGAGCTCCCTGCCTTCACAAGAAGAACTACTAGGTTTGTCACTAATCAAACGACCTAGAGTGTTTCTTTTCCAAGCCCGTTTAAAAACTTCGGGCATACACTAGAAAAAAAAAATCAAAAAGAAAAGTCCTAAAACGGAAGGGATGTTCTATGCAAACACAAACAAGGCTGACTCCACCACAGCAAACCTACTGATTTCTAGCAAACAAAAAGCATGATGGTTCCACTTAGATGTTTCTAGACCAGCTTCTAATACTTTGAATGGGAATTCGTTACAATTTAAGCAAACCCCTCTGGAATCACTTCGAGTTAAAGTAAGTTGAATAGAGGCGAGGGAAGCTCGGTGGAGCTTTGATACCCAAGGCCTCACCGGTATTACAAGGCGGCGCATTCACGCATTCAACTTAAAGTAACCGTCAAGAACTTCGAAGTATGCTTAAAAGAGTAACCAATATCTTTCGAATGACTTTCCTGTTAAGCTCGTTACCCTATCAGTCTCGTTCTAGTCAAAATTTTAGGCTTAGGTTCGTGTTTGGTGTCGTTTTCCTAAGGCGGGCAAGAAGAGAACGGTGATGAAATCCGAACCCTTATCTTGTATGGTCAGTCCTTGCCCTTTACTAGGAAATTAAAGCAGTTGTTTTCAAGTCCTCAACATATATGCATACGAAGGAAGACAGTAACTCGCTGACAGGGGATTCGCGAGTGTTTCGACAAACTTACCTCCCGTACCAGACGAGGGATGAACCTTTGTAGTCGACTCGGGCCACGACTCCTATGTCATGTACGAACCCGAGGGGCCGAGGTGATATCGTAATCACCGTCCTTCTCTACAAACAGTTTATATATAAACCACCCTTCCGTAGGGTTTACAAAATAATGTCCCAAAATTTAAAGTGCAAAAAGAAAAAGAAAGTCTAAAAAAAATAAAAATGTCTCTCTTTTAAAAAAAAAAAATTCTTCTTCTTTCGCTCCTTTCGCTTTGCCTTTTACTCCAGTCTTTAAGTATTCACCAAAAGCTTTGGCAAAATTTTCTTTCGCTCCAAATTCCAAAATCTGAAAGAAAAAGACAAAAACCCAAAAACGTAAAGAAGAACAAATAAAAATAATAACCTAAAAAAAATCTAAAAACTCTAGCCTAAAGACAAGTCCGCGTCGGCGACGCCAAAAATTTGTTGTATTTTCAAAGTTGTTATAGTAAAAAGGTTCGTTAAGACTTGTGAAGGAAGATTATTTTAGACTTAATTTTAAATAAAAATATAGGAAACTTAAATAAAAGTGATATGAAAAATATGGAGAAGACTGGGGCTATGGATTCCACTAATTACTAATATCAAAGTGATTTTATATTCTCTAATTATAATGATGCAAATCCTTCATTCAAATTGATTCTAAATATTGCAAAAGTTGGTTTTTTTTAGAAATAACAATCGTAAATCGAAAGTATGGGACATCAAAACCCTAGGATAGCATGCTCCATCAATTGAAATAACAATTGTTTAACAAAAACCATTTTTTTCTATTTATTTATCAAGGCAAATAATCATATAATAATTGCATAAATTAAATAAAATAGATATTACCACATTTTATTGGCGAAATAGCTTCCTCCGTCGCCCCAGAGGATGGGTTTAGCTCATCATTGTATAAACTTGCTCAAAGTATTGATTCATGCTCAAAATTTATTTACAAAGATGAAATGGAGAGAAAATAATGAAAAATAGGGTATTTGCAACGTTTATAATTATTGCAAAACACTGTTACAAAGAACGATAAAAGAGAACTGATGTTGTTGTCTCTCTGCGATCCTCACGTGTCTGTCGTTGTCACTGTTGATAAACGACTGTCTTCGTCAGTCTGTTCTTCGTGTTCTTCAGCTCTGCAGCAGCAGAAATGGTGTTCTCTACAACTCGATTTTCGGCTCTGTGATGCTCTCAAACTCTCTCAAACTCTCCAGCCCCTCTCGCCTCAACTCCATTCACTTATTTATACCCAACAACACCGAGATATTCCTGAGTGAATGCGAATAATCCCGTAATAATTATGTTTATCTTCCACGGTCTGTTATGAGAATAATCTTCCTTTTTTTAGCTCCATCACGCGTCTGCATGGTTTTGAAATACTCCAACACACTCAGTAAACAATCAAAACAACTTCAAGTCCCTCCATCCACACGCAGAATTCCCAAAGATAACTCTAATAATCTCGAGAATAACTCATGTACGTGCATATGCCCTGTTCCTTCTCACTGAGAATCCAGCCAATTTCGTTTGACGAAATCACCCATATCCATCCTGTTAATGCTAGTCTCGTCATCCCAGCAAATCCCAGCCATCGACTCTCTGTGTAACATGTCCAAAATCCGATCGAAAATTCTGCAGTTTACTGCTCCATTTTCCGCCAAATTTCGAAATTTGAATTTGAAGATGGGTGCTTTGGACAAAAATGGGCTACGCATAACCTTGGGTGTCCCTTACCCAAATTTGGGGTCCGTATAGCAAATGTCCTCCAGGGGTCCAAATAGCATTTTTTGAGCAACTTTTTCCACACAAGTGTATTTCTCCAAAAACACCTACACAAACATAGAAACACCATAATAAGTACAAAATCAAGCGCTAGAAATAGAGACACTGAGGACAATTCAGACAAAAAAATGTGTCTATCATGTAGCGTCAAGACATATTTGCATCCCTCAACCGCACTGCATCAGGAAAGCAGTTGTTTCCATCCAGGGAAGCCGTTCCCAAACCCCAACCTCTCTTGGAAAGCACGATTGATAGATGGAACTGGGGACTCCTAACCACTGTTCGCTTGAAGGGTGTCCAGTTTGATAGCACGCTGATCGACGCAGCCGCTCCACTTCAACGTTCTCTCCAGCAGCCGCTCCGCTTCAACGTCCTCCAGCAGCGGCTCCGCTTCAACTTTCGCTCCAGCAGTCGCTCTACTTCAACGTCCTCCAGCAGCGGCTCCGCTTCAACGTTCGCTCCAACATCCACTCTGCTTCAACGTCCTCCAACAAAGGCTCCACTTCAACGTCCTCCAGCAGCGGCTCCGCTTCAACGTTCGCTCCGGCAGCTGCTCCGCTTCAGCGTTCTCTCCATAAGCTGCTCCAGGATCCGAAGCCGAAGCTTCAGCATTTGTCTCCTTAAGTTTCAACGTCCTCTCCAAGAACCGAAGCCGCTTCAACGCCTCTCCCTCCTTCCAAAGATCGTACTGTGGCCGCCACTCCTTCCAACAAAGGGTCGTGCCACCACACTTCCCATGTCAAGGATCATTATCGCATCCAGCCAATCTTTGTAGTCATGGCCACCTTTTGATCCATCCCGCAAAAACTCGTGATTATGGAAAGTTTGCTTGCTTACGCATCCATCCAATCCTTTTACTTCCATGGATGCCCATACAATTCCAGCCAACCTACTTTGTTCCCAAGACAATGTAGTCTCTTCTGATTACATCTGATACTAAGAACTGTTGCTGCTAATTTGTCGATACCATCCAGATCTCCACCGCAGCAGCAATCACTATAAAGATCTACATGGAATCCCTTCATTGTCAAAGCTCAGAAGACACAGTCAACCAAAATGCCATAGCCACAACAAGGTCATCTACCCTTCAAGGGTGTAGCGCAAGAATATCATCACCTCTCTGTGTAGAAGACGCCTTCAATAATTTACGACGCGCAGTGGATCCCAAGCCTGCTCAGAGGAAAACAACTTCAGAAACTAAAGAAAAATGCGACTGGGGACTGCTCACCGCAGTCCATCCCGACGATCATTAAAAACTCATGAGATAACTCCAGAGATGCGGCTGAAACATTTTGTTGAAGAAACAGAGGGATCCACGATAAACAACATAACTCTCTCATATCTACCTCTTCGTTATCCAGAATATTTCGTCCATGTGATATCCTGAGCATCCCAGCGTCACATCCACAAGAGTACAATAAGCTTGTATCAAATCCCGTGGAATGGATTCAAGGAGATACAATGAAATTATGATACACATGGGTAGTACCAGCATGAGATGCTTTCACCCCCCTCAACCTGGTTATTTCTGATTTCAACATCACCACTGCCGAAGTTTTACGAGCCGCAGGAATTTCTTAACATGAAGCCGTACATGTGCATCAAAGATTCCAAAAGCACGCCACAAAGATACATTCACATATTTGGCCATGCCATCGGATCTAACAAAAATATAATTGGAGACTGCTCACTGCATCCAATTCCATACGATAGTCCAAGATTCAGAAGCTGGTTCGAAGGATGTCTCTTGGAACAAAGTCCTTGAAGACTTGATAACAGCACATCGGAAACAGAATGTCTCCCAACTCATCTATTTCATCCTGTGGATTCAGAAGATTTCTACCATACAATCATCCATAGCATATCATCATCGCAATCAGAAGGTCCAGACACTGAACAACCTAAAGTCAAGGATGGATCGACAACGCAAACAAAATCTCCAAGGTTATCCCTAACAAGATCGTTGTCAAGCATATATTTCATCCATCCATCCCAAAAATGCAATGAAGTTTGGTAAATTTTGGAATCCACTAGAGAGACATTGCAGACGAAAGCACAGATCCAAATGAGCAACAGAAAACAGAAGAGGGTCGACACCTCTTTTCATGCGGATGGAGTTTCTATAGTTTGAACAGAATAAAGATTTATTCTTTCTCCATGAACGAGAATAGATGACTGGGCGCGACTATGCCACCTCGGGCCCGCAACATCCCTCCTGAATTCTTCCTGAGTTTTACTGTAAGGCTGTTTTCACCTCCTATACAAGCTCAAAACCTAAATATTCCAGTGGAGGGAGATAGGAAATTCGTTTCTGTTCAGAATGGAGGGGCGGACCGTCAAAATCCGAGTTCGTACGAGAATTCTACAACGATTTTAGTAAGGAAGGCATGCCGAAACCTTAATTTAGACACAGTTGCTAGGCGCCATCACCATCGTTTGGTATCCGAAGTTCCGAAATCAGTTCCCATCCTTCCAAGGATCTGAAGCCAGTCGTCATCCTTCCACGGAACTGAAGCCAGTGGTCATCCTTTCACGGAACTGAAGCCAGTCGTCATCCTTCCACGGGTTTGAAGCCAATTTCCACCATTCCGCGGACTGAAGCCAGTTTCCACCTAGACCGCAGACAGTTTACACCTCTAACACTCCGGTGCCTAGCTAGTAGCACCACGAGCAGAATCTACGCAAATCCACCAACACAAGAATCACAAATTCTCCTTACCTCTCGAAAAAGGTTAGCCGGATCTTCCTGACCATCTCTTTATGACTTGCCCTTTTGATTTTGTCCTTGTCTGTCACCATCTTATGCTTACCTCGCAACAAATCCCCTGTTCTGAGCTAAGCAGGGGACTTAATGTTGATGGTGGTTTTTAGCTTAGGGTTAAAATCGTAAAACCTTAGTCAAACAGTAACGTCACACATGAGTAATAATGTCTCCAATAGCACATTTATTGAACCGTTCAACATGTCTGCGTAAAATTACCGGGGTACCTTTTTTACGTATATGCCATGCTCCACGGCAGAGCCCTCAATACTGACCGGCAACATCTCCGCGCCAAGGCATGCCAACCATGCCAGCCACATCTCCGTGCAAAGGCATGCCAACTATGCCAGCCGCACCACAGTGCCAATGGCATACCACGCCAGCCACGTCTCCGCGCCAAGGCATGCCAACCATGCCAGCCGCACCATGGTGCCAATGACATACCATGCCATCCACATCTCCGCGCCAAGGCACGCCAACCATGCCAGCCACACCACGGTGCCAATGGCATACCATGCCAGCCACATCTCCGCGCCAAGGCATGCCAACCATGCCAGCAGCACCACAGTGCCAATAGCATACCATGCCATCCACATCTCCGCGCCAAGGTATGCCAACCATGCTATCCACATCTCCGCGCCAAGGTATGCCCACAATGCCAGCCACATCTCCGCGCCAAGGCATGCCAACCATGACAGGCGCACCACAGTGGCAATGACATACCATGTCATCCACATCTCCGTGCCAAGGCATGCCAACCATGCCAGCCGCGCCACAGTTCCAATGACATACCATGCCATCCACATCTCCGCGCCAAGGCATGCCAACCATGCCAGCCACATCTCCGCGCCAAGGCATGCCAACCATGCCAGCTGCACCACAGTGCCAATGGCATACCATGCCAGCCGCATCTCCGCTCCAAAGTCATGCCGAACCTACCACATGCCGCTAGCTTCCAAACGAAGGGTTGCAACAATCAACGACTACCCTTCCATCTGAGATGCAGATCTCAGCCGTCCAAGTTTGCTACCTAACGCATGGAGACTTCCGTCCCAAGGCCAAACATCACGTTTTTTGTCAAAACCCTAATTTTTGCCGCGCCTAAAATAAGCCAAAGCCATGCCGTCCCTACCACATGCCGCTGGCTGCCAAACCAAGGGCCGCGACAATCAACGGATACCATTCCATCTGAGATGCAGATCTCATCCGTTCAAGTTCGCCACCTAACGCATGGCAACTTCCGACCCAAGGCCAAACATTACGTTTTTTCCAAAACCCTAATTTTGGCCGCGCCTAAAATAAGTCAAAGCCATGCCGACCATACCACATGTCGTTGGCTGCCAAATGAAGGGTTGCAACAATCAACTGCTACCCTTCCATCTGAGATGCAGATCTCAGCCGTCCAAGTTCGCCACCTAACGCATGGCAACTTCCGACCCAAGTCCAAACATCATGGTTTTGCCAAAACCTTAATTTTGTCCGCGCCTAAAAGATGCCAAAGCCATGTCGTCACTACCACATGTCGCTGGCTGCCAAAAGAAGGTTTGCAACAATCAACGGTCACCCTTCCTCCTGAGATGCAAATCTCAGCCATACAAGCTTGCCACCGAACGCATGGAAATTTTTGGCCCAATGCCAAGGCCTAACTTTGGCTGCACCTAAACTACGCCAAAATCCTAGCTCGACCGCGCCTAAACCATGCTACTAGCTGCAAACGAAGGGTTGCAACAATCAACGGCCACCCTTCCTCCTGAGATATAAATCTCATCCATACAAACTTTCCACCAAACAATCTGTGGCAATCTCTTGGCCACAATGCCAAAACCCTAATTTGGCCGTGCCAAGAGCATGCAAGCGCTACAACCATGTCGCTGGTTGCCAAAAGAAGGGTTGCAACAATCTACGACTACCCTTCCTCTTGAGATGCAGATCTCATCCGTACAAACCTGCCACCAAATAACTCGTGGAAATGTCTTGGCTGCAATGCTAACTCTTGGTAACGGCACCAACGTCGCTGCGATGCTAACTCTCTACTCACGGCACCAACCTGGATACGATGCCTATTCTTTGGTCACGACACCAACTTGGCTACAAACACCAAATCCTTTGGCTACGCCACACGTAGCAACATGATACAAGTTTTCCATGAAAACACTCGAGACATCAAAACATGTCACAAACTGGGGGATGCTCATCAGGGTATTAGTCTGGCGGTTTACAGCGTGCGACATACACTACGCCCGTTACAGTAAAGTGTCATAAGGGTGAGGCGGTTAGTAAATACAAGAAGTAATGGTGAAACATTTACTTCATTATGGAAACATCAATTTCAGGCGTTACTCGTTACCATTTTCTTCCATTTACTCAACCGTTTCCACTTCTTGACCAGGGTACGTTTCGTTGCGACTTGTATAAATAGGTATCACCTATTTCCACCAAAGACAAGTTTTGGTCCGGAGAATACAACACTCAGAAATCACTTGTTAGCTTTCCCATCTGTTAGCTTTCCACTTTCTGATACAAGTCGTCAAACAACTACTCTTCCTGAATCAACTATTCTGGTCTCAACACTCTCTTCGCTTCCCTCCCTATACCAACCCTTCTCCTTCACTTTGTGACCGAAGCAAGTCTGGAACGACCATTTATTGGTTTAGGCCGGATTTGTAAAGATTGATCTCTCGAATCAAATTACTCCCTTGCAGTACATTGTTTAGGGTTTAGACTCGTTTCTCACCCACACACTCGAAATTACCGAAATCATCAGAAACTTTTTTCACCCTCAAACAACAAGATATAAAAAGTAATCACAAATATCTTCGTCTCATTGTTTGTGATTCCGCAACATATTATTTCGCTACCATACGATTAAGATTGTTGTGAGGTGATTGATAACTCTAGGCTGTTCTTCGGGAATATAAGACCGAATTATCAATTGGTTCCTATTCACCTTGATTATTATCAAAATATGGAACAAAACCTTTAGGTTTTATCTATGGGAGACAGATTGATCCTTTGATAGACTTGTCTGTGTGAGACAGATTTGTTTATTGTCAAAGCCTGCGATTTTGGGTCGTAGGAACTCTTAGTTGTGGGTGAGATCAGCTAAGGGAATAAAGTGCGCATTATCCTGCTGGGATCAGAGGCGTAGGGAGTACAACTGTACCTTGGATCAATAGGAGACTGATTGGGTTCAACTACAGTCCAGTATGAAGTTAGCTTGGAGTAGGCTAGTGTCTGTAGCGGCTTAATACAGTGTGTGTTCAATCTGTACTAGGTCCCGGAGTTTTTCTGCATTTGCGGTTTCCTCGTTAACAAAATTTCTGGTGTCTGTGTTATTTCTATTTCCGCATTATATTAGTTTATCTTTATAATTGAAATAATACAGGTTGTGCGTTAGATCATCAATTAGAGTAATCCAACCTTTGGTTATTGATTATCATTGATTGATCCTTGGATATTGGTCTTTGGTACCATCCAAGTTATTCCTTGTATTTGATTAGAACTCGAAGTTCTTGCTTGAGTAAATCAAATCAAGAAGAGAGATATAAACTCGTTGATATACTTTTAATTGATTGAGTCTTGTTGATTCTCTTAAAAGTATATTCGAGTTTGTCCATACATATTGCTAAGAGAAATATTGGGTGGTGTTGTTAGACCCCCGCTTTTTCAATTGGTATCAGAGCAGGCAAACATGTTTAAGACCTTACAAGTCTGTGTTTATAGCGATCTAACTCTATGGACAAGAGTACTATCTTTGATAAACGCGTCGCCAGAAATAAAAGTTCTATGTCTTCTAACTCTATTAAAGAGGAGGGTTCTACAATCTCTAATATAGATGAACCTTCTGTACTGACGAGACAGACTAACACTGACATGTGTATTCCCGATTACCCTTCAAATGAGAGACTCTCCATTAATGAACGGGATTCAGCTGAAGAGAGTGAATTGATTCTAAATCTTGTTAGAACCCAAGATGATAGATTCAATCGGTTGAAGCACCATGTCAATGTTCTACTTGGTGTAATAAGAGACTGCAAACCCAAAGGAAATACTGAAGTTCATTCTTCATGTACGTCTCTTGAAGCTAGCCTCAGAAGAGATGCCTTGGAAATTGAACATCGCTTGAGTAAGCTCTCTATTCAAGGATGCTCAAAGCAATATAATATGCTAAGTACTTCTGACACAACTAAAGAAGGTTCATGCTCAGAAGTAAAAACCGAAGCCCCTTCTAGTAAAACTAATGTGCCTGAAGTCACTATCACTCAAGGATGTGGCACATCAAATGGAGGGAAGAAATCTTCTAATGATGATATTAGGACTGTACGATCTAATCATCTGATGATCAGAAAGTATGCCTTGTCTGTGAGACAAAAAGTTCTGTTAAGCGAAAGGGAACCTCTAGGTTGAAGAAAAACTCCGTGGTCCAACTTCAACACACCTTAGATTTAATTTTTAAAGGTGTAACTGACATTCGTATGACTAAACCAATTGGTTTTCATACCTACCCTGTGTATGTTACCAGGAAAGTCAGTTCAATGAGTTCCTCGAACACTCAAGAACAAAACAGACGTCTTAATAAACATCGTCTAAAGGAAGGTTGAGTCATGGTCTCTGGAAATAATGCTACCCTTGATGAGAAAGGAAGTTCAGAATAAAGAAGAAAAATTGATGAAATGAGAGATAATCTGAAAGAGATAATTAAAGGGTATAAAGAATTCGTCAACAGGTTGTCTTCATCCTCAAACCAAAATTCTTATGGTAAGAACTCAAACTATGTCTCGTATTTTGATGACAGTAAGTTTTATAATAATTTCTCACATCAAAAGGGATCCCTCTCTAGATTCAGGAGGAAAAAGAGACTTGACCATAAACACATATCTCTTGATGAGCTCGTGGCTCATACTTGTGCTAATTAATCACAAGGTTTGAAGATCTTACTCATAAAAACCCTGTTGAGTAAGATGTGTTAATAATCAGGTATACTTTTGGCATCGAGTTGAGCTATCTTCTTATCGTCCATAGCTAAACTATTGATTGCAGATTTGATGTGCTTAAAGTATTGTTATCTCTTAATTTGCTTCTCTTTTTCTTTAGGAAGTCCTCGTTTGAGTCTTGTTTTTTGCTACAACTGTGCTCAAAATTGCTTTCCTGAGTTATGGATTTTTTCGAGTATTTTGTTGCAAAAGTCCCTTTTGGGCGTTATTATTTTTGAGGGGTCATGTTGCACTCGAACGGATACCTGTGTTCTGGCACGAGTGAACTGTTTAAGAAAACCCTAGAATCCCTTCCCTAAGAGACCCTTAAATACCAATTGAGTTACGAAAGTCACGTACGCATACTCTAGGTTGGCTTTTGGGTTGTCAAGAATGTCTTCTTCTTCATCTTGCTATGGTGGTTTTGCAAGAGGACTTCTTGACAAAGGTCTTGAAGTTGAGTCTAAGGAAAGGAAGAAAAGAACTCTTGTAGATGAAGATCATCCTAACTCTTCTTGTTACTATGCCTATGCTTATGAGGATGCTGAGAAGGATGATATGATCTCTGCTGAAGTGGTTCATGACTTTCTAAAATATTTTGGGGAAGCAAAACAAGAGCTCATTGTTACGCTGAAAAATCTTGATGCATTGAAAACTGAGTTGGAAAAGGTTACTGCTGACCTTGGTCTCATAAAGTCTTACATCAATGATCTTCGCAAAGAGAATCACCTCTCTAATGATGCAATGAATGTTGTTGTTCACAAGCTCAAAGACCCGTTGTCTCATGAGGATTCTGAACCGTCCATATGATCTTAGTTCGTGTTCGGAATAGCACTGGAGTCTGTTTTCCTTTAGGTTGTGTTATTTATGTTTCCTAGTATATCTTCTTTTTGATTTAGTTGGAAGAATAACTAGTGCTTGGAATAACAATGATTGTGACTACACATAGCTATTATTTTTCATCTTCTTGTTCTTTTTTAGGTTTATTTGTTTAAATTCTAAAACTGTTTGGAGGATGATGTTTTGCAATTTTAATCTTTATGATTTGTTATGGGATATTGGTGTTTACGTCCGTGAACTATATTTGTCCCATACTTTGTCAAAAGTAAAGTCGTTCGTGATCAGTATTCACGTATTGATAAAAGAATGAAAGGACTTTTGACAAATACTAAAGTTAAGCATATATAGTCAATTAGTTGATGGAAGATAGGTTAAAATCTTTTATTTTTCAAGAATTATTTCTATTAGTTATCTTTATGCAAATATTGATGGAAAATAGAATGAATCCTTGTGTATTCCGAAGTATTGATCATCCCTGATCCATATTTTATGTATTACTGTGAGGCTCCGTAATGTATCTTATGTTGAGCACTATACAACCAAGTTGATTTTTTAGTTTAGTATATGTTCCGTGAGATATGTTATGTCGAGCATATTGAACTAAATTAATTATCTTGTTTGGTTATTTAGTTATTGCTCCATAAGTTTTCTTATGTCAAACAAAAAAATGACAATTAAATTGATTACTTTTATGATTAATATGGTTGTTTATTCCAATTAGATTAATTATGGGTTCTCTAGTAATTAGTCTAGTTGAGTATTTTCGTGTCTCCATAAGTTCTCTTATGTTGAGCATAATCAATTGAATTGATCACTTTTTGTGTTTAATTTGATTGTGTATTCCGATTAAATTAATCATGGGTTCACTTGTGATTAATTTGATTGAGTTTTTGGATATAGGAAATCATTCTCATGGTTTTTGGTGTCCAATAAAATCCTTCTTTTCTTTTGAAATTAAGGTCGCTCTTGTTGTTCCTTCGGGAATGACATCAAATGGGGGAGAGTTTTTTTGAACTTGTGCTTAATGGTCGTATCTTGAGGGGTGTGCGGCTGTGGAATTTTAGAGGGGCTATCTTGTATCTTTAAACTCCTTGATGAATGCATTTAGCTTTGGTTTTATGATTGCATCTAAATTAGTTGGTATGTATTTTTTCCTTTGGTCATGAAATGTCTCTCTCGGAAATTTCATTATGATCCCATTCTTGTACCTTTGCCAATTCTATTGACAAAAAGGGGGAGAATTAATATGTAGTTCACACTACAAATACATATGGTTTTCAGATCATTGATTAAGGGGGGGTGGTTTCCATGTGAGATGAAGTATTGACTAAGGGGGAGTGATACATATCACCATAGTATTATTGTTGAAGTTGTGATATAATTGAACTTTGATGTTGTGTAATAATACTATGACACTGTATAACAATGATCGAGAACTATGTTTTCTCATTGTTATAACTACGGATCTTCAACAAAGGTGATGCTAAACTTACAACCTTTGGGATCATTGGAGTACTTGGAAGTGACGAAGATTTCGAGGAATGTTGAAGATTAAACATGTGGAATAGGAGATACTAAAGTTTCTTTATCTTTTTTGTATTCCATATGTATTGATAATTTTGTCACTAAAATTGACAAAGGGGGAGATTGTTAGAGCATTGCTCAGTCGAACTCGCATGCGTTGCTATCTCAAGCATGTTTGTCAATGTTAGTGATCAAAACTATAAGTCTTGATTTCTAGTCTATTATAGCTAAGTCGCGGACTAGGATAGAAAGTGTAGTTGAGCTCAAGGACTTCATGGCGATTCATCATACAAGTAGAAGAACTACTCAAGGAACCAGTGGAACTTCTCGACAAAAAGGTATGTGAAGACTTGAACTTATCTATCACTCAAAAGTCTATCTACTCTATCTCCTACTCTTTGAGACAAGAAGTCGTACGCTATATATATAGACTTTGATTATACACATTTGGTATTTCGAGCCGAGTATACCTCGCCTATCTATATCTCGAAATATGAGTTGGTAAGATTTTCGCTTTAACCAAGTTTATCTTTACCATGTGACGAAAGTCATGATATGCTTCAATCATCTTGAAAATTGCTTTGACGAGAAATGGTGTAACAACTATATAACGTCCTCTAAGAATGTTTCAATGATTGAAATGAGAGTTTAGATTACATAACCAATGGTGGACATAAGCATTTTTGTGGAAACACATTTATGTATAAGTCATATTCCTTGAACAAAAGTTTGCGAACTTTGTTGATCAAAAGAACCGAAAGAATGGCATGAGCCAAGTCCGCAAATTGCCGAAGTTCTCAAACCCGAGAATTTCTGCTGGAGTTGAAAAACTACTTGAGTGAAGCTAAGTCCGCGAACTAAGTCAGCGAACCCAGTCCGCTAACCGGTGAAGTTCTCATACCCGAGAATTTTTACTGGAGTTTGTAAACTCTGCCCGGTAACTTAAGTCTTCGAACCTAGTCTACGAACTTGAGAATGTTATATATCTGAAGATGATTTACTAACTTAAACTTAAAAAGACTAAGGAATGCAGTTTGCAAACCGTGGCTATAAAAGTTCATGAACCGATTCAAGTGAATCAAATCATCTTTGCTTCAATTGTGTCTTGTGTAGTACATGAGATTTCCTTGCAATTGAACAACTCTCTAACTAGTTCATCTTGAAGTCATTTGAACTAGTTATGGTGAAGAAGAACATGGTTGATATGAAATGCTCATATGGCTAACCATTTGCTTAACTATTGTTGAACCAACAAGTGCATACGTTTGGGTACGGTTTACAAACCTATAAGCGTGCATTGTGAAGTGTGTGTAACAAGCTAAGTTTTCGATCTAACCGTTGAGAAATATTAGCTTGAATCTAAATCAGGTTTTCATCTAACGGTGGATATTGATTGCTTTGTTGCCAAGGTAACTTAATTGCAAACCCTGATTTGAAAGACTATATAAGGGAAACTCTAGTATTTATGCAAAACTAATCCCCACACCTCACGTGTGATACTAGCTTGCATACTAGAGTCGGTTCTCCTTTAACCTTTGGTTTTTTTCTTCTAAAACCATGTTAACGACTTAAAGACTTCATTGCGATTGTGAAGCCAGACCGATACTACTTTTATCGTAGTTGTGTGATCTGATCTTGCATCTTCTATTGTACGAGTACAATTAGATTGTTTGGCTTGAGATTGATGTCTCCGATCAGATAGATATAAAAACTAATCAGAAACATATTCGTATCATTGTTTGTTATTCCCCAACATCTTGTTTTGCTACCATACGATTAAGATTGTTGTGAGGTGATTGATAACTTTAGGCTGTTCTTCGGGAATATAAGACCGGATTATCAATTGGTTCCTGTTCACCTTGATTATTATCAAAAGACGGAACAAAACCTTTATGGTTTATCTGTGGGAGACAGAGTGATCCTTTGACAGACTTGTCTGTGTGAGACAGATTTGTTTTTTTGTCAAAGACTGCGATTTTGGGTCGTAGCAACTCTTAGTTGTGGGTGAGATCAGCTAAGGGAATCAAGTGCGTAGCATCCTGCTGGGATCAGAGGCGTAGGGAGTACAACTGTACCTTGGATCAGTGGGAGACTGATTAGGGTTCAACTACAGTCCAGTCCGAAGTTAGCTTGGAGTAGGCTAGTGTCTGTAGCGGCTTAATACAGTGTGTGTTCAATCTGGACTAGGTCCCGGGGTTTTTCTGCATTTGCGGTTTCCTCGTTAACAAAATTTCTGGTGTCTGTGTTATTTCTATTTCCGTATTATATTGGTTTATCTTTATAATTGAAATAATACAGGTTGTGTGTTAGATCATCAATTAGAGTAATCCAACCTTTGGTTGTTGATTGTCATTGATTGATCCTTGGATATTGGTCTTTGGTACCATCCAAATTATTCCTTGTATTTGATTAGAACTCGCAGTTCTTGCTTGAGTAAATAAAATCAAGAAGAGAGATATAAACTCGTAGATATACTTTTAATTGATTGAGTCTTGTTGATTCTCTTAAATGTATATTCGAGTTTGTCCATACAGATTGCGAAGCGAAATATTGGGTGGCGTTGTTAGACCACCGCTTTTTCAGATAGCCTTTGCAATACCATAAGGTATATGAAGCTCTGCATTGATCCTATTAAATACGCAATAACCATCAAGTTCTTTTGATGTACACTAGCAAGCATTTACAAGGGGTGGTCAGCCCTTACATGTATAATATGTGCTAGTAGTTTTTCAAATGCAAAATTTCTTGGGAACTATAACTGGTCCAAAATGTCAAAACATACACCTGAGCTATAAATCACTTTAATGGTCTGCATATTCTGCATGAATATTTTTCTTAATTTCACCTTGTTTTATTTATAATATGGATTGTTTACCATTTGCAACTTAGGATAGTCTCGATCCTGTTTTACTGAAGACTTTATGAAATGAGAGATATGATTTCTTACTTAAAAGAAATGGTGGGGGGGAGGGGGGGTCAAAGCTTATATGAGTCAATTCCCAACACTTCACCATCGGAGTCAATATGGATTCAATAATCCAAACACTATAATGATTTGCACTTCACTGGATTGACTCATTAGTTTCTCTAAAACATATTTCCTTCCAAATATATTAGAGACTATAAAAGATTCAATCAATTACATCCTCATCACTGGGAGGTTCCACATGATATCCATTTGCATGGGTTTCTTTGGAATTTAACAAGGTGTGATTATCCCTCGGTATGTGTAGAGATTTTGTGACATCTTTGTTCTATCTCGAAATTTTTTTTTGAGTTGTGCTACTCTCGATGATCCAATCCTAGTAGCCACATTATAAGAAAAAAGTTCAACAACTAGTTTAAATTCCTTAAGCTGGTGGGAGGGAAACCACTATCTGTTAGACATTGAGTCTTTAGATATTAAATAAGTAGTGTGGCCTTATTAGTAACAAAAGTGGGATTCAACTCAATTACTTTAGAGTGAATATATGTTACGTTTCATCCATATATATCTCAAGTGCTTTAGAGAATTTATGTTTCTTGGGAATGGTGTACTTTTCATTCCATAAGCGCAAAGATTGGATCTAGTTCAATTAAATAGTCAATTGGCCAGGAAAAGTGCTTCTTGTCATTAAAGTTGATGTCTAAATTATGACCTTCCTATGGAAATTGAGTGCTACTATGGTACCCGCATTACATTGCTTGTACCAATACCGGTAAGAATATTTATTCCCAACTCTTTGGTGAGAGATGGAATTACATCTTAGCTTCATCCCATGTTCAATTGATACCTGTACTTTGGTGTCATTGCTGCTGGGCAAAAAAATACATTTTTGTCTCATGATATATATGCCCCATTTCACATGCTTTATATGAGTCGGTACGTCTAACCTCCATTACTTCGGGGTTCTTTCCATTTTTAATTTTGCTATATTAAGCTTAATTTGAGATTTTTTTTTATCTCAACAGGCCAAGAGAATCTCACTACACATGTCAACCACGTACTTTAGGTTGAATATATTACTAAAGATATTTCTATTGTTGTCATACTTCAACATATACTGGTTCGTTAGTATCATGGATGAAATAGAGCAATGGAAATTTTCTAACTCATATCATCTTTTGTGAGTTCTTCCACAAAAATTGGAGTACATGTGATTTTATTTGCAACTCTTTTGAAACTACTAACTTTTTAATAGTCTATCACGTGGATTACATTTCACGAAACATACAAATTTGTGGAGACAATATCAAGTACGCAATAATGGTCCAAATACTTCTAAACCCAAAATAAATACATTGGAGTTGGTACAACCAATTGAGCAAAAAGACACCATTCAACTATAGTCAATATCATATTCAAGAGAATAAATTAGCATTAAAACCAAAATTCTTAATGATCGACATCATCAATCATAATTTAAATTGACAAAAATAAATAAAACTAGGCATGTAATAAAAACAAATAAATAAGCCTAGCAAGTACTCAATGTAAACACCTACATTATAGTTACATATCTCAAAACTTGGTTCCCACGGTGTATAGACATAACCAGAACAGCCTTGGTCGCACACATCCCAAAACCATGCTCGATGTGAAAAAGCGGGGGTCTAACAACACCACCCAATATTTCGCTTAGCAATCTGTATGGACTAACTCCAAATTACTTTCTAGAGAATCAATTAGACAATAAGACTCAATATAGGTAAAAGTATCTCAAGGGGTTAATATCTCTCTCTTGTTTTGATTTACTTGAGCTAATAGAAATCAGCGAGTCTTTAATCAAACGCAAGGAATAACTTGGATGGTACCAAAGACCAATATCCCAGGATCAATCAATTTAAATCAACAACCAAAGGTTGGATATTCTAATTGATGATCTACAATGCACAAACTGTATTATTTCAATTATAAAGATAAACAATAAAATGCGGGAATAGAAATAACACATACACCATAATTCTGTTAACGAGGAAACCGCAAATGCAGAAAAACCCCGGGACCTAGTCCAGATTGAACACACACTGTATTAAGCCGCTACAAACACTAGCCTACTCCAATCTAACTTCGGACTGGACTGTAGTTGAACCCCAATCAATGTCCCACTGATCCAAGGTACAGTTATGATCCTACGCCTCTGATCCCAGTAGAATACTGTGCACTTGATTCCCTTAGCTGATCTCACCCACAACTAAGAGTTGTTACGAACCAAAATCGCAAGCTTTGACAATAAACAAATCTGTCTCCCACAGACAAGTCTATCAAAGAATCAATCTGTCTCCCACAGATAAACTCTAAAAGTTTTATTCCGTCTTTTGATAATAATCAAGGTGAACAGAAACCAATTGATAATCCGGTCTTATATTCCCGAAGAACAGCCTAGAGTTATCAATCACCTCACAACAATATTAATCGCATGGTAGCGAAACAAGATGTTGCGGAATCACAAACAATGAGACGAAGATGTTTGTGATTACTTTTTATATCTTTCCTATCAGAGATATCAATCTCAATCCAATCAATCTGATTGTACTTGTACGATAGAAGATGAAAGATCAGATCACACAACTACGATAAAAGTAGTATCGGTCTGGCTTCACAATCCCAATGAAGTCTTTAAGTCATTAACCTGGTTTTAGAAGAAGAAAACCAAAGGTTAAAGGAGAATCAACTCTAGTATGAAAACTAGTATCACTCGTGAGGTGTGGGGATTAGTTTTTCACAATACTAGATGTTTCCTTTATATAGTCTTTCAAATCAGGGTTTGCAATCAATGTTAGCTTAGTAACAAAGCATTCAATATTCACCTTTAGATGAAAACCTGTTTTATATTCAAGCTAATATTTCTCAACCGTTAGATCGAAAACTTAGCTTGTTATAAACACTTGACAATGCACGCTTCTAGGTTTGTTAACCGTACCCAAACGTATGCACTTGTTGGTTCAACAATAGTTAACCAAAAGGTTAGCCATATGAGCATTTCATATCAACCATGTTCTTCTTCACCATAACTAGTTCAAATGACTTCAAATGAACTAGTTAGAGAGTTGTTCAATTGCAAGGAAATCTCAGGTACTACACAAGACACAATTGATGCAAAGATGATTTGATTCACTTGAATCGGTTCATGAACTTTTATAGCCACGGTTTGTAAACTGCATTTCTTAGTCTTTTTAAGTTTAAGTTCAGAAATCATCTTCAGATATATAACCTTCTCAACTTCGCAGACTAGGTTCGCGGACTTAAGTTACTGGACAGAGTTTACAAACTCCAGCAGAAATTCTCGGGTTTGAGAACTTCGCTGGTTCGCGGCCTGGGTTCGCGGACTTAGCTTCACGCAAGTAGTTTGTCAACTCCAGCATAAATTCTCGGGTTTGAGAACTTCGGCAGTTCACGGACTGAGTTCGCAGACTTGGCTCACGCCATTCTTCTGGTTCTCTTGATCAACAAAGTTCGCAAACTTTGGTTCAAGGAATAGTTATTATACATAAATGTCTTTCCACAACAATGCTTATGTCCACCATTGGTTATGTAATCTAAACTCTCCTTTCAATCATTGAAACATTCTTAGAGGACGTTATATGGTTGTTATTCACAAACCATTTTTTCGTCCGAGCAATTTTCAAAGTGATTGAAACATAACATGACTTTTGTCACTAGGTAAAGATAAACTTGATCGAAGCGAAAAGATTACCAACACATATTTCGAGATATAGATAGGCGAGGTATACTCAGATCGAAATACCAAATGTGTATAATCCAAGTCTATATATATAGCATACGACTTCTTGTCTCAAAGAGTAGGAGATAGAGTAGATAGACTTTTGAGTGACAGATAAGTTCAAGTTTTCACATACCTTTTTGTCGAGAAGTTCCACAGGTTCCTTGAGTAGTTCTTTTTCTTGTATGATGAATCGCCATGAAGTCCTTGAGCTCAACTACACTTTCTATCCTAGTCCGAGACTTAACTATAATAGACTAGAAATCAAGACTTATAGTTTTTATCACTAACATTGACAAACATGCTTTAGATCATGCGAGTTCGACCGAGCAATGCTCTAACAATCTCCCCCTTTTATTAATTTTAGTGACAAAACTATAAATACATATGGAATACAAAAAATATAAAGAAACTTTATTAGCTCCTATTCCACATGTCTAATCTTCAACATTCCTCGAAATCTTTGTCACTTCCAAGTACTCCAATTATCCCAAAGGTTGTAAGTTTAGCATCACCGCTGTTGAAGATCCGTAGCTATAAAAATGAGAAAACATAGTTCTTGATCATTGTTATACAGTGTCATAGTATTATTACACAGTGTCAAAGTCCAATTGTATCACAACTTCAACAATAATACGATGGTGATATGTATCACTCCCCCTTAGTCAATACTCCATCTCACTTGGAAACCACCCCTCCTTACACAATGATCCGAAAACCATATGTATTTGTAGTGTGAACTACATATTAATTCCCCCCCTTTTTGTCAATAAAATTTGCAAAGGTACAAGAACGGGATCATAATGAAATTTCCGAAAGAGACATTTCATGACTAAAAGAAAAAATACATACCAACTAATTTAGATGCAATCATAAAGCCGAAGCTAAATGAATTCATCAAGGAGTTTAAAAATACAAGATAACCCCTCTATAATTTCACATCCGCACACCCCTCAAGATATGACCATTAAGCACAAGTTCAAAATAATTCTTCCCAATTTTATGTCATTCCCGAAAGAACAACAAGAGCGACCTTAATTTCAAAAAAAAAAGAAGGATTCTATTGGACACCAAAAAACCATGAAAATGATTTTCTATATCCAAAAACTCAATCAAATTAATCACAAGTAAACCCATGATTAACTTAATCGGAATACGCAACCAAATTAAACACAAAAAGTGATCAGTTCAATTGATTGTGCTCAACATAAGATAACTTACAGAGCTACGACTAAGTTAACCATAAGAAAATGATTAGCTTAACCATTCATATGCTCAACACAAGAAAGCCTTATGGAGTCACGAAAATACTCAAATAGATTAATTACAAGAGAAACCATAATTAATCTAATTGGAATACACAACCAAACTAATTACAAAAGTAATCAATTTAATTTTCATTTGTTTTGCTCGACATAAGAATACTTACGGAGCAATAACTAAATAACCAAACAAGATGATTAATTTAGTTCAATATGCTCGACATAACATATCTCACGGAACAACAACTAAGATAAGAAAATCAACTTGGTTGTATAATGCTCAACATAAGATACATTACTGAGCCTCACAGTAATACATAAAATATGGATCAGGGATGATCAATACTGCGGAATACACAAGGATTCATTCTATCTTTAATCACTATTTGCATAACGACAATAATAGACATAATCCTTGAAAACAAAAGATTTTAACCTATCTTCCATAAAATAATTGACAATATAGGCTTAACTTTTGTATTTGCCAAAAGTCCATTCATTCTTTTACCAGTACGTGAATACCGAACATAAACGACTTTACTTTTGACAAAGTATGGGACAAACATAGATCACGGTCGTAAACACCAATATCCCATAACAAATTGCAATATATCAAATCATAAAGATTAATACTGCAAAAACATCATCCTCCAAATATTTTAGAATTTAAACCAATAAACCTAAAAAAAGAACAAGAAGATGAAACATAATATCTATGTGTAGTCACAATCATTGCTATTCAAGCACTAGTTATTCTTTCAACTAAACCAAAAAGAAGACATACTAGGCATCATAAATAAAACAAGCTAAAAAAAACAGACTCGAGTGCTATCCCAAACACGAACTAAGATCATATGGACGGTTCAGAATCCTCACGAGACAAAGGGTCTTTGAGCTTGTGATCAACAACATTCATTGCAACATCGGAGAGGTGATTCTCTTTGCGAAGATCATTGATGTAAGAATTTATGAGACCAAGGTCATCAGTAACCTTTTCCAGCTCAGTTTTTAATGCATCAAGATTTTTCAGAGTCACGATGAGCTCTTGTTTTGCTTCCCCAAAGTACTTAAGAAAGTCATGAACACCTTCAGCAGAAATCATATCATCCTTTTCAGCATCCTCATGAACATAGGAAAAATAAGATGAAGCATTAGGATGATTTTCATCTACAAGGGTTCTTTTCTTCTTGGACTCAACAACACCTTTGTCAAGGAATCCACTTGCAAAACCACCATAGCAATATGAAAAGAAGACATTCTTGACAACCCAGAAACCAACCTAGAGTATGCGTGCGTGACTTTTACAACTCAATAGGTAAGTATAAAAGGGTTTCTTAGGGAAGGGATTCTAGGGTTTTCTTAAACAGTTGACTCGTCCCAGAACACGGGTATCCGTTCGAGTACAACATGAACCCCCCCTCCCTCCCCCCCCCCCCCCCCCCCAACCCACCCCCCCACCCCAAAAAAAAAAGCCCAAAAGGGACTTTTTGCAAGAAAAGACTCGAAAAATTCCATACTCAGGAAAGCAATTTTGAGCATAGTTGTAGCAAGAAACAAGAAGGAATCTTACAAAAAAATAGTCATGTAAAAGTGTTACCTGATAATCCATCTAAAAACGATAAGAAATTATCTAGATAATCAGTGTCACTTTGGAAAAGAGTATACCTAAACACTTCTCACTCAGCTAGGATTTTTGTGAGTAGGATTTCAACCTTGTGATTACTTAACACAAGTATGAGCTATTAGCTCATTAAATGAAAATTGTTTTTCGTTATCCTTTTCCTTACGAAATGTTGGAGGAGGACCATTATGATGAGAAAGATAATCATAAAATTCATCCTTACAATAATATGACTCAGAGAATTGATTCTTACCTGAAGGACATCGGCTTCTTCCATATACCTTGTTCTCATCAAATGTATTATTATCTCCCCTTTTTACGATAGAAGGAATCTGATCTTCTCTCAGATTGTTAGGACATTTGTTCTGAGTCAGAACATTTAAGGAACTCATAGAACTGACTTTCCTAGAGTCTCTCATTTGTCTGACCGGTCCTTTTGAGTCACAAAAAGGACATACCTCTTGAACGTTAGAAAACAATTTCTTAACAATCCGTGGAGGTTTCCTCCTTTCATGTGATGTGCACCATTTTTGACAAGAGGGTATAGGCACATCTTTTCCGCAAGAAAATGACACTGTTTTTTCTTATGGATCTTTCTCAGTCACAATAGTTGATGAATATGCTCTAGAGAAATTTCCAAAACATCCTTGAATTGAGAACTTGTTCAAGCGATGTTTAATTTCCAAGATATCCCTTTCAAGACTCGCCTTAAGAAGAGACAAAGTCAGAGCTTCAGAGTTTTTGGAATTGTAGTCTCTTATTTCCCCAAGAAGAATTTTGACATGTTGTTTCAATCAATCAGCTTGAACTTTCACTTAATTTAACATTAGTTCACATTCTTTATATGTTTCCCGATCATTTAGAGAGCTAGGCTCTTTTGAAGGGTAATCGGAATAACACATGTCGCAGCTTGTCTGTCTTGTTTGAACACAAGGTTCGTCTATATTTCATATTGAAGAATCTTTCTCTTTAATATAAATAGACAAGACATTTTTTTATTTCTGGTGATGCGTTTATCAAATATAATACTCTTGTCCATAGAGTCAGATCGCTACAAACACAGACTTGTAAGGTCTTAAACGTGTTTTCCTGCTCTGATACCAATTGAAAAGGTGGGGGTCTAACAACACCACCCAATATTTAGCTTAGAAATATGTATGGACTAACTCCGAATTACTTTCTAGAGAATCAACTAGACAGTCAGACTCAGTCTAGGTAAAATTATCTCAAGGAGTTAATATCTCTCTCTTGTTTTGATTTACTTGAGCTAATAGAAATCAGCGAGTCTTTAATCAAACACAAGGAATAACTTGGATGGTACCAAAGACCAATATCCAAGGATCAATCAACTTAAATCAACAACCAAAGGTTGGATATTCTAATTGATGATCTACAACGCACAACCTGTATTATTTCAATTATAAAGATAAACAATATAATGCGGAAATAGAAATAACACAGGCACCAGAATTTTGTTAACGAGGAAACCGCAAATGCAGAAAAACCCCGGGACCTAGTCCAGATTGAACACACACTGTATTAAGCCGCTACAGACACTAGCCTACTCCAAGCTAACTTCGGACTGGACTTTAGTTGAACCCCAATCAATCTCCCACTGATCCAAGGTACAGTTATGCTCCTACGCCTCTGATCCCAACAGGATATTGTGCACTTGATTCCCTTAGCTGATCTCACCCACAACTAAGAGTTGCTACGACCCAAAATCACAGGCTTTGACAATAAACAAATTTGTCTCCCACAGACAAGTCTATCAAAGGATCAATCTGTCTCCCACAGATAAACTCTAAAAGTTTTGTTTCTTCTTTTGATAATAATCAAGGTGAACAGGAACCAATTGATAATCCAGTCTTATATTCCCGAAGAACAGCCTAGAGTTATCAATCACCTCACAACAATATTAATCTTATGGTAGAGAAACAATATGTTGCGAAATAACAAACAATGAGACGAAGATATTTGTGATTACTTTTTATATCTTACCTATCGGAGATATCAATCTCAAGCCAATCAATCTGATTGTACTCGTACGATAGAAGATGCAAGATCATATCACACAACTACGATAAAAGTTGTATCGGTCTGGCTTCACAATCCCAATAAAGTTTTTAAGTCGTTGACCTGGTTTTAGAAGAGGAAGACCAAAGGTTAAAGGAGAACCGACTCTAGTATGCAAACTAGTATAACACGTGAGGTGTGGGGATTAGTTTTGCACAATATTAGATGTCTCCTTTATATAGTCTTTCAAATCAGGGTTTGCAATCAATGCTAGCTTAGTAACAAAGCATTCAATATTCACCGTTAGATGAAAACCTGATTTAGATTCAAGCTAATATTTCTCAACCGTTAGATCGAAAACTTAGCTTTTTATACACACTTGACAATGCACTCTTCTAGGTTTGTTAACCGTACCCAAACGGATGCACTTGTTGGTTCAATAATAGTTAACCAAAAGGTTATCCATATTAGCATTTCATATAAACCATGTTCTTCTTCACCATAACTAGTTCAAATGACTTCAAATGAACTAGTTAGAGAGTTTTTCAATTGCAAGGAAATCTCATGTACTACATAAGACACAATTGAAGCAAAGATGATTTGATTCACTTGAATCGGTTCATGAAATTTTATAGCCACGGTTTGGAAACTGCATTGCTTAGTCTTTTTAAGTTTAAGTTCAGAAATCATCTTCAGATATATAACCTTCTCAAGTTCGCAGACTATGTTCGCGGACTTAAGTTACCGGACATATTTTACAAACTCCAGCAGAAATTCTCGGGTTTGAGAACTTCGTCGGTTCACGGACTGGGTTCGCGGACTTAGCTTCATGCAAGTAGTTTGTCAACTCCAGCAGAAATTCTCGGGTTTGAGAACTTCGGCAGTTCGCGGACTGAGTTCGAGGACTTGGCTCACACCATTCTTCCGGTGTTCTTGATCAACAAATTTCGCAAACTTTGGTTCAAGGAATAGTTATTATACATAAATGTCTTTCCACAACAATGCTTATGTCCACCATTGGTTATGTAATCTAAACTCTCCTTTCAATCATTGAAACATTCTTAGAGGACGTTATATGATTGTTATTCACAAACCATTTTTCGTCAGAGCAATTTTCAAAGTGATTGAAACATAACATGATTTTCGTTACTAGGTAAAGATAAACTTGATCGAAGTGAAAAGCTTACCAACAAATATTTCGAGATATAGATAGGCGAGGTATACTCGGCTCGAAATACCAAATGTGTATAATCCAAGTCTATATATATAACATACGAGTTCTTGTCTCAAAGAGTAGGAGATAGAGTAGATAGACTTTTGAGTGACAGATAAGTTCAAGTCTTCACATAGCTTTTTGTCGAGAAGTTCCACCAGTTCCTTGAGTAGTTCTTCTTCTTGTATGATGAATCGCCATGAAGTCCTTGAGCTCAACTACACTTTCTATCCTAGTCCGAGACTTAGCTATAATAAACTAGAAATCAAGATTTATAATTTTGATCACTAACATTGAAAAACATGCTTGAGATAGCAACGCATGCGAGTTCGACCGAGCAATGCTCTAACACGATGGAAAAACAACTGGACCAGGAACTGATTTTGTTGGAGACTGGTTTTAAGCTGACTTGGTTGGACCAGGTTCGGGTGGAGCGGATTGGACCGGTTCGGTTGGGCAAAATTGGACCGGTTTGTCTGGACCTGGTTGGTTGGACCAGACTGGACCGAGTTGGCCTGGACCGGAGATTTTTTTTTCCATTTCCAAGATTCTTCTTTCAAAACTTATATGAGTCAATTCCCAACATTTCATCGTCGGAGTCAATATGGATTCAATAATCCAAACACTATATTGGTTTACACTTCACTGGATTGACTCATTAGTTTCCCTAAAATATATTTCCTTTCAAATATATTAGAGACTACAAAAGATGCAATCAATTACATCCTCATCACTGGGAGGTTCCACATGATATCCATTTGCATGGGTTTCTTTGGAATTTAACAAGGTGTGATTATCCCTCGGTACATGTAGAGATTTTGTGACGGCTTTGTTCTATCTCGAAAATAAATTTTGAGCAGTGCTAATCTCGATGATCCAATCCTCGTAGCCACATTATAAGGAAATAGTTCAACAACTAGTTTAAATTCCTTAAGCTGGTGAGAGGGAAACCACTATCTGTTAGACATTGAGTCTTGAGATATTAAATAAGTAGTGTGGCCTTATTAGTCACAAAAGTGGGATTCAACTCAATTACTTTAGAGTGAATATATGTTACGTTTCATTCAGATATATCTCAAGTTCTTTAGAGAATTTATGTTTCTTGGGAATGGTGTACTTTTCATTCCATAAGCGCAGATATTGGATCTAGTTCAATTAAATAGTCAATTGGACAGGAAAAGTGCTGCTTGTCATTAAAGTTGATGTCTAAATTATGACCTTCCTATAGAAATTAGGTGCTACTATGGTACCCGCATTACATTGCTCGTACCAATACCGGTAAGAAGATTTATTTCCAACTCTTTGGTGAGAGCTAGAATTACATCTTAGCTTCATCCTATGTTCAATTGATACTTGTACTTTGGTGTCATTTCTGCTGGGTAAAAAAAATGCATTTTTGTCTCATGATATATATGCCCCATTTCACATGCTTTATATGAGTCGGTACGTATAGCCTCCATTACTTCGGGGTTCTTTCCATTTTTAATTTTGCCGTGGATACCAAAATATGGATCGCCACGTAGACATAGTGAAGACACGAAGATCCGGCCTGAAGATCATGCACGTGACACGAAAATCTTCGTCAGAGACTCGTCAAATCAAGTCAGAGTCACCATTATTGAAAAATTGACGAGTTAAAAACTATGTGCGAGATAGTGTTTCGTCAAGAGGTAAACTCTGCGAGGAACATGGGTTTGAAGGATATATGGAGTACCCTAGAAGGAAAGCCACGAAGTAGAAGAGGACGAAGAAAGATTACTTGGAAGAAAAGGCAAGCGGCGAAGTAGATAAATTATGGAGCAAGAAAAGAGACAGGTGTCCCGACAGACCCATGTGAGAATAGATAAAGAAGGGGAAAACTTTATGGAAAATGGTCTGGGCGAAGTATAAAGCACCTCCGCGAGAATGTTGCGAGGTAAGAGTTTATTAGCCTATAAATAGAGATCCTTGGGCAAGATTAAGGAGAGGGCAGATTTTAGTAGAGTGGGAGTGCTAAGTCTAGAGTGAGATTAGGGTTTCCTTGTATTGAAGAACTTGTATCTTTGTTACTTTGAATGATTTCATCAATAAAAATCTTTGTGTTTATATTAATTAGTATGACTTAGATTTTGGTTACGGTCACTTTGGGTGTACTACTGGGTTTCCAGTAGTTACATTTTGGCGTACAGAAACAGGGAGCTTAGATTGGGGATTCATCCTCATCTAAGGAGTAGAGAGAAATCGAAGTTGTAGGAGAAAGAGAGATCTTAGTGAGACATCCCATTTAAAGACTAGGGTTTAAAGGTTAGACGGTAGTGAAACTATGATAGATTGATGACTAGAACACCAGATCGAGCGGCACACATGATGGAGACAAGGAGGAGCAAACGATTGGAGGCTCAAAGAGGAGGAAGAATGGAAAGAGGAGGAACATCATCGGCAAGGAAGAGAAAACGGTTGGAAGCCCTGAAGAAAGAGGAGAAGGGAGAAACACCCATAGAAGATGAAAGACGAGAAGTCAAAAGGCAACGTAGAGGTAAGCCGAGTGTAGAGGATGAATCCATGACGAAACCAGCTCAAATCGTGAAAGCCGAGATTATTATGAAGGGGAAAACAAATCGAGAAGAAGTGGAAGGGAACGGCGATGATAAAGAAACAATGTCAAAAGGACCGAGTAAAAAAACCCATCGGGATGAGGGGGAGTAAGGTACCAACCGGAAAGGCAAGCAGGAACGGCAGAACGGGACAATCATGCGAAACGAGAGGGATACGAGTGTGGCAACAAAATGAAGGTCTGAATTTTGCAAGGAGAAAACGCTAGTTCAGAAACGATAACGGTTTTATCTCGCAAAAGGATCATGTACGAGGAGGAGAGTCCCTACGAAGATTACGAAGAAGAGGACAGGCGAAGAATACAGGAATGAAGGTTGCTGGAAGGATACGACCGGGAAAGAGACCTAAGAAGACTGTTAGTAGAGGCGAGGATGGAAAATCATAGGCTAAGATACGAAGAGGGAAGGAAGCGAGAGACGGAAAGCGAAAGCGAGAGGCAAGAAAGATATATTGATGAATCGGTAAGAGGGATTATGGACCATGAAATCTTACAAGAGATGCGAAGATTGAGGATTCAAATGGGGAATTCGCAAAGGAAAGATGAGTTACAATGGACGAAGAATAAGGTAATATTGACTGCAATGGTGGAAGCGACATCAAAAGGAGAGCTTAGGCGAGTTAATCAAAAACGGGAAAAATCCTTGGAGGAGGATCGCAAGCCGCGAAGTGATAAAGCTGAAAGACCGCTCCACGAAGGATACCATCCAAGGAACATAAAGCCGACGAAGCAAAGAGTAAATGCTTGGACAGGGTTAGAACACCCAAAGTTTAACACAACTATAGAGAGGATATGGGAGGAAGTGATACTAACTGCGAAAATTCCAGCACCACCAAATTGGGGGAGAGAACCAATTCCTAGGAAGGGTCAGGAGTTCTGCAGATATCATAGTTTTCATGGACATCATACGAATCATTGCAGGAGCGTTAAGAAGATCATATTTCACCTCGTGGAACAGGGAAAGCTCGCACATTACGTAGAAGGTCGGGGGTTACCACAAGCACCACAACATCATTATGAGGACTTGACGGGACATCATCAAGATAAAGCAGAACAAGGAGGGAAGTCGTTTGGTTGCAATTTTGTAGTACATTCGAAAGAGGATTTCCTCAACTTCCAGGATAACGTGCTCTCAAGGGTATACAAGGTGGACTATGAAGGAAAAGAGATATTTCCAGTTGAGAAGAAAGAGCCACTGGAGGAATGGAAAAAGAGAGACATATCATTTTCAGCACGAGATGCGCCAGAAGGAGGGGCTCAGCATATGAATTCGTTGGTCATCACCTTGACCATGTGTAAACATTTGTTAGAAGAAGAAAACTAACAAAGAATGTGGCCGTGGACAAAGTCTTGATACATATGGGGAGTTCGGTAGATGTCCTTTTATATCATGCGTTCAGAGCCTTGGGATATGAGGATTCTGACATGATACCATCGGCATATACACTTTACGGATTTGACGGGGTGGCGATAAAGCCGAAAGGCGAGATACGTGTGAGGATTCCCGCATGAGAATTATAAACAATAGTTACCGTCTACGTGGTGGATGTGGACTCGCCTTACAATTCCCTCATGGGACGACCATGGATCCATGGGATAAAGGGGGTAGCTTCAACTTACCACCAACTGTTGTGATTCCCCATTCCCAGTGGGATTGGCGAGATACGTGGAGATAGCGAATATGCGTAGGAATGTGGTGATAAGGACATTGAGAATTACGAGGGGAGATTGAAAAGGAAGAAGGAAAGAAAGAAGAGAACACTCGAGTTGAAAACAGAGGACGAGCTAAGGGTATACCTGGCAAGAGCTAAAGAAGTATGGGAAATACTCAGCGAGATACCAGAATAAGAGGGAGAGCTTGTGAAACCGATAAAGGAGCCGACACCACTCGGAGAACTAGTCATGAACTTTGTTGCGATAGAACCAACAAAGGATGTAAACTTGGGGATTGATGATGAACCTAAGATCCTAAAAATTGGGAAGACAATGTACAAAGAAGAAGAAGCGAGGCTAGTTGAATTGCTAAAAAAATATGGTGACATATTTGCGTGGAGCATGGAGGAAATGCCAAGAATCGATCCGCGGGTAGCGTGTCATATATTGGAGTTAGATCCGACGATCAAAACAATCAGGCAACGAATAAGGAAGATTGGCACAGCATACCATGAGCATATCGATAAGGAGCTTCAAAAGATTATGGATGCAGGAATCATAAGGCCGGAAAAATACCCAGATTGGATTGCGAACATGGTAATCGTTCCTAAAAAGAACAAGGGAATAAGAATATGTATTTATTTTAGCGACCTGAATACTGCGTGCCCCAAAGATAGCTTCCCCCTACCAAATATCCCACAAATGGTGGAATCTGCATTAGGATACAAGAGGTTGTCATCAATGGATGGGTATTGTGGATACAATCAAATACCATTAGCTGAGGAAGACCAGGAACAAACATCCTTCTTCGCTCCTAGAGGGTTATATTGTTACACAAGGATGCCATTTGGATTGAGAAATGCGGGGGCGACATATCAACGGATGATGGAGAAAATTTTCGCCAAATGGGTGCACACGAAGTTAGAAGTTTATGTGGATGATATGATGGTCAAGACAAAGGATTCAGGGGACCATGTGGAAGACCTGAGGGATATCTTTGAACATATGAGGAAATACAAAATGAAGGTAAACCCAATGAAATGCATCTTTGGGGTTGAGTCAGCGAAGTTTCCGAGGCACACCGTTTCACGAAAAGGCATAGAAGTTGACCCAGCAAAAGTCCAGGCTATATTAGAAATGCCCTTACCCTCCACCATAAAAGACGTACATAAATTAAACGGGCAGTTAGCATATTTGGGAAGATTTATCTCGCGGTCCTCAGACAAATGTAAGCACTTCTTTGACATTTTTAAGAAATGAGCAAAGTTTGCGTGGATGCAAGAGTGTGAAGAAGCGTTGAAGGGTATAAAGGAGTATCTTATTAAATTGTCAATTTTAGAAAAACCAGAACCCGGAGAGGAGTGGTTGCTTTGTCTCGCGGAGACACCAAACGCTATTAGTACCGTCTTACTTCGGAATGACGAAGGTGTAGAAAAACCAATCTTTTACATCAGAAAAATCCTAAATTCTGCGGAAAAGAATTACCCAAAGATTGAAAAACTGATACTAGCATTTTTTTTACACATCACAAAAGTTATGGACCTATTTCCAAACCCACCAAATTAAAGTCCTTACAAGAATCCCTATAGAATCAGTATTAAAGAATTCAAAGAGAGTTGGGAGAGTAGAAAGGTGGAATACCCAGATCGATCAATTTAAGTTAAAGTATGAAGTACATACTTCTACGAATTCGCATGTAATTGCATAGTTTCTCGCCGAGTTTCCCTCGGGAGAAGACGAAAGCATAGGGGAAATGATGGATGTAGATGACAGCCGGCCAGACCCTAAGGACTTGTTACAGTAGAATCGTCCCAGAAGATGGGAAATATTCGTTGATGGATCATCAAAAAGTTGTGGAGGAGGAATCGGGATAGTATTTACTTCGCCCACGGGGATCATGATAGTTTTCTTCTTTCGGTTGGAATAAAAAGCAACAAATAAAGAGACTGAATATGAAGCAGTAATACAAGCTTTAAATATTGCGATAGAAATGGGATTAGACGAAGTACGAATTACTAGTGATTCACAGTTGGTGGTTCGCCAAATTAAAGGGAGATATAACGTCGTTGATCCGGTAATGCAAAGGTATCAGCAACTCGTGAAAGAATACTCAGTAAAGATACGAAGCCTTATTTGGAGAAACATAGGCTGGGAAAATAACAGACATGCGGATACGCTTGCCTTCATAGCCTCAATGATGGAGGATCCAAAAATCGGGCATATCATGATTGAGCGGTTAATGCAACCTTCAGTGAGCAGAGAGGAAAGGGAGTCCCAAGTAATGATGATAGAAGAAACAGATGTGGAAATAAGCGATGATGATTGGCGAGCCCCCATATACAACTATTTGATGAAAGGAGATCTCCCACGAGACCGGAAAGAGGCAAATAAAATTAAAAGTAAGTCCACAAATTACGAGGTGCGAGAAGGAATCCTGTATAGAAGATCTTATTTGGGTCCGATGATGAGATGCTTGTCGCAGAAAGAATGGATAAAAATCATGAAATCTATTCACTATGGGGATGCTGGTAACCATAGTGGAACCAGGTCACTAGCTCTCAAAACCAGGACGCAAGGGTATTTTTGGCCATATATGCACAGAGACACGAAATATATATCCACGAGGTATGAAGCTTTTCAAAGATTCGAGAAAAGGATACATGCACCATCCACGGGTTTAAACTCTGTATTGAGTGTATGGCCCTTCGCCATGTGGGGAATAGATATCGTGGGACCATTTGTAACCAGGACAAAGCAAATGAGATACCTGATAGTGACAACATATTATTTCACGAAATGGGTGGAAGCCAAAGCCTTACAGCACAGGCGAGATGGTGACGTGTACGATTTCATCCTGGAGCATATTATTTGTAGATTTGGGATACCGGTCATGATTTTTTCAGACAATGAGAAACAATTTTAAGGAGAAAATGTAAGGATGTTACTCAACGCATTCAAAATTCAAACCGGGAAGTCAACTCAGTTATACCCACAAAGCAACAGGCAAGCGGAGGCTACAAACAAGACGCTAACAAAAAAATTGAATAAAAAGTTGGACGGTCATCATAATGGATGGTGTGAACAGATTCCAAACGTGTTATGGTCATATATAACCACCAGGAGGGATGCAACGGGGATGTCACCCTTTTGTTTGAAATATGTAGCTGAGGCAGTGCTACCTGCTGAAATTATCCTTCCGACCACGAGAAGAGAAGCATGGGAGAAAGGGGTAAACTCATATTTGATTCTAGCGAAATTAGACGACCTTGAGGAAAGCAGGGAATTCACATTACAACATATGGTAAATTATCAACAGAGGTTGTCAAGGGAGTATAAAAAAAGGATAAAACCTCGGAGCTTCGTACCTGGAGAGCTTGTGCTGCGAGAAATACCCCCATATCAGAAGGGATCAGGAGGAAATCTAGATCCTACGTGGGAAGGTCCTTATATCATGAAAAGGGTAGTTGGCAATGGGGCATACGAGTTGGCGGACTGCGAAGGAAAGGCAATAAACGTATATATCAAGAAGTATTATCCGTGAATGTAAGTTCTAATGCAGAAAAGTCAATAAACGTGTAGTTGAATGGGGTTTATTAATGAAATATCTCTTTCATAATCAGCTTATACAAAAACAAGACTTTTGAAATCAGCGAACAAAATTCACGAGATAACCAAGGAGAAATAAGACCTCACATTTGGAGGAAAAGAAGATTCATGGATAAACAATTTCTAGGGAAATTTAAAACCTTCTCCGAAGGCTGAGAATCCATGGCATGCACCCTAGTTCGCATGAAAGTGCAAGAGGCAAGACCTAATGCATGTCGTGAACAACTCTCAGAGAGATAAGCTAGAGGCAATGATAAGACCTATCCGCTGAGGGTCCCTTTTTATGATGGCCTTCCAGTAAGGGGTGCAGAAATATGACCAAGGCGCCGACGTATTCGGTTGAGCTGCGGGTGCCTGGGACGTCTGGAGCGTTACCGGCCATGTCCGTTTGGAAAGTATTGGCTACGATGCACTCGATCCCAAAGAAACCTCACTTAGGGTGTAGCTTTGTAACCCCAAGCCATATCGGCGAAGGAGATAAGAAGCCATGAAAACAACTGACTGTCGTAATAACTGGACGGGAGGAGACCAACATGCATGTTAGGGTTGCCCTCCTTTAAGGGGAAATCAGGGGGAATATAAAGGGATGGCACCCTCCATACTAGGGAGCTGTGTGACCAAAAAATACGGCAATGTCATGGGTCTAATGTTAATGGGAATAGGTAGGCCTATCGCATTGTCGCGGAGAAAAATAAAATAAATGTTAAGACGAGGTAGATGGATTATCATTCGCAAGGGTAATAAGCGCATGATACTTCGTCGAATTAAAATCCCTCAAAAGGGATGAGGAAAAATAAGACCTTAACTAGGAGGCGCAATAAGATCTCGTAGAGCCATATGGTAAACATAAATTCATGCAACAAGGGATAAGCATGAAATTTGACTAATAATGCGACACTATATTGATCAGCTAATTCTCAACAAGAACAAGAGGCAAGTATATACTTTTTAATTTATGTTCTTCTTTAGCATTATCCTCACAATACTCAGCGTCTTTCCAAAGTATATACTTGGTACGAAGTTCGTATTACGAAGGTAAAGGCACGAGATAGAGGTAAACAAAAAAACACAAAGAAGAGGTAAATACATTATTTACATACAAATAAGTCTGCCCCTAAGATTGGGAGTATTAAACCGAAATAAAAGTTAAGATTACAAGAATATCAAAGTTCAAAAAAGTCATGTGTCCTTAATCATCTCTTTCATGACCCTCGTCGGATTATGTATCCTCGCAATCATCCTCTTCATGAACCTCGTTGGTTTCAGTATCCTCGCCAACAGGGGATGACTCATGGACGGTAGGAATTAATTCTTTGGCAGCGGGATCAGGCTCGTCATCAGAAAGTACTTTGAGATCCAGAGGAACGCGAGGAATACCTTGGGAATCACAGAACTCGTTAAAGAGCCGGACCTTCTCGTCCTGGGCATTTCTGCGAAGACGTTTTGCCATCAGGGTTGCGTCCTTCACCGTCTGATCGAGATCCTCCTGCAGAAACCGGACATCCTCTTGGAGAGTGGAGACCTTATTAGAAAGATCGTCCTTCTCCTGTAATAGAAGAGAAACCTGATCCTTAAGCTCCGGCTCATGTTCCGAGGAATGATCGAATTAAACGGATAAGTCATCATCAAGAGAAAGCCAGTGCCAAGGTAACAAAGAAAAGGAGACTCACGGTGAAGACCAGATGAGATTTTCCTCTCTTCTGCAAGTTGCTCCTCTAGATGGAGAATACGAGCGCTAGACTTTTTCATCAGTTCACGAGTCTCCGAAGTTCCACGAGATGAGCCATACTGCGATGTTGTTCCTAAAAAATAAAAAATCTACTTTAAAATTCCGCGAAATACCATAAGGTAAAAATGAATGATTAGCTCAGGACAAAGACTCACCAAACACATTATGACAGAATGTTGCTCCATAGAAAGGTTCAAAGAAGCGTTCAAAATAAAAGATTGATCTTCAGCCAAAAAATCGTTAAAACTGAGAGAAACCAAAGACTCAGTAGCCTCAGACCTTAAGGAGGGATTTCCGCGTGTCAAAACAAAAATCTCTCTTAAAAATTTAAGGTTAGGAAGAAGATCAGGCTCCTCCACTTCGTTAGCTTGCTGACCCCCTCTAGTCGAAGTAGGTTCGGGAAAAGGGGCACTATGCGACGGGATAGTTTCTCCAGACGAACGAGGATGCTGACGAGGAGAGTAATCGGTGCGAGGTAGTACTGAGGAATGGACTTGGGTCAAGCTGTCCACATCCAAGACATGACGACGACGCTGTGAAGTGCGAAAGGTGGGAGGATCGTCCTGAAATCCATGAGGTTAAGGGTTAACGAGAGAAGAAGAAAGCAAGTTAAGGAAGAAAAGGATACCTGGGAAGTGGCGGAAGGAGCCCCAGAATGTTGGCGTTTCCTCAAATTCTTAGCAGGGCCATCCGTTGTTTGAGGCTCATTCTCCTGAAAATGGGAAGTCATGAATCAACAAAAAAAACGACCAAAAGGAATGCCACGAGATACGAACCTATATTTGGACTGGTTTTTTAGAACGGTCTTTCAGCATACCAGGCGGGGGAAGAGATACTGAGACAGGAACAGGGACGTTAGGAGACAATAAAATGAAGGCAAGGAGACCAAAGAAAGATAATACTAACCTCGTTGGGCATCTTATGCCAGCGAAATCGACCTGCGTCATACGCCGTGAGATGGGCATGTTGAGGGAGAGGACTAGTTCAAGCATCCCCATTCTATTAAAGGGAACATCATCGAGTCCTCATCACTAGAAAAACGAAGATACTTATTTCGTTTCGTACCAACAGGATCAACATCTAAAAGAAGGGCCTTGGACGGGTCAGCCAAAGTTTTACGAGAAAGTTTGACGCCCCACTCCTGATAGGCTCTCATGGTCATATATTGGCCAGTGTAATTCGCAGAAAACGATACAATGTTGTAATCCACGGGAACAAAACTTTTCACCAAGAGTGGAATCTGGGAAGTATCGCCATTAGACCTTCTGACAAATTCATTAGAAATACGGATGGCATTTCCACTCAACTGATAGACGCCTCGCTGAAGCTTGACTAGGATTTCATAAAAAAGAGGGTTCTTCGGATCATACAGGAGAAAAGAAAGACCTGCTCTCAGTTGACCAGCGGTGATCAACATCTTGGTAGAAGACCAAGTTTCTGTTTGAATCCATCGATAATTTAATTCCATGAACTTGGTTGCAGTAATAGGAGAAGAAACGGAGGAATCGATCGCCGGAGATGGAGAAATACCCAACTTCTGAAGATCGGCTTTAAATTCCTCATAAGTTGTGGATGTAGTAGTATTGGGAACTTTCTTGGGAGCCATTGGAGGAGAGCTAAACGAAACCTAAATTTACAGAAGGCAAGAGAAGGAAGAAGATAAGGTAAAGGTTATAAGGGATAGAGAAAAGGGATATTTATAGAGGTGACTGGTCAAACCAAGTTACATACGATCGAAGAATTCGAACCGGTGATCAGCGGTTACACGAGAAAAGTACCACGTGGAAAGCATTTAGGGGAAGGAGTGGAGGTTATCTAACTTCAGATGGTTCTTATTTTTCTTTCCCTACGATTGAGAAGAATAAGATAAGGAAAAATGTGGATACCAAAATATGGATCGCCACGTGGACATAAGGAAGACACGAAGATACGGCCTGAAGATCCTGCACGTGACACGAAAATCTTCGTCAGAGACTCGTCAAATCAAGTCAGAGTCACCATTATTGACAAATTGACGAGGTAAAAACTATGTGAGAGATAGTGTTTCGTTAAGAGGCAAACTCTACGAGGAACATGGATTTGAAGGATCTATGGAGTACCCTACAAGGCAAGCCACGAAGTAGAATAGGACGAAGAAAGATTACTTGGAAGAAAAGGCAAGCCGCAAAGTAGATAAATTATGGAGCAAGAAAATAGACAGATGTCCCGACAGACCCATGTGAGAATAGCGAAAGAAGGGGAAAAACTTTATGGAAAATGGTCCGGGCGAAGTATAAAGCACCTCCGCGAGGATGTTGCGAGGTAAAATGAGCTGTAACCCATTAGGATTGATTAGCCTATAAATAGAGACCCTTGGGCAAGATTAAGGAGAAGGCAGATTTTAGTAGAGTGAGAGTGCTAAGTCTAGAGTGAGATTAGGGTTTCCTTGTATTGAGAACTTGTATCTTTGTTAATTTGAATGATTTCATCAATAAAAATATTTGTGTTTATATTACTTAGTATGACTTAGATTTTGGTTACGATCACTTTGGGTGTACTACTGGGTTTCCAGTAGTTACATTTGCTACATTAAGCTTAATTTGAGATTTTTTTTTATCTCAACAGGCCAAGAGAATCTCACTACACATGTCAACCACGTACTTTAGGTTGAATATATTACTAAAGATAGTTCTCTTGTTGTGATACTTCAACATATACTGGTTCGTTAGTATCATGGATGAAGTAGAGCAATGGAAATTTTCTAACTCTTTTGAAGTACATGTGATTTTATTTGCAACTCTTTTGAAACTATTGACTTTTTAATAGTCTAGCACGTGGATTACATTTCACGAAACATTCAATTTTGGGGAGACAATATCAACTACGCAATAATGGTCCAAATACTTCTAAACCCAAAATAAATAAATTGGAGTTGGTACAACCAATTGAGCAAAAAGACACCATTCAACTATAGTCAATATCATATTCAAGAGAATAAAATAGCATTAAAACCAAAATTCTTAATGATCGACATCAGCAATCATAATTTAAATTGACAAAAATAAACAAAACTAGGCATGTAATAAAAACAAATAAATAATCCTACCAAGTACTCAATGTAAACACCTACATTGTAGTTACATACCTCAAAAATTTGGTTCCCACGGTGTATAGACATAACCAGAACAACCTTGATCGCACACATCCCAAAACCAGGCTCGATGGAACAACAACTGGACCAGGAACTGATTTGGATAGAGACTGGTTTTAAGATGACCTGGTTGGACCGGGTTCGGGTGGAGCGGGTTGGACCGAATTGGATCGGTTTGTATGGACCTAGTTGGTTGGACCAGAACGGACCGAGTTGACCTGGACCAGAGATTTTTCTTTCCATTTCTAAGATTCTTCTTTCTCCTTGTATGTCTCCTCAGATTTCAACCAAACAGGAACGAAATTCCTACCCAATAAATTAACACGACCAGAGATTCAATGAGACAAAAATTAGTACACACGGACGGTACAAATAAAAATATAGTTTAAATCAAATCAAATCATGATTCATAGATTTAATATCTATTACATGTATATAATCACAATTATATTGGATCTGACAAGATCAAAAGGAAGATTAAAACGAAGACATAAAGAGAAATTTTAGGTATACCTCCTCGAAGACCCAAGAACATACAGATTTTCAAGTTTCATTCGTATGATTAATCCAGATCCATTGATTACCACGCCTTGAACAGATGAAGAAGAAATCAATGATAACTAAAAAAAATTATTCCCTTTTTCGCATGGTTAGATATCGTGACTGATAACATTCTGTAATGGAAATTTAGGAAACACTCTTAGGATATCATAACAACTTCTGTAATGTAAGTCTTTTCCGTTGATATGAAGTCACTCCGCCCGGTTTTTTGTTCAATGTCCATCATAGTTTCACCATTCCTTATGTTTCGACTTGCTTGTATTACTAAAGAAACATATATTTCTCAACGCGCTCGCATTTCGGTTGTTTCGTTGTTTTCCAAAATGGACTGGCTTGGAGTGCACCACCAATGATAAGACGTTCAGTAAAAACACATAATTCCTACACATACATTCATCTTCTGCAATAATAAATTTTAGACTCTACCTTCCTATTCGATTTTGCATATTTGCTTGGTTAACAACTCTCTGATTTTCGACAGCATTTTGGTTTTCTATGTACTCAGCCATGTTCATATTTATTTATTTATTTGAAAAAATTAGAAGAGTTTTGAAAAGCATTGAAGACGTGCGAGTTTGAGATATTCTAGAGATATTTTGAAATACCGGTGTGGGTTGAAATAAACTTAAAGTTGAATATTTATAGGGGACGTGAGGGATTTCTGACTATTGGATGACAAGTAACAGAGCGATGATCATAACACCGAGCAAGATAAAGACTATTGCTGACGATTTTGTGATCATCTAGCCTTATAAAGACCTAGCCTTATAAAAACCATTGAGCGACAGAGCCTCTATCGCGTATGCCTAAGTGGTATATTTGCCTCTCAACCATCCCCGGTGGGTGTAAAAGTGGCAAACCACTTCAAATTTCCGTATGCATGGAACAGGTCTAATGCTTCGTAAATGACTAGCAAAATGTCGATATGTCCGAGTGGTTAAGGAGACAGACTTGAAATTTTTTGCGCTTCGCCCGATCAGGTTCGATCCCTGCTGTGTACGTCTCTTTTTTATTGGAAGTGCGCCGACAACTATAGTCAATTGACTCAATTTAGTTTGTTTGTTTTTGATTGGAAGTGACAAATTCTAAACTAAGACAATATACAAAATTGCAGCACAAATTTTAAGTGACAAGTTTATGTAGATATCTATCTATTCTATATCTATATTATATAAAACCAACCAACTACCCTTACTGTAACAAAATGAAGCTGCAGAAATTTTGGACAATTTTACCCATGATTGTATAACATTAAAATAAAAGATAAAATATTATTTGAGGACTAAATGGCAATCTAGATATCTGAAAATTATTATTCCCATTTTACCCTAACTTTCATATATACATTAAAAGAGATGAAAAATTATTGCAGGGGAACCACTGTAACTTGAACGCAATTAAATGTTCGGATCTCATCTTCCTTTCTCCAACCCATTGACCCGTATTTGATCTGAAATTTCATCACACATTCATAGATTTTTAATTGGAAGAATAGATTAAAAGGATGCACCGATTGCTTCTTCTCATAGATCAAAATCTTGAAAAACAAAATCAACAAAGTAGCAGTCCTTGAAAATGATCAAAATAGCCATACAAGCAAAACCCATATCTAAGCTGCTTCTTCTATGTAAGAGTGAAGTTTCAGTTCTAGATCTAATGGTGGACGGTAGATCAAAGGTGCATCATGTGTAACTTGCAACAAAAAGAATGAAAGTGGTGGTGGCATAGTATGAATCTGAGAGAGGTGGTTGTTGGAATGGTGGTGCATGTGCAGCAGCAATAAAACTGGGAGGGAGGAGAAGCTAAACAGAGTTTTAGGTTTTCTTTTCGGGAGAACGAGGAGGGAGGACGTCCTAAAACTTACCACCTCACATGTTTGCAGAGATACGTGTCTTATTTACACCTTGGACTGTTGATGCCCAAAAATTAACTCCACGCAGTTTATTTACTTTTGCACGCGCAGAGCGCGTGCCTGCCACCTTGTCAATAAGAATACATAGATCTCTTCATCTGCTAAGTGACCAAACAATGGCTAATATAATGGACAGAAAAACTAGTGTTTTAAGGGGGAAACAAGAAAGAGATACTGTGCATAATAAAGTCTGCTTGTTTTGCTTGAAGCTTGGACTGTTGAGAGGCAGAAAAAGAAAGCTGAGGAGCCAAAATATGGTAAAGCAATATACACGAAAAAAGCAAATAAGGAAGGAGACAGATCTTCTCTCCCACATAGGATCATCTGTCTGCTTACAAAATAATAAATTCTTAAAATGAAGACACGTTGAGAAGGAAAATGTAAGTGCTGGGTGATGATGGTCAATAAGAACTAGCTTTTTTCTATCATGAAAACATACATTTTAAAAACCTGGCTAGTTTCCGGCATATGTGATTATTTGGGGTCTATAAATTATTTCATCTACCCAATAGAAAATGATAAGGGGTGTTTAAATTTGTTGAAATTACCAATTTACTCTCTAAAAAAATTAATATTACCAATTTACCTCCATTAACTTTTAATAATAAAGCTTAAAACCAAAATCAGATTCATTTCCACCCCTATAAACCGATTCTTCTCTTCTCTACTCTTCTTCTCCCTCTTTTTTATTTGTTTTCAAACCAAAACATAGTCGATCATCGACGATCCAAAAACGATTAATCGTTTTTTTTTCTTCTATATAATGTCGAAACCAACGCTAGTGAAGCGTGCTACTAACAAGAAATTTCCTAGTGAGAATAATCCCGGAATTGTTGAAGCGATTCGAAACAAAACGAAGAACACAATGGTTGAGGAGGAAGAACCATCTTTGATCACACAACAAGAGGAGAAAATGGGTCGAACTAGGTACTTTTCTATCAGCCCAATCCTCTAAACTAGGTTTTAGTAACATGGAATCGCTCAAAAATCGAAAATTTTGAAATCAATTTTTTTCGGGTTTGCCAGAATCAGATTATGTCAATGTATTTGCGAATCGACTGCATTTAGAAACGATTGATGTTCCCGCCCACAAAGACCGGTTATGCTGCATGTGTTTTCAGGTTCGATAAATTTGAGCCAGAATCGGACAATGTTAATGTCCATATAGCCCAATTCAGTTACTGTAGGGATAATCGTTTTTCAGTAACTTTTTTTTCGTTAGAATCAGATCACATATGTGTCCACAAAACCGATTAAGTAGCCTTTGGTTTCATCATTGCTTAGACCATAATCGGATTTTATGAGCATTTATAAACATTGATTATTAATGTGTAATGTTAGAATCGGATTTTATATGTGTATCGAGTAAAGCAATTGTTGTAAGAAAAACTGCCCAATTTTTTTGTATCTTTTTTTTGTTGTTAGAATCGGATTACATGAGCACTTATATAATCCGATTATATATGTCTTATGTTAGGAATCAGATTTTAAATGTGTATCGATTAAATTGATTGTGTACCTACAATTCAAAAATATGCATTGAATTCCATTGTTGTTTGTCTCTTATCTCCGTATTCTACAAGCCAAACAAGGGAAAACAACCACGGAAAGACGAAAACAAATATAAGAGCGAAAATGACTTTGATTCTCCTCAAAGTTCGGGACCTCGTCGAGAGGGTGGTCAAAATTTGTATGCTTCCCCACCGAAGGGGCTCGGGGAGTAAATCCAAAAGGATCTGCATCAATGACCCACCGCCACAAGCGGAGCAATCAACACAAAAAGAATCTGATTCTGCCACACCTACTGAAAAAGGAGATGGTGATAGAGAAGTTGCTGAAGGAGAAAGTGAGGAGGTCAATGATGAAAAAAGTGGTGGTAAGGAGGTCAATGAAGAAGAAAGTGGTGGCAAGGAAGTTGATGAAGAAGAAAATGAGAATGAAGGTGATGAAGAAGAAAGTGAGAATGAAGGTGATGAAGAAGAAAGTGAGAATGAAGTTGGTGAAGAGATAGGAGAAGTTCAAGAACAAGTCCAAGGAGGAGAAATTCAAGAACAAGTCCAAGGAGAAGAATTTCCACAACAAGTTCAAGGAGGAGATGCTCAAGAACAAGGTAAAGACAGATGGTAAGAATGATGGTCCAAGAAGAAGAAAAGGGACCACATGCCCGACCCGCTGAAGATGTTTCCTCGCGGCCCTAATGATACCGTTTACGGTTTACCCGGTGATGGAGAAAAGTTATTATAGGGGGTATGAAGAGAGTTGGGCCGCTGTCGTCTGCCATACCATAGTACGACCTAAATCTTATGCTATGTAACATAAAACTTATTATCCATGTAGTGTTTTGATTATTGTCCATCGGATTTTATTTGTTTACATGATCACAAGGATGTCGTTCGTTGTATGAATCCAGGAACGTCAGTGAGTATGATGAAGAATTGGCTACTGGAAGCACCAGAATCAACAGTTGGAGAAGTTGAGAAAGTAATCGAGCTAGTCAAATCTATGGGGTTGTTGTCTGCGGTCGACAATTTGGTTCTTGGTTACGACAAACCTATTTGTGCCGCTTTTGCCGAGAGATTTTACAGGGAAACAGATACTTTGCATCTTCCGTTTGGCGAAATGACAATAACTCAAAATGATCCGAAGTTCATTACCAGTCTAAGCATAGAAGATAAAGCCGTGAAGCATGAAAACTACGCGGAAGAGCTTGAGTGGGACAAGATTTACGAGTTCACTAAGAATGCCTTCCAATGGGATGAGGAGAAGACCAAGTCAGAGATACTAGTAGGCAAAGCAAAGTTTAGGATATTGAGTCTCGCATGCTTGAGGTACAACTTCATGTGAAGGAAGAAGCTTCGTGCTGAGGGAGAGAGGTGACTAAGGAACGTATATTCGCCACGGCCAATGCGTATGTCCTCTACATCCTGGGAGATGTTATCCTCCCCGACGTTTCCGGTACCCATGTGAGCGCTAACTTTATTCAGCTGTTGCAACACAAGATTCACGAATACTCTTGGGGGGTATGCGATCCTTGCACACTCGTTGAACGAGTTGAGAAAGGTTTCTAGGGCTCAAAGGAACTAATTTGGAGGTAACATGGATTTTATGCAGGCGTGGATATATTTGCATTTTCCAATATTTGTTGAAAGGGATTTTGTGAACAAGCAATGGGATCGTAACTGTTATGGAGACATCTACACCTACAACAGTAAGTCGAAGTATCAAAAAGAGGATTATTTGAAGTTGAGACGCCAGTTGGACAAATTGTCGATGAAAGATATTGTATTTGACCCTTACAAGAAGAATTTGGCTAAAGGAAGAGGAAAAGTGTTTGGGTTCGTCGAGCAAGACCGTTATTTTGGGCCTTTGTTTTACCCAAGAGGATGTGTGATGTACAACTCAATGAGAGTCGCAACACAATACGGATATGTACAAAAAAATCCCAAGGGAGCACAAAAGTGATTCGATTCTCGAACTTGTGAAGGATAACTTTAGACTTAAATTCAAAACTAAATAGAAAACTCACTAATAATTATAACAAACACTGACAAAGTTGGTATCAATATTAAAAGAACACTGAGGCTAAGATTCCACTATTTTCCAAGTTTAAGGTGATTTAATCCAATCTTTGTATTCATGCAATTTTCTCGTTCAATTTGATTCTTAATATTGCAACAGGTAAATTTTCAAAAGCAATAATTGTAAATACCAAGTACGAAGCATCAAAAGTCTTAAACTAAGCATACTCCATCAAAATAGATCACAATTACTCAAATAAAAATCATATTCGATATTATTTCAAGGCAAATAATCATAATAAAATTGCAATAAATAGATAAAAGAGAATATACCACTTATTGTTGGAAAAATAGCTTCCTCTAGCGCCTCAGCAATGGGGTTTAGCTCCTCATATTAACCATGTTCTCAAAATATGTTTTTATACCTCAAAAGTGTACAAGGAGGTGAAAAAGTGGTAACACAGCCGATTCGCAACAGTGTGAGAGTGTTGCAGAATCTCTGTTACAAAGAGGAAACAGTAGATAAAGACCTAATACAATTACTGTTGATAAACGATAGATGAGTTCTGCTGTTGAATAGCGATAGTGTTCTGCGACAGATACTTGTGCGTCAATGTTCTTCGTGTTCTTCCTCTTCAGCAGCAGCAGCAGAATAAGGTATTTTCCTGCAACTCGATCTCTGGAGCTTTGTGGTGTTCCAAACTTCTCTGAAAGGATTCGTAAGTATTCTATGAGCTATCCCAACTCCTTTTATAGCCCACAGGTCAATTTAATCTCCAAGAAATCTCCTTTTTATTTTTGCCAAAGTTACGGGTTTTATCTATTCTTTCCATATCCTCATACGCGGCTTCAAACACTCCCTGTTTTGCTTCTCACGCGTCTTCCAAGTATAATCCAACGTCCCAGACTATCTCAAAGATAGTCTTAACTTCAAAAGAGAATTCTATTTCCTTATCTACCTGTATCTTTCCCGGAATAATCTAAAAATTACCGAGAATATATGCAACTCTCTGTTTTGATGCAAATCGATAAGTACTCATCTTTTCTCAAATCTGGCCGCCTTACCTTCCCTGTTTAATCAAAATAGGTTCCTACCAATCCAACCCGACAACCAAATCTGAATATAACTCCACCTTCTACCGAATCAGGATGTCCGTGATAGTTCCTCTCCGTTCTGCTCCAACACGATCATGCTGCCAATTATGGTCGATCAAAACACCCTTACCAGCTCCATTATACTCTAACAGGATCATCCCAACAATAATCTGCCCTTGAATCTCTTTAAATATCGCTTGAATCTCGAACCCTAATCTGCAGGTGTGATGGTTCATTGTCCCGCCAAAACTGATAATTCAAATGTAGAAGATGGTCGCCCCCTATCCAGAGTAGAGGTGCGATTAGCAGGTGCCTGGAAATGGGATGCCCCTTAGTAATTATATTACCCCCTATCCAAAGTGAGGGTCCGAATAACAAATGTCCTCCCACGAACGCAAAAAAACACTTTTCGAGCCAATTTCGCCGCAAAATCTTATTTCTCCAAAAACACCTAGAAAAACATAAAATAATCAAATAAGTATAAAATCGAGCACTAACAGTACACATAATTGAGATCAAAATAGACATATAAATGTGTCTATCAAATACCCCCAAACTTATTATTTGCTAGTCCTCGAGCAAATCAAATCTAGAAAATAAAATCCTAACTCACTGTCGCAGGAAACGTCGATTGCATTTAGCGCAGGCAATAAGCCTTTAAACCCCTAGGTGTCTCTAGTGGCGGAGTGTTGTCTCCGGAGGGCTTACCAGAGGTATACCCACAAAACCTTTATACTCCAGACTCTAGCTATCTACACATAACCTTGGAAGGCACTAAAGAATCTCCTTGGTTGGCATACTGATTGACTACAGGAGGAAATACCCTGATGCAAAATTCCAATTGTTGTATACGAGTTCGCACTCAAGCATACTAAAATTCATATAAAGTGACAAAGCTCTACTCAGATAGTCGCACTATGGACATCAATATCCGGAGTCAAAACTAATCAATGAATAGATCAAGAAGATGGATATAGATAAAAACATAGATGGTTTTGATGTTTACTAGGTGAACGGTGTTTCTCATATCTGTCTGAAGGCCTCCGCCAAAATGAACCTATCCTAATGGACTGAGATACTAGTCTGACTAATATCAACACACTGGCATATGCAAGGGTACCAGTGGTCGATAATCCTAACTTTAGGTCAACACAACTGGCATATACAAGGGTTCCAGTGGTCGACTTTATTGAATTTATTCCAGTTGGTCTGATGGTCTGGTCTCAATTTCTTTTTTTTCTTTCTTTTTTTACTTTTTTTTTTGTATCTCAATCACTCTAATTCACCCTAGCATTGTTAACAACTTGAATCGTGAGCCCCACCTAATCACTTAGAGAAACATAGTTTAAAAACAAAACAAAATAAAAACATAAGTGAAAAGGACTCAACGAGATATGGTGAAACTATCATGTTATTTCTAACACCTGAGCTCTGTGCTTTTATGAATAGACTCTTTAGATGTTTCCATCTAGTCATATTGGTTCCTCAACTCCTACAACCAAAGTGATTCCATCCACTTAGATTGGTTAGTGCCATCCTTAATAGAGATAAATTTCTAGGCTATGGAGTTTATTTATTGCAACGAAAAGGTAACAAAAAGTTCTACCCCACCCCCAAACTTAAATATAACATTGTCCCCAATGTTTCTAATTAAAGAACAGTACCAAAAATATAAGTAACATGAGGAAATAGTAAAGAGAGAAGTCGGAAAGATAGTACCTGGGTGAAGTGTACCAAAAACCTACAAAAATATTATACAACATACAAAATCGCCTCGATAGTCAATCAAGGTAAACAGGGTCCTCCAGAGGGACCTCCTCAACATCACCTGTAGGAAAATTCTCTAAAAAGGGCTTCAATCGCTGACCGTTAACCTTCGAAGAACTACTACCATCTGGTGTCTCAATCTCAACAGCGCCATGATGAAAAACAGTACGGACCACAAAAGGACCGGTCCACCGAGAGCGCAACTTCCCAGGGAATAGATGCAACCGAGTGTCATATAGAAGAACTTTTTGACCTAGAGAAAATGACTTTCGTAAAATATTCCTATCATGCACAAGTTTCATTTTGTTCTTATACTCCTTAGCACTATCGTATGCATCTCTACGAATCTCGTCCAACTCATTGAGATGGAGCTTTCTTTGAGCTCCTGCCTTGTCAAGTGAAAAGTTTAAGTTCTTAATAGCCCAATAGACTCGATGCTCTAACTCAACGGGCAGGTGACATGCCTTGCCAAACACTAAACGATAAGGTGACATTTCAATGGCTGTCTTAAACGCAGTACGGTAAGCCCATAAGGAATCAGTAAGCCTCGATGACCAGTCTTTCCTATTAGGATTAACTGTTTTCTCTAAAATACGCTTAATTTCCCTATTGGAGACCTCTACCTGACCACTAGTCTGTGGGTGATATGGGGTAGCTACTTTGTAGGTAATACCATATTTTTTCATTAAAAGTGCAAACGGTCTATTACAAAAGTGTGAACCTCCATCACTAATTATAACTCGCGGCGTACCAAAACGTGTAAGTATATTCTCTTTCAAAAACTGGACTACGACCCTGTGGTCATTCGTTTTACACGGAACCGCCTCAACCCACTTAGACACATAGTCTACAGCGACAAGTATGTAAAGATAACCAAACGGAATAGGAAATGGACCCATAAAATCAATGCCCCACACATCAAAGACCTCAATCACTAAAATAGGGTTCAAAGGCATCATATTTCTACGGGAAATGGTTCTTAAGTTCTGGCAACGCTCACAAGAAACACAATGACTATGGGAATCTTTAAACAACGAAGGCCAGTAAAATACACACTGCAAAATCTTAGCAGCAGTCTTCTTAGCACTAAAATGACCCCCACATGCATGTTCATGACAAAAGGAGATAATACTAGACTGGTCACTCTCAGATACACATCTCCTAATAATCTGGTCTGGACAATTCTTAAACAGATAAGGATCGTCCCAAAATAAATGCTTAACCTCGGCTAAAAACCTAGAACGATCTTGCTTACCCCAATGTTGAGGCATTCGACCAGTAATAATATAATTCACTATATTTGCATACCAAGGTGATTGGGAAACAGAGAACAATTGTTCATCAGAAAAACTATCCCTTATAGGAAGGGAATTATTAGGGGAACTAACAACTAGCCTAGACAAGTGGTCTGCTACCACATTCTCTGCACCCTTCTTGTCTCTAATGTCTGGACAAAATTCTTGTAACAAAAGGATCCATCTAATCAATCTAGGTTTGGTATCCTTCTTGGACAAAAGGTATTTCAAAGCAGCATGATCAGTATAGATTACAACCTTAGAACCTAATAAATAGGATCTAAACTTATCCAAGGCAAACACGATGGCTAGAAAATCCTTCTCGGTAGTTGTATAGTTCATTCGGTCATCATTCAGAGTTTTGCTAGCATAGTAAATCACATGGAGTAATTTGTTTTCTCGCTGACCTAGCACAACGCCTATAGCATAATCTGAAGCATCACACATAATTTCAAAAGGTAGGTTCCGGTTAGGTGCCTGGACTATCGGGGCAGTAGTGAGTAAAGTTTTAAGCTTATCAAAAGCCTTTAAGCAAGCATCATCAAAGACAAACTTAACATCTTTTGCAAGCAAATTGCAAAGAGGTCTAGAAATCAAGCTAAAATCCTTAATGAATCGACGGTAAAAACCTGCATTCCCTAAGATGACTTAATATCTTTTACGGTTTTTGGGACATGTAGAGTCTTAATAAGGTCAATTTTTGCTTTGTATACCTTTATACCCTTTGAAGAAACGATGTGCCCTAAGACAATTCATGATTCAACCATGAAATGACATTTTTCCCAATTAAGCACTAAATTCTTTTCCTTACACCTAGTCAACACTAATGTCAAATGATGCAAGCACTCATCAAAAGATGAACCAAACACTGAAAAATCATCCATAAAGACCTCTAAAAACCGTTCTACCATATCAGAAAATATGCTCATCATACAACGTTGAAAATTCGCAGGGGCATTACATAACCGTAAAGGCATACATCTATACGCAAAGGTACCAAAGGGACAGGTAAAAGTGGTTTTCTCTTGGTCTTTTGGGGCAATAACGATCTGATGATAACCGGAGTAGCCATCTAAGAAGCAATAGTGACCATGTCCAGCTAATCGCTCTAGCATTTGGTCGATAAAAGGAAGGGGAAAGTGATCCTTCCTGGTGACCTTGTTCAATTTCCTATAGTCAATACACACACGCCATCCCGTGGTCACTCGGGTTGGGATTAATTCATTATTATCATTCTGGACTACAGTGATACCTGATTTCTTGGGGACAACCTGAACAGGGCTGAACCACTTACTGTCTGAAATTAGGTAAATAATACCCGCATCTAATAATTTAAGCACCTATTTTCGAACTACCTCTTTCATGTTAGGGTTCAGTCGACGTTGCATCTCCCTAGAAGGTTTGGAGTCTTCCTCTAAATGAATCTGATACATACACACAGTAGGACTTATACCCTTAATATTCACTATAGTCCACCCTAAAGCTTCCTTATTGTCTTGAAGTACTTTTACCAGCCTACTTTCCTGATCACTATCCAAATCGGAAGCTACAATCACAGGTAAAGTCTCAAATGGGCCTAAAACACATACTGTAGAGTATCGAGTAGTGGTTTATGGTCCAACTTTGGGGGCTCTTCTAAAGAAGGAATTAGGGTAGTCTCAGAAACTGGTAACGGTTCGAACCTAGCTTTCCGTTTATCAGTGTCTAACACAGGGGTAGAATCTAATAGAGCATTCACTTGTTAAATAGTGCTATCGTCATCAAAATCTAAACCAAAATGGGATAGACAACTTTCTAATGGGTCTTCAAATAAAATGTTTGGTAATGACTTCTGAACTAAGGCTTCTATCATGTTCACCTCTTCAACACATGTGTCATCTAGCTCATAAGGTAGCTTACTGACATTAAAAATGTTCATCTCTATAGTCATATTACCAAAAGATAAATTCATCACACCATTTCAACAGTTAATGATCGCATTCGACGTAGCTAAAAACGGGCGACCTAAAATCACAGGTATCTGGTTCTCTGGGTCTGGGACAGGTTGAGTATCTAGGACCACGAAATCCACTGGATAGATAAACTTGTTGACCTCAATAAGGACATCCTCAATAACACCTCGAGGAATTTTAACAGACTTATCAGCTAACTGCAGTGTTATCTGAGTAGGTTTAATTTCACCAAGTCCTAGCTGTAAGTATACATGGAATGGAAGTAAGTTCACACTGGCTCCTAAGTCAAGTAAAGCTTTTTCTACCCGGAAGTTACCTATTGTGCAAGCAATGGTAGGAGAACCTGGGTCTTTGTACTTTAGAGTTCTGGTGTTCTGAATGATTGAACTTATGTGACTAGCTAAAAAGGCTTTCTTATGGACGCTAAGTTTTCGCTTTCGCGTACACATATCCTTAAGGAACTTGGCATAAGCAGGAATTTTCCTAATTGCATCTAATAAAGGAAGGTTTATGGTAACTTGCTTAAAAACCTCCAATATGTCATTAAAGTTCGACTCCTTTTTTGTTGGTATTAATAGTTGGGGAAATGGGGCTCTAGGCATAAAATCAGACCTTTCAGGAACCGATTCACATCATCAGAAACTTTATCAGTCTCCTCAGCTACTGGTCCTGAGAGGTGAGATTCTGAGGGGTGAACTAGAGTATGTTCACTATCGGGCACCTTATTGTCTACAACTCTACCACTCCTAAGGGTTCTAACAGCATTCAATTGATTCGATGGTTTTGCACCTAATTCATGAACTCCTCTAGGGTTGGGTTGTGTTTGACTAGGAAACTTACATTTTTCTCTCAAAGAATCACTTATCAGACCAACCTGGGTTTTTAACTCGGAAATAGCCTGACTATTTTCTTGTCCTATCCTGTTACTAGCTTGTAGACTCTGTTCTACGGATGACTGAAATTTTGCAGTTTGCTGAGTTAACAAGGCGAGAGATTCCTCTAAACATAGGATTTTCTTATCTGACTGATTCTGAAACTGAGCTAGTCCTGAAGGATTCTTAGTATAGCCAAAACCTGGAGGAGCATTAGAATTACTAAACTGACCTTGACTCTGGCCCTTAGACCACGAAAGGTTTGGATGGTTTCTCCAACCAGGATTATAGGTTTCTGAATATGGGTCAATCTTTTAACGGTTATCAAATCTAGTGTTACTATAAAGAGCATTGGCTTGCTCTTCAATATTCTGGCCTTCCAAAAAAGGCTCCACTCTACCACTAGTCTGGCCCACTTCTAAAGCTTCTAACCTTTTTGCTATAGCAGCAATTTTGGCATCTGATGCATAACCTCCTTCTACCCTATTAACGTTTCCTCTACTTAAAAGAATTATTTTCTGGGGTGCCCTACTATTTTCCCATTGCTGGGTTTTTTCGGCGATTTCATTAAAAAATTCCATCGCCGCATCAACAGTTTGGTTTTCAAATCCACCAGTGCATAGAGACTCAACCATGGTCGTTGTGGAATAATCTAAACCCTCATAAAGGATCTGAACTAGCCTAACCTTTTCTAAACCATGATGAGGATACTGGGATAATAAATCATTGAACCTTTCCAAATACCTGTATAAAGATTCTCCCTCTTGTTGTGAAAATGTGCATATTTGCGTCCTAATAGACGATGTTTTGTGCCTGGGGAAAAACTTATTGAAAAAGGCATATGTAAGTTGTTCATATGTCTCAATTGACTCGGAGTCCAAACTATATAGCCATGACTTGGCCTTATCTTTTAGGGAAAATGGGAATAACCTAAGTTTCAAAGCATCATCATCTAAGCCTCTAATTCTTAGAGTACTACAAATTTCTTCAAAATCCCTAACATGGTAATAGCGGTTTTCATTTTCTTTCCCTAAAAAGATTGGGAGCATCTGTAAGGTCCCAGGTTTCAGTTCACAGGGTGCCTCCGTTTCAGCTAACTTAATACACGAAGGACGAGTAGTCCTAGTCGGATTCAACAAAGCTTTTAAAGTTGCCATTTCTGGCACTATCGGAATATTAAGGATTGTCTCCTCAAGCGGACGTTCAAAAACAGACTCTTCAAAAATCGTACTTTCTAAATTGAGGTAATCGAGACATTTAGAACTATTAGGTTTCTCTTTAACAAATCTACCTAGGGCGTCTCTTTTACGTTCAGGCATGCAAAAAAATAAGGAAGGGGATTCTATTCAATCACAAAACAAGGCTGACTCAACCAAATCAAACCTATTGATTTCTAGCAAACAAAAAGCATGATGGCTCCACTTAGATTGTTTCTAGACCAACTTCTAATCCTTCGAAAGGGAATTCATTACAGTTTAAGCAAACCCCTCTGGAATCAATCTGAGTTAAAGTAAGTTGAATAGAGGCGAGGGAAGCTCGGTGGAGCTTTGATACCAAGGCCTCACCGGTATTACAAGGCGGCGCAGTCACGCATTCAACTTACAGAAACCGTCAAGAACTTCGAAGTATGCTTAAAAGAGTAACCAATATTTTTCGAATGACTTTCCTGTTAAGCTCGTTACCCTATCGGTCTCGTTCTAGTCAAAATTTTAGGCTTAGGTTCGCTTAGGTTACGTGTTCCTAAAGCGGGCAAGAAGAGAACGGTGATGAAGTCGACTCGGTCCACTGACTCCGATGTCAAGTGTACGAACCCAAGGTGCAGAGACGATATCGTAATTGTCCTCCTTCTCTGCAAACAGTTTATATTTAAAGTACCCTTTCGTAGGGTAATAAAAAAATAATGTCCCAAAGTCCAAAAGTCCAAAAAGAAAAGAAAAATTACAAAAATAATAAACCCTAATACAGTTTTTTTTTTCTAAAAGAAAATAAACAAACCCTAAACTAAAATTGTCTTCTTTTCTGCTCTTTTTGCTTTAATATTTAGCTCCAAGTCTTTATGAAATCACCAAACTCTTTGGCTCACTTTTCTTTATGATCCAGAACCTGTAGACACAAGATAAATACCCAAAAACATAAAAAAGAACAAAAAAAATAAAAAAAAATATTTAAAACCCTAAAAACAAGTCCCCGGCAGCGGCGCCAAAAATTGATGTGATTTGTAGATAGTGGTAAAAAGTGATTCGATTCTAGAACTTGTGAAGGATAACTTTAGACTTAAATTCAAAACTAAATAGAAAACTCACTAATAATTATAACAAACACTGACAAAGTTAGTATCAATATTAAAAGAACACTGAGGCTAAGATTCCACTATTTTCTAAGTTTAAGGTGATTTAATCCAATCTTTGTATTCATGCAATTTTCTCGTTCAATTTGATTCTTACTATTGCAACAAGTAGATTTTCAAAAGCAATAATTGTAAATACCAAGTACGAAGCATCAAAAGTCTTAAACTAAGCATACTCCATCAAAATAGATCACAATTACTCAAATAAAAATCATATTCGATATTAGTTCAAGGCAAATAATCATAATAAAATTGCAATAAATAGATAAAAGAGAATATACCACTTATTTTTGGAAAAATAGCTTCCTCTAGCGCCTCAGCAATGGGGTTTAGCTCCTCATATTAACCATGTTCTCAAAATATGTTTTTATACCTCAAAAGTGTACAAGGAGGTGAAAAAGTGATAACACAGCCGATTCGCAACAGTGTGAGGGTGTTGCAGAATCTCTGTTACAAAGAGGAAACAGTAGCTAAAGACCTAATGCAATTAGTGTTGATAAACGATAGATGAGTTCTGCTGTTGAATAGCGATAGTGTTCTGCGACAGATACTTGTGCGTCAATGTTCTTCGTGTTCTTCCTCTTCAGCAGCAGCAGCAGAATAAGGTATTTTCCTGCAACTCGATCTCTGGAGCTCTGTGGTGTTCTAAACTTCTCTGAAAGGCTTCGTAAGTATTCTATGAGCTATCCCAACTCCTTTTATAGCCCACAGGTCGATTTAATCTCCAAGAAATCTCATTTTTCTTTTTTCCAAAGTTACGGGTTTTATCTATTCTTTCCATATCCTCATACGCGGCTTCAAACACTCCCTTTTTTGCTTCTCACGCGTCTTCCAAGTATAATCCAACGTCCCAGACTCTCTCAAAGATATTCTTAACTTCAACAGAGAATCCTATTTCCTTATCTACATGTATCTTTCCCGGAATAATCTAAAAATTACCGAGAATATATGCGACTCTCTGTTTTGATGCAAATCGATAACTACTCATCTTTTCTCAAATATGGCCGCCTTACCTTCCCTGTTTAATCAAAATAGGTTCCTACCAATCCAACCCGGCAACCAAATCCGAATATAACTCCACCTTCTACCGAATCAGGATGTCCGTGATAGTTCCTCTCTATTCTGCCCCAACACGATCATGCTGCCAATTATGGTCGATCAAAACACCCTTACCAGCTCCATTATACTCTAGCAGGATCATCCCAACAGTAATCTTCCCTTGAATCTCTTTAAATATCGCTTGAATCTCGAACCCTAATCTGCAGGTGTGATGGTTCATTTTCCCGCCAAAACTGATAATTCAAATGTAGAAGATGGTCGCCCCCTATCCAGAGTAGGGGTGCGATTAGCAGCTGCCTGGAAATGGGATACCCCTTAGTAATTAGGTTGCCCCTTATCCAAAGTGAGGTGGTCCGAATAGCAAATGTCTTCCCATGAACGCAAAAAACACTTTTCGAGCCAATTTCGCCGCAAAATCTTATTTCTCCAAAAACACCTACAAAAACATAAAATAATCAAATAAATATAAAATCGAGCACTAACAGTACACATAATTGAGATCAAAATAGACATATAAATGTGTCTATCAATTGTTCACCACCCTTTACCATCATGTGAATATTGGGATGAGAGAAGGTACAACAAACATTTTATGGATGGTCATTCGAAAACAGATGATGAGGTAATTCCGGGTTACATGCTGCGGTACCTCAATGGTTCGCATACTCGAGTGATACGAGTAGATGAGAGGCCCCTGATAGAGGATAAAGCTACATCTCTCGAATACCTGGTGCATATTGTTACGCCGTTATTGTTAATGGTTTTAGCATGATTTGTTGAATGTTTGTTGTTTAAAATATAAACAGAGAAGACGAGTCGAGCACTTGATAACCCAAGCAAGTCTAGATATCAGGGAAGGAAAAATTTAAGGCCAATGAAAAGATGATTGATGAATTGAACAGTCTCGAATATACAAAGTTTGTGGAAGCGGTGGTGGAGGAGCCAAAGAAAAAGAGGAATAAAGTCACACCAAAAAGGAAGACTCAAGGTGAATCGAGCATCTCCCAAACTGCTAAACGAGGATGAGGTGGTCGTGGACGTGGTCGTGCTGGGGATGTTGGTTGTGATGAAGATGTTGATGAATGAATGGCTTCAAACTTATGTCTTTAACTATGGATAATTATGGAGTCAAAACTTATGTCTTAAACTTATTCTCCAATTATGTTTGGTTATATTCCTAGTTTATGAATGAATGAATCTGGTTTCTTTTAAAAATTGTGTGTGTTTTCCTAAGACGCGACAAAAGAACCAACTACAATGTGTGTGTGCAAAAAATGCAGGATTCTGGCAGTTTTTCAGTCAGAATCGGTTTACATTTACTTATATAAAATCCAATATTGACAGTTCTCAGGGGTACAATTTCGGAATCGGATTTTGTGGGTGCACAACATAGACCGATTCTGGAACTATCATTCACCTGGTTTGTAAGTGTTCAGAGTCGGTTTACACAGATACTTTTAAAGTCATATTCTGAGAAAACAAAATAATCCAGAGTTTTGATAACCTTAATAATTGGTTTATATGGGCATTTCACGTAATTCGATTCTTGTGAGGAAAAGTGACAATTTTTCTGTATCTTTTTTTGATAAGAATCGGACTACAAACCGGTTGTTTAGAGGCAGATTTTGACAACCTTCATAATCGGTCTATGTGGACATCACATGTAATCCGATTCTTGCAAGGAAAAGTGACAGTTTTTTTATAATTTTTTTTTGCCAAGAATCGGATTACATGTGCAATATTAAAAACTGATTATTGAGAGGCATATTTTATATGATTTTGCTAGGAAACAATCGGTCTATGTGGACATCCCTAAAATCCGATTGTGTGAAATGAATTCGAAATAGATAGCCGCTGAGTCTTTATCTATATAAGGACAACCTCTTTGAGCCACTCCCACATTACACACTTAGCCTAGAAAATGGAATGGGATCCAGAAGAAGATACGCAATTCGTGAAATGGGAACCGTATGAAGATTTGTGTCTCATTAAATCATTTTCTAATACGTTCCATGAACGTCCGAATGAAATCTATTCAATGCTTTGGAAGAGAGTTAAAGAGTTCTTTTATGGGCGTACCTCGAATCCCAATAACCACAAATGGAGAGACTTGGCATTTCGATTCAACTATATAAAAAGTGCAATGTGAAAGTATGTTAAAGTTAGAAATATGGTGTACCAACATCATCCAGAAGCTCCTCTTAGGGAAAAAGTGAGTAATTCGATAATATTTATACTTATGTCATCGTTAAAAGTTCGCATACTAACATTTAAGAATTCAATGAATTTCAGCTGGAACGTTTCAATGGGCTATGGAGAATTCATAATGGGGAAGCTAAGTTCATTCACCACAAAGAATATACGACGTTGTACCGACGTGCTCGGAGGTTCATTGACGAACATTTGATGTGTCAAATTCAAGAATTCACATATTGAATCCTATATATGTAATGCGCTAATTTCCTAAACTATGTAATGAATATTTTGTTTCTGAAAGTAAAGTATAATAGGAATATAGGATTATGTGGACATCCATAAACACTGATTTTAACAATCGGTTTATATGAGTATTGAAAAAACCCGGTTCTGGGTTTACTTCCTCATTTGAAAAGACTCAACCCAGAATCCGTTTACAACTGCACTAACATCAACCGATTCTGGTTCGAGTTTTTTTTTTATTTTTTTTTCAAATTATGATGATGAGTTAATGGTAATTGATTTCAGGGTTAACTTGATTAAACATCATTTAATCACTTAGTTTTGCCATTTAGTGAAATAGTTGGATAAGGGGTTATCCATTTTACTTTAAAATATTCTTTTTTGTCTTGTAGTCGCGGGACCCAAATAATCACAGTAGGCCTCAAACTAGCCAGGTTTTAAAAACGGAAATGTAAGTGCAAAAGCATATTACAAAAAAAAAAAGTTGTTTCTTGAAAAGATTCATTAAATCCGTCTTAGACCAACCTGAAAAGTAACTCTTGCGTCGGTGATGTACATTTGAGAACGGGTATTTACTACTAAGTACAATTCAAAGCAACCAAGTTTTTCCAGAGACAAGATTTATCACTTTACACAATGTTTTCACATGCTAATATGGATCACAATTCAAAGTCTCTACAGTAGCTCCTAGTTTTGCCACAACTCCAAGAAGAAAAGTCTAGCCAATCAAATAAACATAATCACGACATTAGGCACTAAAATCACACTGAACTAGTATAACAAAGACAATGATGCAAAATTAAGTAAACATGGTGTTACAGCAGATTTTACCTCCAAAGCAGTTATAGCACTGTTTGCTTCCCATGTGAGCGCACGTCATGCTTTCAAACTTCTTCAGTAGTGCAATTTTCTGCTACGATTTAAAGTTTTTAAGCATGGTTGATAGCTCATATAGGGCTATTAGGTTGGGAATACAATTCACAAGCAATTGGCAATTCATAGCACCGGGAGAGTATACTTCAAAGATATCGTATGAAAAGATTATTGATAGTACAGAGATTGCGGATGTTGCAGGTCTTCTGGAGAATAAGATCATCCCACCAAGAGTGATGTTCCTGACTTGGGAATCCCTGCACGAATCTTTACCTACAAAATGTATGCTCAAAAGAAGAAGAGTTCAGATTCCATCAACTATATGTATTCTCTGTAATGAGGAGGAGAAAGACCTAAAACATCTTTTTATTCATTGCAAATGGTCGAAACCAATATGAGATTTCTTCCTTTCTTCTTTAAGGGTTAACTGGTCCATGCCAGAGGTCTTTAAAAGTTTTGTTGAATAGATGGAAAATTTACAAAGTTAGTAAGAGGAAATCAATTGTTTGGCAGTTAACTCCTTCTGCCATCTTTTGGGAGATTTGGAAGGAGAGGAACTCGAGAATTCATAGAGGAAGAAATAAATCTTTTGAAGATATCAAGATGCTGATCATTTAAAGTATTTTCTTGTGGAGTTCTCCGAAGAATATCTTCAAAGATTACACGGACAATCAAATCTTGTTTCAATGGAACACTATAATTTCTATGTAATAGGAACTTTTTGTTATTCTCTGTTGTTTTTCTAGAGATATTGTGATTTTCTGTAAATCTTATAAATACCTTTTTCCATTTTAATATATCCTTCCTTTTAAAAAAAAAAGACTTCTTCAGTAGGGTCTCATAGATGGATTGTATGGAAGGATTGCTAACCTATAATCAAAAAGAACTGTCGCTCAGTGGCAGGATTAAAATCCAAGAAACTTACGTCTCAGGTCTTTTAGTATATTAAAGTTGGAAAGGAAGTTACTTAATATTGACCATCGTATGTATCGAGAATCGAGAATACACCTTTACAGAACCCAGGAACTCTAACTTCATTAAATGATTCTTGGACCCACAACTCATACACCTACACTTAAATAAGACGGACCAGTTTCCCATAACAATCGTAAATGATAAACGTCTCGACGAATTTCTCCCCAAATTTTTCACGCAACACACAAAATACTGGGTCCCAAAACCCACCCTTTATAATTCCTCTATGGGGATCCGGAGCTGCGTGTATTGGAAGAATTCGCCGGTCAGTGTAGCATTCCTCTATAACAATAGAGTTAAATCAATATCAGTCAACTGTGGTGATGTATGTGGCTATCTGCCTTGTGTATTGAATAAACATAAACGAGACTGGACTCAACTCAATCTAATTAAAACCTATTCAATAACATCAAACCAGGGGCGGAACTAGGATTTGGAACCATGGGTGGCTTGGAAATTGGAACAAATTTATGCATACTTGTAGTTTTCTACCCTGGCTTGACAACAATTTCGGCTAGGTTTGCATTGGAGTGGGATAAGTACAACAACCTATTTTAGAAATTTTTTTTAATAGGTTAGTATACATGCAGATCCTCCCCTGATGCAAACTCTGCCTCATTGCAGATCATCTTTGACATAAATTGACTCGGTCTTAGACTATCCGACTTGGACCATGTACCCTTATTCCTGAACCAGGTGATTTAAGTGGATCTCCCAGTTTTGGAACATTTAAACCGTACAAGAAGTAGGAATGTAAGAAGGTGGTCTACACTATATAGTTTTTCAGGGAAAACTTGATTCCAATTTGTGTTATATGATCTCATGTTATATTTCAGCTTTCGTTAACATACCAAAATTTAACTATAAATGCATTTCCTTTTGGGTTTTGTGGGAAAAAATGATGCCGAAAATGTGAAATAATGTGGAAATGACTATGCCATTTGTCAACGTATTTCTTCCCTCCATATAAAGGATGAGGTAGATATTAAATTTGTTTTTTTTTTGTTAAAACTTTAGTTTTGTTCAATTAGATATGGTATATCGATAAAACCCTAGTCAAGTTTAATCAGGTCTCGGGTTCATACTCAACGGGCCTGGTGTATCTCCTTCGCCTATCATACATTTGATTAAGTAAACATTTAAGTTAACAGACTACAATGTCATTTTACAACAAATTACTTTCAGTCAGATTGATCCATTTAACTCAGTCTGTTAATTTAGTTTAATTTAAAAGTTCTACTGACCGAACTATTGACCAATAATTTTAGACTTCCACGACCTTTTCTCATAAAGACAATACATAGAAAATAACTAACTATTTATAAATATTTACCTTTACATTAACATATAGAACTATATAAAAAAAAAAAACTATCTAAGGCCCATATTAAATGGGCTTTTATCCTTCCTAATAGTGTATTATATCCTCTTCATCCATTGGCGGCCTCCACTCTATTGCATTCCAAGGATTAAGTTCAAGAATGCCATAGATTTTTCACAAGTTGTTTCTGCAGGAGAAGATGATATTTTTTTTGTCGTTGCTTCTCTTAGACTTCTTCATCTTATATTTTGTTATAAAAGGAGTCGTCATTCAAATGTAGTGAGGTAACAAAAGGCAACAACAAATTTTCTGTCTTCAGAGATTCATTATGAAGAATAATGACAGAGGAAGGTACATCAAAGCAAAGTGACCGTAGCTATGTGACGTTGAGGTTGCGGCAGAGTTGTTATCTGATGATGATCCAGGAGGTTCTAATCCAAAACCTGTTGATCCGGTCGGATCTGATCCAAATCCAACTGGTGGAGTTAGATCTGTTCCAAAGCCGCCTGTTGGAACGGTTGGGGTTGGTCCAGGAGGGGTCGGAGTGTTGACGATGGATGGACTGGAGCTAAAATAATATAACAAATATATCATTCTACACACTTATTCCACTTATCAAGCATACAAAATTGAAGAATAAATGTCAAGTATCTTTTACCTAGATGATGGAAATTTGCATGTCCCAGAACCTGCAAAAAATTAACCAAAAAAATAATTATTAAGATACATTACGTCAAACTTTTATCAACTAAACATTTGCTAGGCTAACAACCAGTTTCTTGTAAAATATTTTTATTTCAATCAATAAATCTTATCTTTATAATAATAATAATATAAGTATTTTAAAGTAAAACTAAACTAAAATTTAAAATTTAAATAAGAATAATAAACTATTTATATCGTTTGATTGCTTGTACATCGTTAAAACTAAAAATATATCGTATTATTTTATTTTTAGACACTGTTTCAGAATGTGTTTATCATCAGCGCAATAACACTTCAACGTGACAATTTACGAAACAGAATTTTACAGTTTATAAGCTTTTTTGGCAATACTTTACGTATTATATCTACAGTGTTCATATGTGTAGCTACTTTATTATATCTACAGCGTTCATACGTATTATATCTACAATGTTTATACGTATTTTTTGGAAATACTTTACGTATTATATCTACAGTGTTCATACGTATTATATCTATGTATCATATCTACAGTGTTCATACGTATTTTTTGGCAATACTTTACATATTATATCTACGTATTATATCTACAATGTTCATACGTCTAGCTACTTTATTATATCTACAGTATATCACAAGAGTTTTTCAAAAACTCGCAACAATACCGAACTTTCCATAAGAGACATATCAACTTGCCATAATAGTCGATGAATGTACGGCGTGAGAGCAACTGCAGTGGACGACTAAAACCAAATTTTTAGTCGAGTGGGCTGGCGTAGTGGGACGGACCATAGATCAAAATTTGATCAAAGAGTAAAACCCAGAACAAATTTTGTCGACGATCAAGACCAAACCCAAATATAGTCGGGCGTTTATATAATGTCCGCCTACACTACGGGCGTTGATATAATCTCCGCCTTTCATCGCGCGTTGGTATACATAACGCCTCTCTTTATGTATGGCGTTCATATAATACATATCTTTATTTGGGGCGTTATCTTTATCAACGCCCCACTTCTTTTTTTTATGTTCATATAATGTACGCCCCACTTCTTTTTTTTCAAATCTTTCTTTGGGGCGTTATCTTTATCAACGCCCCACTTCTTTTTTCTTTTTTCTTTTTTCTTTTGTTTTTTTTGAATCTCCCCGCCTAAACTCAGGCGGGATCTTTACAAACGCCCCATTTTAGGCGTTATCTTTATCAACACCTGATTCCAGACGTAAGCTTTATCAACGCGCGACCAAATTTACTCTTTCTCCACTGCGTCACACGACGGACTAAACCCAAATTTGGTCTTTTTTTTAGTCTTTGATCTTTGGTTATACTCGCACCACTGTGGACGCTCTGAGGGGGGTTTTCAGGAATAAATTACTGAACCTAGATATGTAAATTCTGGACTTCTACGTTTTATCAGCAAAAATAAAATAAGATGGAAACTAGTCAAGGCCGAATACGACAGGGTTGGAAATAGTAACTGGTCATGTGCTTAGACCTTACTAAATAATATTGTAATAGAAAAGAAAAAATCCATAATCGGGATCAATCTTACTTGGGTCTGTAGTGGTTGTCATGGCAGTCCCTCCAAAACTGCAGCTAGTTGGCGCAGGATTCTTCTGGTAGTAGCTATTAAATGCAAAAGATGCGTGATCCCGAAGTGTATTTGGGTTGTAACAACTTCCTCCTTGTTGAATTTTCGAACAATCTGCACCACCGAATCCACAAGCATAATCAAGAGCGACCTGCAAAGCCGTCTGTGAAGCTGATTGACTTGCAACACACCATGTTCCTGAACCACCACCGCCACCTCCATTTCCACCACCAAAACCACCTCCATTACCACCGCCACCTCCTCTACCACCGGCACCTCCATCACCAAAACCGCCATCACCACCACCAACGGTGCCGCCGCCGCCACCTCCACCACCTGAGGGGGGAAATGGGGGAGAAATCGTGGGATCAGTTATGGTAGTTGGTGGTGGCAAAAGTAAAAACGGGGTTGGAGGTGTTATAGTTGGTGGGGGTTGGAGAGGAAAAATTGGAGTAAGAGGGGTCAAGGTTGATGTAGGTGGAGATACAAATGGGCCTGTAATAGGTGTTACTGTGGGTGAGTTAATGGGATTAATCACAGGGACTGTAGTTTGATCCCTTATTGTTCTACTCAACACTACATTTCTTTCATTTTCGACGAGTTTTCTATGAGAAGAGATTTGTATATGTGCTTTTCCTTCATGATTCTTCTCTGTTTTACTTGCACCTATAATTCCAAAAAAAAAAATAAAAAAAATAAAAATAAAATTAGTCTAATCATTTTGGCCCCATTTTTGCAAGAACGTAACAAGAATTTAAACATATGCAGTGAAACCAGTTATACAAATATTCTACTAAACCTGAATAAGAGAGACCCAGGAGGAGGAGGAAAATTGTGCAATGAAAAACTCTACGGGTGTTCATCTCTCCTGAGTTGCTGCAAGAAACTAGTGTTTGAGTTTTCTTGGTTGCCTCTTCTTCTTCTTCTGTGGGGTTGTCTTGAATTAATAAAACACAAATGCCAAGTTAAAAATGCTGCTGCTGATTATGATGATGATGATGAGGAGGAAGATGTTTGAATATAACAAGAGAAGATGATATTAGAAAGGGTTATATCATATTTCTACGTATTTACTTATATGATTAAAGAAATGGAAACAATGTGAAGAATCGGAGCTTTCTTGACAAGAGAAAGAGAATAAAAGAAAACTTGAAAGAAGAAAAAAAGGATCAATTATAAGCTACGGGCAAGATAATTAAAAGTTGGACACGAAGAAGAGAAAAGAATAAAGATTACAAAGGAAAAGAGAGTTGTTTAGTTTCTAAGTTTAAGTCTGTTTGTGTTTTTACTTTTGGTATCATATTTTCAAGATTTTTGTTTTTCTTCTCTTTTACGACTGTTTTATGGGACTAAATCGAAAATCGAAATAAAGATGTGAACAAATATCACAAGGGAAAAAGGTTTAGTAATCTAGAAGAAGAAGGCATAAATTGAACTGGAATCAACAAATATTCCAATTACAGGAGCATAGAAGATCTGGATTCTACAATAAAAGGGCTTCAAAGAGTGTTTTAGCTGATGTTTCAAGGTAAACTTGTCCTCTCAATCATCCTCAGCCAAAATGTCTCCCTCTTCAGCTTACTGCACTCAAGAAAATGAGTTGGCCTGTGATCCTCAACAGGTGTTTATTCCATACTAGAGATTAGTACGATGCTCCACTCCCTGGAAGTTGCAACTCCATGACCTTTGTCAGGAACCTGAAAATACACAGCGTCAGCAAGTCTCTAGTTCATGAGATATAAAAATAACTTAAGAAACAAGAAAAATCCTTTCTGAGAGGTTTTCAGTGCTAGTGTAGTTGAGTTCTTTATCCCATACTTTCAGAAGAAAAGTAGAGAGATCTACAATCAGGGAAAGCTTACAACTGTGAACATTTTCTATAGGGATCAAGAGAGTGGTAGGGAAGGAAACATTCATAGACTAAAGTCTAAACACGAACATACTTTGCGTCATGAAGTGTGTCAATCTTACCACGTAAAATCCAAGGAAGCGATCGCTGAGGAGCATCTGAACCTTCTCATAGAAAGTTGGAAGGTAACCATGAGGATTGCTTCTGCAATCCTTGTTGGCATGACCTCACTTGTACCCTGAAGGGGTAAAGATGATACACTTCACTCCATTTCACAGCTTGTTACTCTCAAGCTTTCGAGCATGGCCAGTCAGATCCTGCACAAGGTAATAAGATTTTAAAAGTCAGATCCAGCTTGACTCTGCAAAATACAGTACATCAGCAACTCAATTTCCAATGTTTATCTCGGTAAATTTAAACTTCCCATTAGGTAAGGTGATGCAAAATAAGGATCTTATGCCGAATTATGAAAACAGTGATAATGATCAAAGAAAAAAGAAATCAACTACCTGTGGAGACATCTGAGAAAGCATCCACCTAAGCGGCTCCAGGTCATGCAAGAAATCATGCGCTGGAATAGCCAATGGGAGAGTGAAATGCTGATGCATACCAAACACAGAGAATCTCTTTCACTCGAAGGTAGTCAGGGGGACTTACACCATACAGGTAACCTGCGATTTGTGTCCTGGGATCTGCTTCACGGATGAACTTCAAAATCTTCTTCTGCATAACAATAGGGGTATCCCTTCTCCTGCTCACAAAAACCTCATCAATTTAAAATCAGAGAACACTCTTTAACCGGGAAAAAAGAAGAAGAGAGAAACAAAGAAAACATCAACCAGGTAGATCAAATAGTTAGTTTACCTTAATGTCCTCCGAATTAACATAAATAAATGAGACTCGGTGTTGGCATTCAATCTGTTTTATCTGCTGACATAGTTACGGAGATGGAGTAATCTCAGCACCAACAATAATACCACAAATCTCAGACTGGATCAGCGCCGATGTGTTCACATTCTTCTTCTTTGCATAATCTGAGGGTGTAAGATCTCTCAAAGCAACCTCTACCTGCGTTGAGGAAATTCTTAGTCAGCCCTTGTTTGCACAAATACCAAACACTTGCACATCTGACCACGTCAAATTCACATTGGTCTTTAAAAATGTGAAAAGAGGCTTGCCTTCATCCATTGATCATCAGTGTGAGAAGGCCAAATGTGACGTGGTCCAGTGACAACCATTGTATCAGGCTTTATCAACATATTTGCCTTCTCGTTGTTCACATGTAAGGTGCGCAAGCTCAACCGATCAAACGCGAGAGAGCCGTGTAAGACGATACACTCGTCAACAGATAATCGTAGAGATTAAACAGAAGCATTTGTGGCTCAAGCCTTCAGCATTAAACCACCTAATTTCTCAATCTTCAAGCAACCTGGAACTCATTGCCTTTAGTAACTACATTGGGGAAATCGAGCAAGTGGACCTCCAGAGGGTCAAGCATTCCTTTACGAGTGACAATAATCTGCTTTGGATGCTCCTCAACTGGCAAGGACCGCTCAAGACCAGATACTTACTATGCAGTTTTCCACTTGCCCAGCATGCCGATACGTTTCTGCCCTGCCCACACACACATATGGATGACCTATGGATACCACATGTTTGTTAAACCATGAAGTATAAACACTGAGATCAAAAACCAAACACAATAAATCCATAAAACACTTCTAAAATTGTACCTTCAGAAACAATTGTCCCGTCCTTGGATTGAATATAAAGATTGAACCATTAATGGGTTTTGTTGTGTGATTTCCTTCAAATTTGTGGATTGTTACACTATATACGTTGGTGTCATCGACAAACTATATTATTTGATTGCTGGAAATCTCTCCATAGTTTTGAAATGACAGATATAGTCCAGTAGGCTCAGAAGGTTACAACTGTAACCCCTTCCTAATACGCTCCCTCAGCACATATAAAAGCTGGATTTGACTGCACATGAAACAGGAACCATCAGTTAGGCCTTAGAGCATCCACAACCATAAATGGTAAAAACTATCTTAATATGCTAAATATAGCCTCCCATTTTAACATACAACAGCTGAAATCACAATGAAAAAGATTCCTATTAATAGAAGGTGGAGTTTAAAACATTTTCCAAATTCAAATTTCAAAAAGTAGGTCCACTATTATAAGCCAAACGGGGTTTCAAACTCTTTCTAAAGGGTTAAGCCAAGTTTTAAACTGAGCCCAAGAGTTTGGCGTGGTTTTAAACTCTGGGCGAGGTTTGAAATGGCGCCCTCAGTTTCAAACACCTTATGCCAAATTTAGGAATTGTAAATGTATATGGTATAAGTAGCAGTTTACACTCTCAGACATGGTGTCAGTCGTATAATCCATGAATTTCGCTCGAGGATAATGTTCTATATCATGGGAATCATAACTTAGCCAGCATGCTAGGCTTTGACATAGGCCACTAATGGGCTGCAAACAGAAGAACATCCGCACAGGATCTATCCAACCTTAACTCTTCTTTGGATGAGTTGTCTCCTTCTGCACAGTCTCTATTTCCCAATGCAACTAACTCTTGATCTAAGACTTGGCAGAGATCCATAACTACATTCTCTTCCTACACAGTCTCTATTCTGACCTAAGTCACAAATAAATATCGATGCTGTTTTTCTTAAGGAGACCAGACAGAGTACCCATACATACAAGTTAAAAGCCGTTCAGGCTGGCTACGGGGCATCCTGAATCAAAGCATGAATCATATTATTATCAGAAGAATCACATGACAAACCATTTCTCCACATCAAAACTAAACCTTCAGAAAGACCAACAGGATCTAAGACTTGATGATGAGGAAATTGAAATGGGATTAACAGAGGCATGATTTTGGATTTCTCAAGTTAAGTTTCGCAAAGGAAAATCATATCAGGATTTTGGGTTTCTTATCAGATCTTTTAAATGATTTCTAGTTACAGGAACATTCCAAGATAAAACGTCCATGATTGATGAGACAAATTATGGAATGACCTAAAAGTAATGGTGAGAACAATAATCATGAAAGTTTTATCTCGAAATTACAAAATTAGAATGCAAACTATTCTGAGAAATGCAAATGCAAATTACACGAGAGATTGATTTTTACCTGATCAATAAAGGTATATCCTTCAGCAGAAGTACTAAATTCACATTGAAACAAAACCCTACTCATAAAATAGTAAGTTCAGATGACCTTGATAAAACAAACTCTCAAGATCCTTGCAATAGAGAGAGAGAGATTTGTGGCTTCACAAACAATGGAGATGCTTTTTTTGGTTTCTCTTACCAAGAAAAGGCTGTGGTGGTGGAACAACAGCTAGACAGATTTGGGCTGCAACCATTATGCTGAGCACCAGTATACATATAAATCTGACAAGGTTGCAGAGGTATATCTTTTCCTATCAGGCACGGTCCTATCAGTTTTGGGAGAAGGCAATATTGTTTATTTTTAAGCATGAGATCCAGTAGAACTAAAAATAGGAGATGACCAACATAGCTACTGCTTGTGTTATTTAAATGTCAACCTATGATTGCACCAAAACATGGTCAGCAGTCAGAAGTTAGCTTTAGCACAAATTTAGGACTTCTTACATATCAATCAGATAAACTGACAAGCCACGGCAATTTTAGACATGAAGCAAACATCTGGAGTACTCACAAAA